>NC_140955.1:63475054-64012554 GCF_014529385.1 Adiantum capillus-veneris | reverse complement strand
TTTATATGTGAAACTCTTAGGAAAAAAACCCCTTTTGTTGTACTCATGTGATAGTCGCATAAATATTGAGTGACCCCCCAAGAGATTTGAAGGGCTTGAAGGGTGTCCTTGGTGAGACGGAGCCCTATGAGCTCGAAAGAAAAATCTCTCTCCCTCTCTCTCTCGTGTGCACGTGCACGTACACGCACACACATGCAATGTGTCTCTCTCTCTCTCATATGGTCAATAACATGGATAACTATTCCTTCATTCACATGTATTTTCTCAAAGTGAAACTACCCCAAGTAGACACCACATGAGCTGTTTTTTTTTTCAATCTCTTTAAAGAAATAAAAACTTTACATTTTTTGTTCAATATTGGTTTTGAAAAAAACCTCTTGAAAAGAATAAATCAAACATATCTTCAAAAATTAAATTCTTATCAAATAATAAAATCTCCACTAAATTTGTCTCCTTTTTGTTATGTGCATTTAAACCAATACATTTATTCTATGTAAAGGAGAAAGTCTTTGACTTTCTATGAAAGTCTTTGACTTTCTATGACTAAAGCACTTTCTACTACTAAAGAAAAAGAAATTCTTTTGATTTTACATTTGACAAAAGATGCTCTTTGTTTCTTACAATCTTACTCTCCCTTTTGCATTTTAGAGAGGTTTTCTCTTGAGTGAAGCAGTGAGTGACACATGGAGGGTCTCTCCTTCCTTGAAAAATTTAAGCTCCATTATAAAGAGTATAGATGTTGCTAAAGCAAAGTCTTCAATAGGCAATTTGTTCACATCACAATAACTATGTTCTCTCATGTTAATTTTTGGGATAGTCTCTTGATGGAATACATAGATAGAATAATACTCTCAACCTTGAAAATCTTGCAATGGATGCATAAATAAACATCTAAGAATGAAGTCATAATTATTCTTCTTTCTAAATTTCGTTAAGGCAAAGGTATGCTCAAATGGTCTATCGCTTGATGTCATTCAGAATAACCGCTTGCCAATTGTGATTTCATGGATGTCTTTGCAAGACAAGATTTCCCCAAATTTTCCATACTTCTTTGGTGTGTTTGGCTACTCTAGAATGGAAATGTTTTGGATGATTAAAGTGCTTTTAACTAGTTGCCAACAATGTAGACTCTAGGATGACTTACCACAGTGATCCCATTTACTTCTTCTACGTGCAATGCAAACAATGTGCTCCTTTGTTGCTCCCTTCAAAGGGCATTATTGGTGTCAAATTGTCATTCAAAAATTACAGAATTCATATAATTGATCAATGCCAAGTAGTGCCATGTTGGATCAATGTATGAGTCTATGCATAAATGTAGGTAGTATTGTTTGGCTATTGTAGTACATAATTCCATGTTAAATGGGTCATAAAGTTGAGTCCAATGGGATCTAAGTGATACAGACTACTAGGGTCAAACCATGAGAGAGAGAGAGAGAGAGAGAGAGAGAGAGAGAGAGAGAAGAAAGAAATGAAGAAGTGGAAGAGGAAGACACAATCGTAGGAACAATCCCAAGAGCTCAAAGATCTATTCGGCAAGGCTTGAACTCAAGGCCTGCTACTTAAGATAACCAATCTACCACACTTGGGTGATAGAAAATTTATTCCAATTTCATGTTCTTATTCATACTCTCCCATGCGCCCGCCCGCACGTGCACACACACACACACACACACCATGAGGACAAGTTTTTAACTTCGTATTAACAAGTTATCGTACAAGTTATGAGAGAGAGAGAGAGAGAGAGAGAGAGAGAGAGAGAGAGAGACTAGAGTCGAATCCTTAATTGGAGAGAGCGAGCCGTGATCCGCTCACAGTGTGCATTCCTCTAGTTATTGTATACTCATTTCTCCAAATTACAATTACAAAGAATGTTTCTATGCTCCAGAGAAAAGAATAATTAGAAAGAATGTTTGTGTCAAGAAATGCGAATCCAAGTGGCAGAGCTAGGGACGCCGCGGTTGACGACGCGGAGCATGTAGAACCCAGAGGGGGCCGCCACAGAGGAAGGCGGGGCGCTCACGACGGCCTCGTAGGACGTGGCAGAGCTCGCATTCCGTAACTGCGCAGTGCTGAAGGAGAAGGCCAGGAAGAGCATGCGCTGATTCATGGAGTAGGAATGCGTTGTGAAGGGCGGCGCATACATATTGAACAAGAGCTCGGCCGGCGCAGGCGGCGTCGCCACCGTGAACTTCACCACGAACCTTCCCCCATACTTCACCTCTGTGGTAGACATCCTCCTTATGCTCGGCCTCCAGGCACTGTAGCCTGCATGCCGGTAATATGGGCTAAATGCCTCCAGCCTCAGCTCAGTTGGAAACTCGACCCCCTCGAAGACGTATCCCACATTCGTGTTGCTCCCCCCCACCAGCACCCTCCCGTCTGCAAGCACATTCGCTGTTGAATGATACATTCGTGGAATGTCGCTTGCCGCAAATACCACGAATCGCCGCCCTGCCGGCCTCCCTAGCGAATACAGAAATGGCGCACGTGCTGGCTTCTTTGCCGCCCCCCATCCTGCTGTCCCTTGCTCTGCCCCATTGATTATCAGCACATCGCCTGTTGGCAGAAGGAGCATGTCCCCCATCACCCTGGGTGCTGGCATCTTCTCCATCACCCACTTCGGCTTTGCATCTGTTATCACCATCCTCCCACAGTCATTGAGTGCATCCATGTACACCCCCATGCCTGCCGAGTTGAAGGCTTCGTCAGGGCTGCCTCCGCATATCATCACCTCCACTATCTTAAATCCGTCTGTATGCCGGAGCGGCAGCATTACCGACGATCCGGACGAGGGATAGTTTCGTGGACCGCTAGGAAGGTCAGGGAATGTCTTCACCACTCTGTTGGTCTTGTAGTTGAGGAGGATGGATTGCTTGTTGCCAAAGATGAAGAGATTGCCATCAGAGGAGAGGTGGATGAATGGGTAAAGGTTGTTTTCTATATTGGGGGTGTGGGTTTTGGTGAGGAAGCCTAGAGGAATGGCAGTTTCAGCTGATGTTTTCTTGGGGAGAAATTCATAGCTGAAGGCACGCTGACCTCCGACAACAATGACGCGGTTGTCAGGGAGGATTTGGTTAGAGGCATACCAGCGAGCAGCAGAGAGGTGGCCCGTCTCTAGCCAGTCGCAAGTGGCACCCACGCAGGGTTGAAAGTAGCGGATGGCTGTGGCTCCATCATTGAAGCCCCCTGTTTGAAGCAGTGTACCGTTTGCGACAAACGCACCCGAGGAGCACCAAGTGTCTGTGAGCACCATTAAAGGGCGTGCCCTGTTGCTAGAGACATCATACTCATAAGAATGTGCATAGCAGTCTCTTTTGAGGGCCAGGTCATTGGGGTTGTCGCGACATCTACCATTGGGTAGCCGCATTTGCGAGGGTCCGAAATCGGTCCTGTCGAACACAATCACCTTGTTGAACCTGGTGGTGGCCATGTGCATTGCTGAAATTCCCGGGGTCAATAAGGTGGCCCATTTCCCTGTGTTGGCAGCTTGGGCAGGCAAAGCTGAAAGCCAAGTAACAATTATGCAAGTGGACACCAGAAGCAGGAGAGAAATTTGCCTACATTGTGAAATTTGGATCTTGTGGTGATGGATGGCAAGTCGTTGCATGCTTCAGAAGGAATGTAGGTCTGTGATGGGTTTGATCTTGATCTGGGGGTATGTGTGTACCCCTTATGTCTATGGTGCTCTATTGCTTCAAAAATGTGTGTGTGTGTGTGTGTGTGTGTGTATCACGCAGTCTTGTTGCCAGCTCTATATAATCTTCGTGCCAAAACATCGGTGGCCATCAACGGGTGGAACATTGGACGCTTGCCTCCACGTTCGCCTCGCCTATTACAATCGTAAGTCCAAACTCAAAATAGTGAGTCCCGTCTTTGCTGGCAATGCTACCTTGCAGCCAATCAGGACATTGAGCTGCCAACGTTTTGGTGGGATCAGGAGCTATTTGTACTCCATTACGTCCTTGTGGGTTCTACATTTGGTTTACGGTGTTTGAGTATCCTTGCTTTCTTTGCATAAAAGTGAACTTTGAAGAGACCTTCTTGAGCTCTACAATGAGGAGATTGGGGTGAAGGGTTGACTGCCCATATACAGCAGCCAGCCTGTTTATCCAAATGAACCGTAGAAAGACTCCTCTCCAAATATTCCATATTGGAATGGAATATCCATTTCGACGACAATTACCAAGAAGAATGTCTTTAACATCTACTGGTTGCATCTTGAACGCACATCTGCTTTCTAGAATTGAAGCTAGCATTTTGAGATGATTTGCATCTATAGAACAAATGAGATACATCTTCAACCTGTATGTGACATCCTCTACAAAGCCCATCACTTGCTCCAATCTGTTTGGCTTTTTTACCACACCACACTCCCTGATGAATTATGAGCCATAGCAAGGTGCTATGCTTTGTAGAGATGGGGTAGATCCATAGACACATAAACCTGTAGCACCATTGTTTACAGCTCCAGTTGGTCTTCCAAGTTTTGTTGAGCCTTCTCTTAATGTCTTCTCATACACCTTCCTTAACCTTGTAGTTGTTATAAATGTTCTGCACTAAATTCTTGAGCTGAGTTTTATGGTTACTGCTCCTTGAGTGAAGGTGAACCATCTGTAGAACCTTTTGTAGTCTAGCTAGAAAAAAAAAAAACTCTATTTTGGATGGAAATGCACGAAGAATGACACATCAACAATTTGGCCATATAGGGAAGCAAGGGGGTTACTTGCTAATGGATGAAAACGTGCAAATTATCCCACTTCTATGTATTCACTCCATGTTGTTTGATAAGCGTGTAATGCAGCATCGCCTCTCTTCTTGTATTTGAGCTTGTGAGGGCACCTCAACTAGACCACAATTTTTTCGACATACTTTTTGGTGAACCCAACGCGAAGCAGCTGGGGTGAGAGTTTATTTTTGTCATCTCAAAAAGGGGGTACTATGGCTTATCACTTGTTAGCAAGAGGACAGGGTGCCAAAAAGACTGAACAATATTTACAAGGTATAGGTAAAGGCCTTTAATTGAAGCTGGTGCTAATTTTGAAACACAAGGACACATAACAAGACTTGAAGACTGAATGGAAGGAGGTTGAAGATGCAATCTAACTACTCGCCAAGAGACAACGTGGTAGAGACAAGGTGATGGTAAATAGTATGACTTCTCCTTATAGCCCACCAAGAATGCCATAAAGCCAATAATTGTGAATCAAGAGAGTGATGAACCTTCTATGCTAGATGATCTTGTCAAAGAGGTGCATGAAATGAAGCTCAAACTAGCAAGGTCTAAAAGAAAAGGGGCAACCGTCAAAACAAAAATCTCACAAGTAAAGAAGGCTTCATACATGAGTGCATATGGTGTGATAGCACTGATCATGGTAGAAGGGATTGTGATAGATTTAATGATGCTTTGAAGAGAGTCTTTTCTTCTTCAAGGATAGAAAAATCCATTTGAAAGAAACATGCACGCCATTTGGAAACTAACTTTGGGAAAGGTAGAATGTGGAAGTTAGTAGAGGATATGTCAACCAGTCTTGCTTATATGTAAGAATATTAATGAGAAAATCTTTTTTGCAGGCGAAGTCATTTCAAAAAGATCCCTTATGTAGACTATTCTTGATGCATTGCCAGATTCCTATCAGACCTTTGCTAGTACTTGGAGACTTATGATCCAAGGCTTATGACCCAAGGAAATCCTGATGTTGTCAAGTTTGATGCATTATGCACATTGCTATTGTAGGAGTCATTTTCAAGAAAAATGGGATAAACCAACGTGCAGTTGAACACGCTTTTATTGCTGCTCAAAGAGAAGGTGGTAAGCAATGTAGCCACTTCTCATGGTTCTTCAGCGGGAGTGGCAAATCACTTGTTCCTGATGCTTCTACTGGAAACACCTCGTCTTGGAATTCTAGTGAAAAGGGAAAAAGAAGACGCGTTGCCATTATTGCAAAGCTAACGATCACTTGATAAGGCAATGTCCGAAATTGAAGGCAGAAGAGGCCAAGAAGAAAGAGGCGGGTTCTACTATAAGTACAATTTTTCTAGAATCTTTTGTGATAGGAGATTATGATGCTAATGTAGATGCACAATGGACATTTATTGCATAGTGCACTTCTGATTCTTTTTTCCATGATGCATGTATGTCAGTTGCTACAGATTCACATGTGTGGTACTTTGATAGTGGTGCTACAAAGCACATTACATCACATTGTGACTTGTTTACTTGTAATGGAATTGGCCTATTTAACTTGAGAGTAGCGGAAATTAATCAGAATACTTTTGAGAAATTACATTGTGAGCATAGCGGGTGAACATAATTGAAGATATCAACATAATTATAACAATTAGTTAACTTGGCATGAACAATACTTTTGCAAGAGATAGAATTTAGACAACATGACAAAAGTTGAGGACCGGATTTATGTGGAGCCGGCCCCCCTTCCAATAGGCATTTGTATTATGATTTCTCCCATTAAGAGAGACTTGTTACAATACAATCTTTGTGTTCCTTGTGACCTAGGTGATGCAATGAAGATGGAAAGCTTCATGCATCACAAGCATAACATAAACTTTGAAGAAAGCTTTAACTATCCCAAGCCTCAGTCCCAAGACCTCAAACATCTTCGAAGGTGGAGAGAGCTAGTAGGGAATGAGGGAAGGAAAGAGGAAGAAGAAACATTTCATAGGAGAAAGAATTAGCTCCTCACTTATCATAACTCTTATTGCTAGTATACATAATAGCATAGTAATGAAGATGGAGAAGATGAAAAGCTTAAGCATTGAAGCATGGCTCTTGGTTGGATTTGCACTCCATAGCCAAGAGTGTTGGTGTAGGCTCTCAACCTCTACTTGTTGGAGAAGGAGAGGGATCTCTTGCACTTTGCACAAGCATAATGAGAGTGTGTGTGGGGAGAGTATATCCCTCAAGCAACCCCCTAGCTTGCTTTGGTCGACCTCCCCTTGTAGCTCATGCTTGAAGCTCATTGGACCCCTCCACGCCTAGCCAACCACAAGCCGGAGGTATTACAAGCAACAAGGGTAGCCTTGGGACAAGTGTCCCCCTTTCCCCTTTGAGAGAGAGAGGACTTGATAAATGCAAAGAAAATTAATTAAATCTCCTAAATTATCATTGGACCCCTTGGGTGGCCAACCAATAGGCTTCAGGTACACCATGAGGGCAACATGAGGAGGAACTTGACAAGTGTCCCTTTTGCTTTCTTTGTACCAAGCATGCCTTGTGTGAGTGTGTGGGTGTCCTCTCTTATCCCCCCTCTTGTAGGGATAGCCCCCTCATTGTAGGGATTGGATTTGACTTTTTGACACCTCAAGCCCCTCATGCTTAGGCCCAGTTCCCACCACAAGGTTGGCCCTTAAGCACTTTAAGCTTGGGCTGGGTTCTCACCTCAAGTAAAGCCCTAGCATCTCAAGCATGACAAGCACCTCAAGCATCTCAGTCATAAAGCACGACAAGCACCTGAAGCACCTTAAGCTTGGGCCGGGTTCCCACCTCAAGCTCCTCAGCCCTAGCTTACCTAAGGTCAAAGATGTTTTACACTAACTATTGGAGGTCTTCAATGAAGCTAACCGTAAGGTCTTACGATCCATTGGTTAGCCTTGCTCTTTGATAGACCATCTCTCATTTGGGCCCCTTTACCATTGGCTCCTTGTTGAGGTAGTCTATAAGCACATGTCTATATCTTAAACCTTGTTCCGGTTTATTAAATGATCAGTTCAATATGAGAAAATCATTTGGGGTGGTTAGATATTAGATTTTATGACATTACCTCTCTCTTGAAATCATAGTCATCCTTGACTATGAGGTAGAAGAGATAAAGCCTTAGTCATTAGTCAATCTTACTTAGCGGGTAGAGGATCCCTTTTTACCCTACAAGATCTTTCCGAGATGGATGACTAATCCATTTGGTGCTTGGGAGACATAGATGCTGCAAGCATGTCTGCTCTTTAGTTCGTTTCATTCTCCCAAAGTAGAGTGAAAAATTCTACTTGGTGTTTGAGAGACATCGTCATCACAAACATGATTCTAAGCATGCGTACTATTTAAACTTGTGCACAATTAAAAAAAAGAACTAGTCTTATAAGACAAAAACATGGGTCATTTAAAAGAAATTTGTACATTTGCTTACTCTAATGTAGCATTGTAAGCATAGACAAGGTTCATACTATCCTTAAGCTGTATTCCTTGCATCCATCTAGCATCTTCAAAAGGATAATTTTTGAACTTAATAAGATACCGTCAGATAATCTTACCATGTTGTAGTACCTTGTCTTCATGCCAAAGAATAGCTTCAGGTTGTAGCTCCTCTTCTTGGTCTTCAACTTCGGGAGGGTCTTCAATAATTGGTTCATTTGGTGGCTCTCCTTTGTAGGGTTTAAGTAGGATTACATAAAAGGCATTGTGTATGAGCCAATGATTGGGGAACTTGAGTTGATAAGCCATCTCATTGATGGGCTTCCAGATTTGGAAAGGACCATAGTATCTTTTTGCTAACTTAACATAATAGTTTTGATGGCACGTAGGATTTTTGCCCGTCGTTTGCCTTAATTGAGCCTCAGGAAACTTAAGTAATACCCAATCATTTTCTTTGAACGTTAAGGCCCTTCTGTGCGTGTGAGTAGCAGCCGCTTTTTGCCTTTATTGAGAGATGGATATAGCCTCCTTAATCTTTTGAAAAGATTCTTGTAGGTCACGGCTATACTCATCGGCAACGAAGATCTTCCCATGTACTCTGAGTAGCAAGGGACTTTTAGGTCTTCCCTCAATGACCTCAAAAGGTGCTTTTTCCGTAGAAGTATATACAGTATTATTGTAGGCATACTCTACAAGAGGTAAGTACTTTTCTCATTGTGAGCATTGATCTACTTCAGTAACACAGGTCTTGAGTAGATCGAGTATCGTAAGATTGGCTATCTCACTTTGGCCATCCGTTTGTGGGTGATACGCCGAAGAGAAATTCAATCTTGTTCCTAGATTTTCAAAGAGACCTTTTCAAAAATTGCTGTTCAACTAGGATCTCTATCTGGCACGATGGATGTGGGTAATCCACGGTGTTTGAAAATCTGAGATATGAAGAGAGTTGCCATTTGGTGTGCCTTAATAATCTTTTTGATAGGAATAAAGTGTGCTTGTTTGCTAAACCTGTCGACTATTGTTCATATTCCCGTATTCCCATGGATAGACTTGGGCAATCCAAAGATGAAATCCATGGATATATTCTCCCATGGTGAATTTGGGATAGGCAATGGCTGGAGTAATCCAAGTTGCTTCCCTGTATCATACTTGGTCTTTTGGCATATTACACATTTTGAAATGTACTCTTCTAAGTCCACTTTCATGGTAGGCCAATAGAAGTACGTCTCTACTCCTCGGAGAGTAGGTTGAATACCTCTATGCTCCGCATAGGGAGGAGCATGGGATTCATACATAACTTTCTCATGAAGGGAATAGGTAACACATAGCCTATTGCCGTGGAGAAGAACCATCTTGCAAGGTGAATGGTTCCTCTTTCTTCCCCAAAGCAAGGGCTGATATTATGTCTCTAAAATTAGGGTCAATAGCATACATATCTATCATTAAGGATAGATAATTGTGAGTAGCTATAGACACCGCATTAACTTTTGGTCGTCGTGAAAGTGCATCAGCCACTTGATTGTGCTTACCAGCAATGTGAGCAATATGGAAATTAAATTGAGAAAGAAAATTTTTCCACCTCATTTGTTTACCAGAAAGCTTGGTTTGTGTCATGAAATACTTGAGAGTTTGGTGATCGATTTGTAGAATGAATGGAGTCCCTATTAAGTAGTGCTTCCATGTGTCTAGGGCATGTAGAATAGCTAAAAGCTCTTTCTCATAAATGCCTAAGACTCGTTCATCAATATTCAGCCTTCGACTCTTATATTCTATGGCATGCCCTTCTTGAAGCAAAACAACTCCAAGGCAGTCACCACAAGCATCACATTGGACCTCAAATGGTTTTGAGAGATTGGGAAGGACGAGGATTGGTTGAGAGGTAAGATTTTCCTTGAGCTTGTTAAAAGCATTTTTCTCCTTAGCAGTCCATACATACTCAACATTCTTCTTAGTTAAGTGATGTAGTGGTCCTGCTACTTGAGAGAATTTTGCTATGAAGCGTCTATAGTATGCGCACATACCAATAAAGTTTCTTAGCTCATGTAGATTCCTTGGATTATGCCATGCTTTTATTACCTCTAACTTTGATGGATCCATACGGATACCATCTTGAGAGATAAAATGACCTAGGTATTGAATCTCTTGAAGAAAACATTCGCTTTTCTTTTGGTTGAGAAAAAGCTTATTCTCCCTCAATGCTTGCCAAAAATCACTTTGAGATGCTGCTTATGTTCCTCCAAAGACTTGGAGTAGATGATGATATCATCAAAGAACACTCCAGTGAATTTGCAGTATGGTCTAAAAATTTTATCCATTAGATCATTGAATGTAGCTGGTACATTAGTCAAGCCAAAAGGCATGACTAGATATTTATAAAGACCAAACATTGTTCGTGGTCTTTAAGATATCTTCATGCACTATCCTTATTTGATGATAGCCACTCTTAAGGTCAATCCTACTGAAGTAGGTAGAGCCTTGTAGCTCATCAAGTAGATCTCTCACCCGAGGCATGGGAAATCTATTTTTGATAGTGATATGGTTTAGTGCTCGATAGTCCACACACATACGGTATGAACCATCTTTCTTTTGCACTAAAAGGACTGGAGAACAAAAGGGAGAGGAACTAGGCCTCACCATCCCTTTGTCTACCAATTCATGTACTTGCCTCATGATCTCCTCTTGTTGAGCTTGTGAGACTCGATAAAGAGGCTTGTTAGGCGGTGAGCTTCCTGGAAGGAGCTCAATGCAATGGTCATCATCTCCTCCTTTAGGAGGTAAGTCCATAGGGATATCATCGATGAACACATCTTGGAATCCTTTTAGAAAAGTAGACAAGTCTAACTCTTCTTGATTCCTACCATTTACATTTGATGAAACATTAGGATCTTTTAGAGACTCTTTGACAAAAATCATGTACGCAAAAACTGAGCTCTTCATTGATTTATCAAAAGCAAGAGAATTTACAAGTGGAATGGTGCAACCACGCTCACTAGCGTCTATATACATGTTCTATTCCTTGTAGGTGAAGTAGATTCTCCTTTTAGGGAACTTCATATTGGCAACCATGAGATCAAACCATGGCGCCCCTAGGATAGCATCCTCATGTTGGAGAAGAGAGATGAAAAAGTCTTCTTTGTCGACATAGCTTTGGCCATGAAGCCTCAACTTCCCAATTAAGGGAGTAACGGAGGCTTGCTATCCCTTGAAAGTTGTGTCATCCATTACCATATCTCCCATCTGGAAATCTTGAAAGCCCAACTTGCTGGCCAACTTCATTGATATGAAGTTGTGAGTAGAGCTAGGGTCAAACAAGATGAAGGCATCATGCTCTTTCACCTTTCCCCAAGCATAGGATAGTGATGATCCTTTGCAATGAGAATCCTCTTTTGGAGCTTCAATGGTGGAAGCCCTAGGAGTCTCATTGCGAGCATTCTTTTTGGGGCAAGAACGATAGCGATGTCCTTGCTCCCCACACTTGAAACACTTATGGTCCTTGCGAAAAGCTTCAAACTCTTCAGGAGAGAGTTATTTTTTTCCTTTGTAAACTCCCAAGTCTCCTTGGACCAAATTTTGTTGTTGTTGTTGGAAGTGCCTTGGGAAGAATTTTGAGCATTGGTTTTTCCCTTTACATAATTTTTGTCTTTGTTTTCCATGGGCTTGACATTCCGTCTAGCCCCTTGATGGAAATTGATGCGTGAAGCAACCATGCTGTGATGGATTACTTTGTTAATAGAACCAGGCCGTTGAGAGTTGATGTATTCGGTCATCTCTTCAGGTAATCCTGCACAAAATTGCTGCCACTGCTCGGCAAAGTCTATCTTTTGAAAGACAATAGCCTTGAGATGTAAATTCCAAAAATTTTCTACATACTTGTGGATAGACTCATGAGAGAGAAGCTTAAAGCTGCACCATTTGGTAAGCACTTCGTCCTTTGCATCGCTTGCAAGAAATTGCTTCATGATGGAAACTCGTAGAGTTTTCCATGTCTTTGGGGCTTTGCCATTGCCACGAAGGCTAGCTTGGAGGACTCCGTGAAGCCCTCATCTCCAAAGGCCACATAGGTGAGAAAAGAGATGCTCTTTTCTCCCTCCTTGAACTTCTTTAGCTTTTGTGACCTTTGCCATGCAGGGTATGATTTGCGATGTCCTCCTACATTCTCTAGGAGGATACAAGAGGAGAGAATAGCTAGGAGAATAGCCATAACTTTCATCGGAAGGGGAGGAAGGTGAAGAAGAAGGAGAAGAGGGTGATCTCCTTCTTGCCCTTTTCTTCCTTTGTTTCCTCTCTTGCCCTTTTCTTCCTTTGTTTCCTCTCTTCCCTTTTGTCGGTAGCACCAAAGGTGCCATCATAGGTGAGAAAAGAGATGCTCTTTTCTCCCTCCTTGAACTTCTTTAGCTTTTGTGACCTTTGCCATGCAGGGTATGATTTGCGATGTCCTCCTGCATTCTCTAGGAGGATACAAGAGGAGAGAATAGCTAGGAGAATAGCCATAACTTTCATTGGAAGGGGAGGAAGGTGAAGAAGAAGGAGAAGAGGGTGATCTCCTTCTTGCCCTTTTCTTCCTTTGTTTCCTCTCTTCCCTTTCGGAGTGACGAGGAGAAGGACTGTGTGTTGATCTTTTCCTCTTGGGAGGAGTGGCCGATCGTTTAGACCGCCGTCTTCGTGGAGCCACATCTTCAGAGGAGCTTTAAGTTTTATTGCTTTCTTGCTCTTTGGTTTCCTCCTCTTGTATGAGAGAGAGTCTTCTTTTGGGGGTCTCTTCAAGAGGCCTCCTAAGCTCTCTTTCCTCTTGGAGAGGAAGGGAAATCCCATAAGCACGAAGTTGTTGAGTAATTTCGGCTTGCAAAGCAGGGTTGCCCATAGCTTGCTGCAACTTAGTTACGAGATAATTCACCAACATGGGGGCATCATCATTAGCATCTTCATGTGCAAAATCAAAACTATCAATGTTCATTCTACTCTCTTGGTTATTGTCAGCCATGTTAACAAAATTTATGTATGTACTTAGTGTATGCTTTGGCAATTCAAAACCTTAGTTGCCACTCCTCTTAGCCTTTGAAAATTGGGTCTTAAGTATCTACACCCACGGCTCGAAGTGGTTAATTATAGAGAGTAGTGGAGTAAGTCTAACATAGTTTAGAGTTGCCGAGGGCTATCTCCTTTCGGACGTCTTATGGCTCAATAATGGTAAAGCGTAGGCAAGTCTAAAAAGACTCCATTGTTAAGTCGAAAGCTCCCGAGGTGTGCACTCAACAAAATCGATAATAGATCCCAGTTCCACTTACCCTAATGTAATTAACAAAATCAACCATTTACAGGCTACTTAAGGACATCTCTTCTTAAGTAAGAAAAGAGAAACCAAATGCTCTGATACCAATGTAATGGAATTGGCCTATTTAACTTGAGAGTAGCGGAAATTAATGAGAGTACTTTTGAGAAATTACTTGCGGGTGAACATAATTGAAGATAGCAACATAATCATATCAATTAGTTAACTTGGCATGAACAATACTTTTGCAAGAGAGAGAATTTAGAGAACATGACAACAATTGAGGACCGGATTTATGTGGAGCCTATCCCCCCTCCAATAGGCATTTGTATTATGATTTCTTCCATCAAGAGAGACTTGCTACAATACAATCTTTGTGTTACTTGTGACCTAGATGATGCAATGAAGATGGAAAGCTTCATGCATCACAAGCATAACATAAAATTTGAAGAAAGATTTAACTATCCCAAGCCTCAGTCGCAAGACCTCAAACACCTTCGAAGGTGGAGAGAGCTAGCAGAGAATGAGGGAAGGAAAGAGGAAGAAGAAACATTTCATAGGAGAAAGAATTAGTTCCTCACTTATCATAACTCTTCTTGTTAGCATACATAATAGCATAATAATGAAGATGGAGAAGATGGCAAGCTTAAGCATTGAAGCATGGCTCTTGGTTGGATTTGCACTCCATAGCCAAGAGTGTTGGTGTAGGCTCTCAACCTCTACTTTCTTGAAGAAGGAGAGGGAGCTCTTGCACTTTTCACAATGCATAATGAGAGTGTGTGTGGGAGAGTATACCCCTCGAGAAACCCCCTAGCTTGCTTTGGTGGACCGCCCCTTGTAGCTCATGCTTGAAGCTCATTGGACCCCTCCAGACTTAGCCAATCACAAGCCGGAGGTGTTACAAGCAACAAGGGTAGCCTTGGGACAAGTGTCTCCCTTTCCCCTTTGAGAGAGAGGACTTGATAAATGCAAAGATAATTAATTAAATCACTTAAATTATCATTGGACCCCTTGCGTGGCCAATCAATAGGCTTCAGGCACACCATGAGGGCAACATGAGGAGGAACTTGACAAGTGTCCCTTTTTCTTTCTTTGTACCAAGCATGCCTTGTGTGAGTGTGTGGGTGTTCTCTCTCATCCCCCCTCTTGTAGGGATCGCCCCCTCCTTGTAGGGATTGGATTTGACTTTTTGACACCTCAAGCCCCTCATGCTTAGGCCCAGTTCCCACCAGAGGGTTGGCCCTTAATAACTTTAAGCTTGGGTTGGGTTCTCACCTCAAGTACAACCCTAGCATCTCAAGCATGACATGCACCTGAAGCATCTCAAGAACCTCAGTCATCAAGCACGACAAGCACCTCAAGCACCTTAATCTTGGGCCGGGTTCCCACCTCAAGCTCAACCCTAACTTACCTAAGGTCAAATGACTTTTACACTAGCTATTGGAGGTCTTCAATGAAGCTAACCCTAAGGTCTTATGCTCCATTGGTTAGTCCTGCTCTTTGATATACCATCTCTCATTTGGGCCCCTTTACCATTGGCCTCGTGTTGAGATATATCTATAAGCACATGTCTATATCTTAATCCTTGTTCTCGTTTATTCTTCCACATTAAATGATCAGTTTAATATGAGAAAATCATTTGGGTTGGTTAGATGTTAGATTTATGACATTACCTCTCTCGAGGCTGTCCCTCATGGGAATACATTCACTTGTGCCAACAATGCCTCTTATCCGGTCCAAGGAGTTGGAAAGATTGTGCTTACTATTAAGAATGGCACTTTTTTCACATTTGTTGATGCACTTTATGTACATGGGATCAAGAAGAATCTTTTATCTGTATCTGCACTTGCTAAAATTGTTCTTTTTGTCAAATTTGTGGATGACTGATGTACAATTCATGATCTCAATTTTGACGATAAAATTGTTGCATCTATTATTTTGTGTCGTGGGCTGTATAAGCTCACTTTGTATGACAAGTGTGGACAGAATATTGCAAATGCAGTTGTGGCTTCAAAGGCTATTTCAGATGCAAAACTTTGACATGCACGTTTGGGCATCTTAATTTTGCTAGTTTGCTGTGTTTGCAAAAATCTCGTATGGTTGCTTCTTTGCCGCCTCTTAAATCACATGTGAAGCATGTTTGTGAAGGCTATATTTTGGGTAAGATGCAGCATTCAAAGTTTCCAAAGGATGGTCCAGTAAGGGCTACATGTAGGTTGCATCTTGTGCATAGTGATGTTTGTGGGCCTATGCAAACTTCGTCCTTAGGCAATTACCTGTACGTCGTGACTTTCATTGATAATTACTCCAGGCATGCACAGGTGTATCCGCTTAAAGCTGAGTCCGAATTGTTTATGTGCTTCAAGAAATTTCTAGCTATGGTTGAAAATGTCTCTAAATGTACTATGGGTACCCTCTGCTCAGATCGAGGGGGGAGTACATGTCTCATGAGTTTAATGCATTTCTGACTAGTCATGGATCAAAACACCAATAGACAGTGCCATATACACCTAAAAAGAATGGTGTTATTGAAAGAAAAAACAAGTCGTTTATGGAGATGGAACGATGTATGGTCAAGATTCAAGCTTTACCACATTTGTTTTGGCTTGAGTCCATCATGTGTGTTACTTATATAAGGTGTCCTATGGAAGCTCTGTAGTATATGACTCCATATGAAGCATGGCATGATAGAAAGCCTTCTATTGATCACATGTGCATTTTTTGCTATTTAGCTTATGATTTGGTGCCACAAATGCATCACAAAAAATTGGATGATGAGGATGTTAAATGCATTTTTATTGGTTACAATATTGAAAGCAAAGGTTACAGGTTGTACCATCTACCAAAAAAGGATATCTTGGTTTCACAAGATGTTGTGCTTTTGAAAGATTCTGTTCCTTGCTGTCATGTACTAGAGACAGTAATGTAAGCTCACATGACATTTATGACAATTTATTGTCTCTTTTTAGTGGTGGAAACTTGAATGTAAATTCTAATGAGGCAAATGTACAACCTATGGGGGTTTCAAAAATGCTATAGGTCAGCCTATTAATTGATGCATATTGTACATGATGTACTTGATGCAGAAAGGGCTAAGAATGAGCAGGCTAGAGGTATGCCAAAATGACTGGCTGGTGCATACTTTACGTGACAGTAAATTGGATGCACCTTTGTCTGATCATACTCGTTTAGATTCCTGGCAAAAAGATAGTTGTTACAAAGTGGGTTTACAAAATGTAAGCTGCATGGTAAGATTGATCACTATAAGGCTCGTCTTGTTGCAAAGGGTTATGCATAGCAAAAAAGCATAGATTATGAAGAGACTTTTGCTCCCACTTGATGTATGACTACTTTGTGTTTTCTATGTGCATTGGTAGTTCATTTTGGATGTGATATATCAATCGGAAATTGTTACTGCTTTCTTGAATGGCGACATATTTGAGGAAGTTTATGTAACTTAGCCTTGCCGTTTTGTCATTAGAAGGCTGGAAGATAAAAATGTGTAAATGTAAGAAAGCTTTCTATGGGTTGAAGCAAGATCCTCGTGCTTGGTATGAGAAAGCTGATACTCATTTAGTTAAATGAGGCTTTCATAACAGTCCAACAGAAAGCACTTTGTATGTAAAGTGTGAGGGTGATGTACTTCTCATCGTCGTTCTTTATGTTGATGATTTTCTGATCACTAGACCCAATGAGACATAGATTGCTAAATTTGAGACTGATTTTAATGCTACTTTCAAGATGAAAGATTTGTGGCTATTTCATCCTTACTTGGGCATATAGTGTGTGATGGTGCCTTGTGTCACACAAGTTACATAGAGACATTGCCATGTAAGTTTGGACTTGAGGACTGCAAACTCATTGCTACTCCCATGGAAACAGGTTTGAGGTTGATTCTTCATGATGCTGGTGATCTTGCCGATGTCACTCCTTACCAAACTACTATTGGATGCCTTATTTATGTATACAGGACAAGGTCAGATATTCAGTTTGAAGTCTCACATGTCAACATATTTATGCATAGCCCAAGGTCTAAGCATTGGTAGGCTGTCAAGAGGATTTCTTTGCTACTTAAGTGGCACTTTGCATCTTGGCTTGTTTTATCTCAAGGATGGATCATTGTTGCCAGATTTACATGATTTTTTAGACTCAAATTGGGCTGGTTGTTTTGATACATGAGTGTCCACAAGTGGTTTTTGTTTCATGCTTCAACAGTTCATGCATATCACAAGAAGCCAATAGAGGACAACCTTGTAGATCTATTCACAAATGCATTGTCTCGTGAAGTTCGAAGCTTTACGCAAAGATTTGGACTTACTTCCCTTTGTGGATTGATCATGCACTTAGGGCATGTGAATTCCCTACATATTATGTGCCAGCAACTCTTGTTCACTGCATCACTCCCAGGGGGAATTTATTACCATATACATGTGGTAGTGATGTGTGTGAATACACTTAGGACTGCCTGGGCATTTTTTCCTTCACTAGGAGGTTTTTCCCCCCGTGCATTATATACATGTCCATTTCTCTAGGGCTAACTTATCTTTTCATTACACAGTAAGTAATAATACTCTATGTTGTGTGCCTTGAGCTTCTTCATCTTCTCCAAGCTGTGTGTGTTTTCTTGCAACCCTATTTCCAACATCATTGACATTGAATCCTCCTAAATTTTAAAATCCTCAATCACTTTACATATTTCCACAAAGCACACTTCCACAACTTGGCTTCCATCTTGCATGAGAGATTCCATTATAGCCTCAAGCTCATACATAGTATCTACATAAGAAACTTGCTCACAAGGAAACCTGAAATATATTCACTGTTATCCACGAAACCTTTTTCTTCATGTTTCTCTATACATTAGGTCGTTTTAAACTTCTTTTCATATCCTCAAGCTTCACAAAACATACTGGCACATTCTCTATTAACCCTTCGAAACTCATAGAAAACTGTTTTTCTTGGCGAAAATCTTGTTCTTTTTGTACTAGATTGCAATCTTGCTTTACAACGGTACATGGCACAAACCCCTCATCTCCCTCTAGTCTTTGATCTCTTTGGTTTCCTCTGATAAAGGATACTCTCAAAGGTTCTCATGATTCACACACGATGTCAAGAACTGAACACCTAGCTTTTCATCTCTACTCATTATCCTTGCATAAGCACAACCATCATCCAAGACCTTTGTTTCCATGAAAATGTCTATGATGTATGTCTACCCAAGGATAAGAGAATTTCTTGCAGAATAAAGTTATGTTCATCGTTTTTTTTGTCAATATTCACCTCCATAGTTGGACAAGCCCCATAGTTATGTTGGCACATCTAATCATCTAACCATGATCTGTGTCTATTGGCGCATTTCCCTTCACGTAAATACTATTGGTTGATTTCAAACCCAGGATCTATCAATGCAACATATGGTTCCTCAAGATCACCGAGCTTGCCCAAGTTTTCACTTGTAGCTCTTATCTAGTGACTTTGGAAGATTTTAATTTTATGGGAAGCGTCATGTTCATCACATCATCATCAAGAAATCTAACATGTTTTTCTCTTACCAAAGATCGATGGCATCCTACCAAAGTGTCATCACATTTTTTTGGCCTTTCGATTGAGCTTTGAGATTTGGCGTTTGAAGTTGGAATCCAATTTTGACATTCTTGCTTATTTATTTAGGCTTTTATTAGCTTTTATCAAAACAAAAAATGAAATTAATTAATCAAACCACTCAAAAAAATTCCATTCCACCCTCAAAATAACTAAAACAATTCTAATGTTATCATTTGGCTAGATTTTTGTGGATTGCTCCGATTTGATCAAGGGTTTTCAATGGCAAGGTATCCTGTGTTGGAACTCTCTTGAAGAGTAAATCCTATAGCAATTGAGCTCCTTCCTTGTTTGTGCAATATGCAATGTTGGCAGTATGATGATTGAAATATGTGGTCACCATTGTGGATGATGGTTTAATTTTTGGTAACCATTTGTACCTGATTGTTGCGGGCTTTGCCTGGAAAATTGTTTTACAACATTTCTCTAGTCTTGATTTTTGGTTTGTGCTTAGGTTTCCAACCCCACTTTGTCGCCTGTAATGAAGATCTTCATTGTTGAGGTGGGTAGGATTGTTTCATAGTAAGTTTGTTGTCTGTGTGCAATAGTGTTTTAGGCACCCAAATGTGCTGACGGTCGTTCGGATGAGTTGAGTTTTGGGTATCCAAATTTGTTTCGTTCCTTGCAAGTTATGATTGTAAGAAGATACTTTTGGCAAAGCAGCAATTGTAATTGTATCTGGAGACTCCTCCTTTGTTGTCTGGAAATTGCTGAGAGCTTCTTTCCACTCTTCCTTGCTATATGCAAATGGTACATGAATTTGATCATATGCATATTGGATGAACATATGAATGAAGATGTAATCTTGGGAGCAAACCTATAAATCAATCCAAGATTGGGATGCCCAAAATCTGGGGCTTACACTTACAAGAGGTAAATGAATTTTCAAATGTCTTTTTCCCACCCCTCTTCTCTCTCTAACATATAAAACACTCTCTCTCACTTAGATCTCATTAAAGGAGGCACTTTTTAGCCCCCCCTGCTAGAAAAGCACATTTTTCACATTCTCTCTCTAAAACGTGAGACAACTCTCTCTCTCTCTCTCTCTCTCTCTCTCTCTCTCTCTCTCTCTCTCTCTCTCTCTCTCTCTCTCTCTCTCTCTCTCTCTCTCTCTCTCTCTTTCCCCCCTTTTCTCTCATGTCACTTCCTCTTCCAATCATTAAGGAACATTCTTGGCTGTCTCTTCAAGAAAAAGTGCAGATCCTCCAAGCTTGCAGATCTATCCTCTCTCCCACTCTCTCTCTCTCTCTCTCTCTCTCTCTCTCTCTCTCTCTCCCCCCCCCCCCCCCTCACGCTTCTCCCACTCCAGCTCCAGCTGAGTGGAATGGAAAACTCCATTACCTCTGTGTGCTGCAGCATATCTCTCTCTACAGTCATGATCAACAATTCAAATTCAAAGGAGATTGAGTTGCTGCACTCCCTCTCTTTCTTCCCTCCACAACATAATCTTTTTCTCTTAACTCTGAGTACTCTCCACTTCTTTCCTCCATAGCCACCTTCACCTGCTTGTAGCAGTCACCATTACACATTCTCACTAATTTGCTTGATTAACTAACACAATGTCATTCAATCCCCCACCACTGCAAGACATTACTAACAAATCAAAACGATAAATTAAACGTTGATTTAGAGTAGGAGTATGCAACTGTGCGACTTGGCACATCTAATCCCAATGCTGGAGACCAGCCACGGAACCATGGATGTAAGGCAATCAACTTATGGGTTAATGACCATATTTACCCTTGTGATCCAATGACCAATGCATCACCGCCTTTCCGTAATGTCACTGAGCTGCTACGATTTATTGGAGATGGAGAGACAGACTATTTGGCTACTGCTGGATATTACATTCAACTTTTTTCAATGAAAGGGAAGCAAAAAAAAAATCTCTTTGCTGCCTATTCTTCATTGCAAGAGAAGTACGTGAAAGACATTCAACAAGTCAGAGAGGAAGCCAATGAGAAGACGAAGCAGCTTAATGACGAGATGTCAAAGCTTATTACAGAGGTAGAGCATTAAAAAATGGAGCAAGAGCGTCTTCTAGACAATTATGTTCAGCTACAACACACTGCACGTAATATGCGCCGACGAATCGATCATCTCACACACATTCCATTGGGCTATCACATTCACAAGCGCAAGAGACATGCGATGTCTATGAAAGAAACATATCCGTCAAACTCGGTAGGAATACAAATGCAAGCATCTAAGTTTGTACATTTTTTGTAGGTTGCTGTAATATTATTTCAATATGTAGGAACTTGGCTCAGATGATGATGGGAATCGAGGCCAATGCTGAAACGATCAGACGTACTCTACTGCAGCATATAATCAAACCAAAGGAGTTGGTTGAGCTATTAGATGAGCCATCCAATGCTGGCATTGCTAATGTTTTGCGCCAGAAGTATTTCAGTGAGCTGAAGAACATTGTTTCACCTCAGGAGATGATGGAGGTGCTTGACAACGCAGGATTAAGTTTCAAGGCCTACAAAGCTTTGTATAGGCTTGTCACACTAGGTCACAGAGAAAAAGGTTTGTTTAGGTTGCTGCTAACGCCTTACAGTGTTAGGGTCGCAAAAAGGTGTGCCAATAATGATGTTGCAAGCTTTTTGGGTGGATTTCAATATGTGGATGATGTTCTGCCACTAGAAGAGAACAAATATTTTCATTACAACGAGTTCAATAATGTCTATGTTGACTTGTTGAAGCTCCAAGAGTCAATGATCAGATTTTATGGGTTGACACAAGAAGAGTGTGATGGCAAAGTTATATTTGTGATGAAGCTTGATGAGCTCCAAATTGTCAAAGGTCAACGGATCGAAAGGGTAAGCGTTATGCTTATGAACAGAGCCTTGGTGGGCGTTGATGTTGAGCTAAATGCCAACGAGAAGGGAAACACCTGTTTAAGTGTTCAATATGAGAAGAATATTTGGTGGCTGGCAGCTTCTCATCTCCCACATGAGACACATGAGTCTCTCAAATGGTATTTTAATCACACCCCAATCGTTGATGTCATTCGACAACAACAAAAAGGACAACGATTGTAGGTTTCAGGTCTGGGTGCGTTCCAAGTGGAGTGGCATTTGGTAGGAGACTTGAAAACTCTCAAGTGTATATTAGGATGTAAGCAAGGTGCAATGACCCTCTTTCCATGCATAATTGCTGCCACACTAAAGTCTCATTAGGAACTGAGGGCAAGGGTAAGGGTAAGGGTGACAAAGCTACAGTCAACTCTACGAAAGGTAAGGGTAAGGGTAAGGGTGGCAAAGCTGCAGTCAATTCTGCGAAAGGTGTACCACTACACAAACAATGGGTAAAGCACTCCAACAATGGTTTCAAGGTATCCTCAGTTGTAACCAGAGTGTACCCCCTAATCAAGACATGGATGATCCAAATTGGGATCCTATTCTACCGATTCCTCTGATAAATGTGCATGTGTGCACTCTTCATGCCCGTCTACGAATTCTTGACAAATTGCTGATGCTCCATATTAATTATGCTTGGAATATGGAGCCTGCAAAAAGAAGGGAAGAGTGTATCAGAGAACTTGAATCTATTCTATCAAGCGTCGGCCTTCATGGCGGTGCAGTAGAGCTATCAAAGGATAGGAAGGCATCTGGAAGTACATAGGATCGTCCTAATAAAATATGTATAGGTGGTAGTAAAGCTAGGCATATGCTTTCAGCCTATTCTAACTTTCAAAGTCCCAATGAGTTTCAATTGTGGAAAAAAGTGTGTGACATTACCACCTACAGAGGTAACGAAGCAGCCTTAGGAATTAAGCGTGCTCGTGTGTGGCAGTCTGTAGATGATATTTTTTGTTTGCTTGAAAAGGCAAATCTAACTTCTGCTGAGATATCCACTTTAAAGTTTGTAATCAATAGTTTCACAGCGCAAATGGTGGATGCCTCGGGGGAGACACACATAACACATTACATGGTGGGTTGAACACTTTGTCTTTGGATTAAAAAAAACATCCCTGTTTGAACTAAAGGTTTATATTTTTGCATCATATTCTTTTTGCTCATAGCTCATTTTTTCTTGACACATTCGGCTCATTGGGAATCTGGGGTAGCCAAGGAATGGAGCGCTCACACTATCAAGCAAAAGCAGTGTATTTTAAAAATACAAGGCATGGAGGTGGGAGGAAAAAGAGCAATGCCCTGCACGAAATGTTCAATCGGTTCTACAGAGTTTTAGCGGGAAGAGAAAGGAAAAAGACTAGAGTAAAGTAGCTTGAAATGCAGAATAGAGAAAGTGGTTAGCGTGAGGTGATCGCAATCATATCATGCTTCTAGTGCAAAAGATCGATTTCGACGGTGGTTGGCGACAAGGCGACAAAATGGTAGACGCTGGGTGGAAAATCAATAAATTTTTGACACTAACCATTCCCATATTGAGCTTACATTGTAATGTCACGTGATTTGTTGACGCCCCAATCAGTGGTTTCATGTAACAAATTTTGACAATTTAAAGGTTATTTTGGATTTTTAATGGTGTTATTGAGTTTTTAAGTTTTTTTCCTTAAAATTAGTACTTTATAAGTCAAAACTCACAACTTGAAGTTCATTTCTTGTTTGCACATTCTAGAAGATCCACTCGAGCACAAACGCACACACACTCATATCTTGCACCACATGGACGATTCACACAAGCAGGCTGGCACTACGCACAACAATACCACCACAACCACTCACACCGCAGAAAATCCGGAGCCAGAAATTCATGCAGAATCCATGGCTTCAAATCCACATCCTCAACCACAAGTGGATAACCTAGTGCCCCGGCCTGCTCCAAACACCCAAGAGCCTCCCCAACCATCAAATATAGATGATCAAAGCAACATGCGACACATATTTGGAGGTCTCAACGATTCAACCCATGCCACTCGCACACCTCTTCTAGATCCCCCACCGATTTCACCTCTTCGCAAAGCAACGCAAGAAATAGAAGATGAATATCGAGGTCCGCTTCAAAATCCACCGCCATCGCCTCCTGCCACAACCACTAGTGCTCAGGCCACCCCACATACTACGCCGCGAAAGTTTCCACCGTGAATCAAAGAAAGAGTAATCAAGGTAATACCAGGCGACCCGATATCTAAAGCAAAAGAGGCCAAGAGGAGGAAAAGACAAAGGGAGAGGGAAAGAAAGAGGCAGCTGAAAAGAAATCCCTTAGAGTACAAGAAGAGCAAAGAAGACAGAGAGAGCAAGAGGAAAGGCAGAGAGCTGAGGTCGAGAGAGATCATTTGGCCAACTTACAAGCACGAGAAGAGGCAGAGAAGAAGGCAGCACAAGATAGAGCTCAAGCCACCCAACAAGCAAAGGCTGGGAGCTCAAAGCCTTTAAAAATCCCTTAGAGAGCCAAGCAATGTGCAAAAGAAGAAGGGACAAGGTGACACTTGAAGAGCAGCAAACCCAAGAGGAGAGGAGGAAAAAATATAAAGATGATCCTCCTAACTGGGCTAGGCAGGTGGCTCCTCCACCACCACCAACAACACAAAAAAAGCAGAGATGGACGCCAGGCAGAGTGGCTCTGCGTGAGATCAGGAAATACCAAAAGAGCACTTATCCAATCATACCCAAAACGGCCTTCTCTCGGGTGGTGAGAGAGATGATAGATGAATATAGCGATTCCATTACAAGAATACAACGCGCAACCTTATTGGCCTTACAGGATGCCGTTGAAGACATTTTGGTGCAGCTTTTTCAAGATGGCGTCTCTTGTATGGCGCATGCAAAGCGTGTAACTTTAGAAAATATGGATTTAGCTTTAGCACTAAATTTAAGAAATGAAGGATGCCTTCATAAGATGTAGTTTATCCCATGTACTCTCTCTTCATGAGATTTTTACAATCTTTCTCTATAATATCAAATGGCGAATTTCTACCATTCCGAGCAATTGTTCAATTTTAATTTGTACATTGTTTTTTATATGTATTTGAATTGTTGGATATGTTAAATTTAAGTTAACCACCATGGCTCCATTTTCGCCCGCCGAGGCACCCACGTGCACAGAACCTCGAACATGCAGCCACCGGGCAGCGGGGGGGAGCGTCTCGAAGATAATTTTGCGAAATGGGTCGACGAGGGGGGGGGGGGGGGGGGGGGGGGGGCGTACGGGGTCAAGAAGGGCATGTGACGCATCGGCGACGTTGGGTGGGGTCAGAGAGTGCAAAAAAAGCCCCTGTGCGCCATGGCGCGCAGGGAGCGATTTTGTCACTGATCGAATTGCTCCCTGCGTGCCATGGCGCACAGGGGCTTTTTTGCACCCTCCGATCCTTCTTGGCGCCGTCGATGCGTCACATACCCTTCTTGACCCCGTACGCCCCCCTCATCGTCCCGTTTCACAAAATTATCTCTGAGACGCTCCCCTCGGCCGCTCGGTGGTTGCATGTTCGAGGTTCTGTGCACGTGTGTGCCTCGACGGGCGAAAATGGAAATTATCGAACAATATGAATAAAAAACAGTACTGAATGGTGACAATAATCATTGACAAAAACATTTATTCTTTGTTCGAACATTACATCTTGGTCGATTGGTTTTTCTACGAATTACATCTTTGGGTAATGGGCGAATGGTTGACTTGACACCAAGGGATTTTACAATTTCCTTTGGGTTTGTCAACCCTTGACCTAGGCTCAAGGCGTAGTGGGAGAGGACCAAGCCTGGGTGTTTTCCTGTAAAGGCATACAATGCCGCCTCTCGGTTCACCAATATATATTTGTGAGAATTTAAGGTGAGAGAATCTTCAGAGAGTATGCCACTTAACGCTTTACACTTTAGCAGCTCTGCAGAACCATTCTTGGAGAACTATGTGTGAGCAACTCTAAGAATCGATGGCCCCAGATGGCTCAGGTAGTGCCAAAGAGAACTATCTCTACCCGTGGAGACGTTGCGCGAACCTCCAGTACGCATTGCAAACTTATCAACATGATAAGCCGTATGCAAAGCATTTTAATTGATATTAACACTTGTAGTAAGTAATACTAGAAATTCTACCAGGTTTAGATTTATTTACCTCAGTTTCTTCATCCCTCTCTTCAAGATTTTTCTTTGTAAGATCGATGCTAGATCGATCATCTCTACCAATTGCAATCAGTGGCTTGTGTGGATGAAATGCGCTCTTTGGTACGCTTTCGTAGAAAGAGGCACATGATTTTATTTCTATTATTGTACTTGCTATTGCTTGCACCAACTGTTGTTCGTTTTCACTGGGGAGGAAGGAGAGGCTTGTTGGGAGATCTTGGTCTTCGAAATCAATTTGAAAATTGACTTTCTCTTCCTTCCCACTTGGATCCTTCATGCCCGCATAGATAGCAAGCACTGCAAGTGACTCATCTTCTCTGAGTCCTAACGTTTTGGCAATGTCGTCAAGGAACAGAAACTGATGATCATCCACCACCACTGGATGCAAAGTGAGAATTTGGAGGTCCGGGATCTCTTCCAACACCTCATCTCTCTCTATCATTCGATCTTCCTCATCAGTGGCGTTGGGATCTTGCATGAGTACGAGTGCCATAGATGCTTCGGTCTACTCATCTATCTCTTTTATAACTTCATTTAATTCCTCCACAATGGTCACAAGAGGTCTTTGGTTGACCTTTTCCTTTGATTTTCCATTGTCCATGCCCTCAAGCACAAGTAATGTTAGAACCATGTCCCATGAAATAAATTGGGTGCCTATGCACCCCATGCCCAAATCCATGAGATCATCCTCATCCTTTGTCTTGAAGTCCCGTTCCGTGAGGCCTTTAATAAACCTCAACAAGCGAAACCGGAAGTTTTTGTCAGCCGCATAGAGATGCTTCAAGAAATCCAGTGGCAGCCACGCCGTGTCGGATCCCTCAAAGATTATGGCATATTCCTCCATGTGCTGCGCCATGTAGTCAAGAAAGCTTCTGAATGCCTCTGCATGAAGGTTGGTAGTGGCTTGCATATCAATTGTCCCCTCGAACACACTGAGTAATTCATGTGCTTAATCTGCAAGTCCTACCTTTTCTAATTGTGTGAGAAGTGCATCAGTAGACGTTGCCATGGGTTTGTTCGCGAAGAAGATGCGAAGAGAGCTTAGAGCTAGAGTTTTGTGAATGTGAGAAATGAAGTTTAAAAACTAGAAAGTCACTTATATACCCAAAGTCACTTTTCTAAAAGCACTTAAATTAATGTCAAAATAACTTAAAACTTTTCTTTTAAACAAAATCACGTGACAAAGCATTGAAAGACACCAACATTGAAAACCTTTGTGC
Source organism: Adiantum capillus-veneris (assembly GCF_014529385.1). Classification (NCBI taxonomy): domain Eukaryota; kingdom Viridiplantae; phylum Streptophyta; class Polypodiopsida; order Polypodiales; family Pteridaceae; genus Adiantum; species Adiantum capillus-veneris. The sequence continues at coordinate 63,985,290 of NC_140955.1, read as the reverse complement.
TCCACAACAAATAAATTGCACGTTTCAATCGAAAAATTGAACAAGCTGAGAATAAACAAGTATACGCAGAAACAAGATTCAAAACACCGTATGTATTAATGTGGACAAAATCCATGTCAGTTACAAGCTTTTACAAAAATACATTGTGGAAACGGAATGTTCTCACACAGAACGCTCTTCTCTTTCCTGGAGCGAACAATCTTTTCATTGATTACAAAGAGATATTGTTTGGGCAAGGTATATTTGAGATTAAGATACTCGCGAAGGTGACTAAGATGCCAGTCATTGTTCACTGTAATGTGGTGCACTTCATCGTCGTGGAGATGTATTTGCAGGTCAACTGATTCTCTAGTAACAACCTCAGAGTCTAGTGCCTCCCATTCTCCCATCGTCAGCTTCCATCTTCTATATAGAAAGACCATTGACAAGCTTTGATTTGCAATATGGTATCTGAACACCACCTTGTCAGCAAATACAGAGCACTTGATTCTATCTCCCTGGTGGTTGACCACCTTAGTTTCCCATCCAACTGCAAGAAACCCGTTGATCGCACTTCCCCGTTTGCAAGTCCACATTGTTGGTGTCCTGTGAACACTCTGAAGCCGAAATATGAACACAAACAAGTCGGCAGCTCTTCACTTCGTTTGAAGACCCCCAATTTGGCTACTTGGAATGAGAGAATGGTAAGAGGCAAAGGGAATTCAAGATATGGAAATCTTGAGAATTAAGAGAGAGGAGAGAGAGAGAGAGAGTGTGTGTGGTGTGAAGAATAAGATCAAGTTATTGACAAACTTGATTAGGGTTTTGGCCATGGTTTCTCTTGGAGAGATGTGTGTGTGTGTGTGTGAAAAAGGTTTGGCTATGGACTTCTCAAGCTTACTCTCAAGTTTGCACCTTGAGAAAATGAACGAGAGAAGTGAAAAATGAGAAGAGAAGTCCTGTTTTTATGCAAATTTTTGATAAGTGTTTACTTATCTTGATAGCTTATCTTCTGTATTTTTGTAACTTATCTTTCTTTGATAACTTACCTTACTGATCAGAATTTTCTCAACAACTTACTTACTCACCTTATCCTTATCTTCTCTTTTCTTCTTTATCTTTATCTTTTTCCTTTTTCCTTATCTTATCTTTTCCTTTATGCTAATATTTCTCAAAATGAAAAGCTAATTTCCTATGCATTGGTTATGTCTAAGTTCCCATGGCATAAGCCGGAAGTGTCTCGTGAGTATACTTTGGTGCTTAAATTGAGCTCGAATTTTCTCGAAATTTTTTTAAATAAAAAATTATCTTTTAAATCGGTGGCTTAGATGTGTTGACCTGGCATAAGGGCTAGGAGAAGGCCCTTACAAACTCAATCGCTTTCCTTTCAACCGACTTTCCTCCATGAGAACACGAAGAGTGACAAGATGATCAATGCTGCTATAGCATTGACAAAATCCTGCTTGTCTATTTGTACGCTCGCCATTCTCTTCAAACCAATCACTCACTTTTATCTCCAATATGGACCCAAACAACTTTTCCATAAGAGACCCAATCATTATAATCCGGTAGTTATTTACATTCTTTATATCCCCTCCTTTATGAAAGGCTTGACCCAATTAGTATTCCAATCATAAGACATACCATGTTGAAGTGCAAGATTGAATATATCACACATCCAGTCATGTGTAAAATCCCCCATCCATTTAATCATTTTTGGCTTGATACCTTGAAGATCTCTTGCTTTATGAGTGGCTGACTTTTTGAGCCCACCGCATACATCCTCAATGGTAAAAAATGAGGGCATACATGATAGTGAGCCATAAAATGGAATTTTTCCAACATTGGTTTCTCATATAGTTTCCTACAATGTGTGTACATTTCCACAAGACTCAAGTTACCAAAACTCTCAACCTGCTTGCCCCTCAAGTTTCTCTATCCTTTTTTTTTTTTTTGAATCAATGCCTTTTATGTATGCAAATGACTTTGATAGTTGTTTTTTTCCATAGTTGCATTAAGATTTATCAATGACTTTAAAAAATCTTGACATTATTTATCGAACCACCTTTCGTGATCTATATTTGTTGATACCGTGGACATGATTTATGGCAAAACATTATTTTGCATAATAACAAATAACTTTCTTGAAAGCTTTCCATTGAGAGAGAGAGAGAGAGAGAGAGAGAGAGAGAGAGAGAGAGAGAGAGAGAGAGAGAGAGAGTCGGTTGCATGCACCAACACAACTCAAAGATTAAATTTTTTTGGTGTTGTTTCAATACCTTTGGGGACGTATAGATCTTGATCCCCTTTCACTTCCTCCATTGCTCTCTGCTGATGGGCTTTAATTTCGGCTTCACTTCCTCCTTTGCTCATTGATGATGGGCTTTAATTATGACTTTGAATAGAACCTCAATCATTTCTATGAATCATGGTTCATAATTGGCTTTTTTGGCCAGTTTCTTTTCACAAATCTTTGAAGCTTGTATTGATAGTTGCAATGGCTCATTTGTCAAAAGGCTTATATGGGACTTCCATTGAACCATCATTCCTTTGAAATTCATCAAGTCATTTTTGACCTCTCTATATTTTTCTATTCAGTTTCATTGAGTATAGGTTTCTCCCTTATCTAGTCCTCAATCTTGATACATCTCATCTGACCCGTAGGTTTGTTGTAGACCGGGTACAAAGCTAGATAGAACTTAGTAGTTTAAGAGGATCTTGAGTTGGTTCATTCTGCAAGTACACCATCACTTGGTGGCTCATTGTAATATGTAACATTCATAGACGATGCGACTAGAAAAACATGGGTTTATGTCATGAAGAATAAATCCGATGTATTTTCCATATTTCAAAGGTGGAAAGCCTTTGTGGAGAATGAAACAAGTACTAAGGTTAAATGCCTCAGATCCGACAATGGAGGCGTATATTGCAGCCAAGCTTTTGAAAGCTTTTGTGCTAGCAATGGCATTCGGAGGCAAAGGACAACCCCAAGGACACCTCAACAAAATGGGATTTTGGAAAGGATGAACAAGACAATCATGGAGCGAGCACGAAGCATTCGGCTACATGTAGGCCTACCGCTTGAGCTTTGGGCTTAGATTCTTAGAAGAGCTTGGATTCAAACAAGACAATTGTGTCTTGTACAATGATAGACAAAGCGCTATCCATCTTGCCAAGAACTCAGCCTTTCATTCAAGGAAAAAGCAAATTGAGGTGAGATATCACTTCATACGCACTCTTTTGGAAGAGGGACAACTAAAGCTAGGAAAGGTGCATACAAGTGAAAATCCTGCAGACATGTTTACAAAGATGGTCAACAAGGAGAAGTTGAGCTTTTGCTCATCTTCAATTGGCATTCATGGATAAGAAGCTAGAATGGAAAGCAATCACAGGTTTGGTTTGGAGATCAGTCTCCAAGTGGGAGATTGTTAAGTATGGAGCCTGATTTACCCTTGTAATTTTCTGTGGTAAAAGCGCACATTTTGAAGGCCCCCATTATGAGGAGAAGCCATCGTGCATGAAGGAAAATCACTCGCCAGAAACCAAAATTTTCACGGGCAACATTTTTTTCCTCGTCGGAATATTCCTTTTCACCGGAATATTATGGCCGAACGGCGGCCGGAAAGTGGTCGGAAAACAACCATCGGTTGGCCGGTGGCCGAATTCAAAAGCGGACTTGTCTTCTCAAGGGCGGCCACAGGTGGGCGGATTGGAGGGTCCGATTTGGACTTATCTACACAAGGGCGGCTACACATGGTTGCCTCTCATGAGAGAGGGCAGCCCTTTTAGCCTATAAAAGGAGGCCATTTCTACACACATTTCATAGTGTGAAGTTGATGCAACAAGGTGAGTGTGAGGTGGTGAGAGTGAAGCAAGGCGGGAGCTCCATTAAGGGTATAATCCCTTTGTAAACTACTTCTTGTTTTGAAGTACTAAAACCATTGAGTGGCTGCTTTCGCGTGGACGTAGCCCACATTGGGTGAACCACGTATATTGTGTGTACTCTCTCTCTCTCTCTCTACTCTATAATCTCGTGTATGTAAATATGTCTCTCTCCATTAAGTAATCTACTCAATTATCTATTTAGCTACGTCTTATTTCTTAACATTTGTAATGTCTTGTCTTTGGTCCCATAGGTCATATCTGACCTCCGTGGACGATAATACAATCTGTCTACCTCTCTCTCTCTCTCTCTCTCTCTCTCTCTCTCTCTCTCTCTCTCTCTCGCAAGGGTCATACAAAACTTTTCAGTCTCGTGAGATCATTTTTTACCTTTTCATTATTAATCAAATGATGTACGAGTAATGTTAGAGTGATCTTCAAGTTCCCTATGCACATCATTTACTTACATGAATTGTTTGAAAAGGTAAGCATACACTCTTTGTTTTAGAGCTATACATTATGACCATTGTGTAATGGCTCTTCTAATGGAATTAATCATTACTATAGGTGAAATAAGTGGTTGATAGTCATTTGTAAAATTCTCTGTCTTTGTCTATCTCTATCTCTCTCCCTCCCTCCCCCCGGAGAAAGAGCAAGGAGCCATATATAGAGAGTGAATAGTAATGATATACATGAGCCCCGCTTTGAATAGAAAGCCCTTTGTTGCCAATCATAGGGTCTCCCAATTGAAGAGATTGGAGAGAGATTGAGAGCGATTGCTAGAGAGGGCCACACAAATTCTCATTGTCTCCTATGCATGCAAGTTGATAAACTTCAGCCAATAAACCAACACATGTTCCTACAATCTCTCTCTCTCTCTCATATATATATATATATATATATATATATATATATATATATATATATATATATATATATATATATATATATATATAGATGATTGAGACAATGGTTTCTCAATAAATATGTATATTTATTTTCACCTTTCTTCCATGTGTGTCTATGTGCAGTAAAATGGACCTAACTTGCACTACATCTGTACCTCTTGCAACTGCAACTAATGGTGCAAGCTCCTCGCACATAGAAGTATATACTTCAATCAATGATGATGAAGCAATTGTGACACCTCTTCCTGTTTGTAGTGCACGCGGTGCAAAGAGGCTAGTCCAAACATTGGGTGGGATAACCAAGAGACAAGTTCCTGAATCTCTTGGAGAAATCAAGTCTGCCTGCGATCTGGGTGGAGACAACTCAATTGAGCATTGTGGAGATGCTCCAAACACTTAGCTTCAGTGCTCATGTTAAGGGTGGACTTGCATGGAAGCTGCATGATGAAATGAATGAGACCCAATCAAAGATCTTGGAAAATAAATTGCACTTACAGATAGCCATAGCTCGGATTGAGGGGAGCCATCAACAAGCCTTGGAGTTTCTTGGGAATTTTTGCACAGAGATCTTGGGAATTATTGGGGGCCAACACGATGACCAAGATCATGCCCTGCGTGAAATTGTACCCACTTTAAGGAGCACTGTGAACAAACTGGGTGCCTTAACAAAGCTACAAGGTTTTGGAGTTTCAGAGATTCGAGCCGCTTCAAATAAATTGGGTGCCTTAACAAAGTTACAAGGTTCTGGAGTTTTAGAGATTTGAGCTGCTTCAAGTAAATTGGGTGCTTTAACAAGGCTACAAGGTTCTGGAGTTTCAGAGATTCAAGCCACTTCAAATAAATTGAATGCAATGGTTAAACACAATTTTCCAAAACCAAACAATCGTGTTGGTTACAATGCACGTGAACGAAGTGCAAATCGCTTATGATATATGTAAAACATTGCTATGCAATGAGAAAATGGGAACTTTGCTTTATGTAAGTATTTAGAGTTTTGCAATAATGGGAATTGCACATAGATTGGCCATTTTGAATGGCCTACAAAGATTTTTAACAGCTGGAGGTTGTACTTGCTTTCCACATCGACATGGTGCGAGCACAATGGATTATGTTATGGCCCAGCCAGGTCTCATTCCATTCTTCCAAAATTTCATGGTGGGCACTAGGCCAGTTGGAGTAGCAGTTGATCATGCTATCTTGTCCTTCACCCTATGTTTCAGTTCAACACAGCTCCATTAGGAGAGGTCCCTACACACATCTGGTATACCTTCATGAGGGAGACTGACTCTGTGTATATGGATGAGATATACAGGAAGCTATGCACCCAGGAGCCAGGACGACCACTAGATGAACTCACTCAAATACTGACAGAGATGCTCCATGACGTAGCATCAGAAGCATACCCCCACAACCAACCTACACAGAGACGATCTAGAAAAATTCCCTAGAACAGTTGGTATGATGATGAGTGTAGAAAGATGAGGATCAAGTTACAGAGGGAAGTGATCATGGGTATTACCACACATAGATAGTCACATTGATTATCTTTTTCCGCCTAGTGCGACAAAAGAAAAGGGATTATTTATCCCAGCTAGAGCAAGATCTGTATCAGTTATTTATAAGTCGGGACTCAAGCAAAGCATGGAGGCTATTCCACAAACATTCACCACCACTAGCGGTCACCTCCACTGAGACATGGGGAGAATATGCCACATCTCTCTACACAGCATCAGGACAACCACCTCTACTGGACCCACTAGAGACATGCCTGGAGACATGTTCTTTCTTTACTGCCAAGAGGGTAAGGAAAGCTATTGACAAGATGAAGACAAGGAGAGCACATGATCATGATGGTCTGGGAGAAGAGCACTTCATCCATGCCAGGGATATGCTCACAAAGCTCCTGGCTATGATGTTTAATCGAGCCATGTATGAAGGCTTCCCTGAGACTTGGAGTATGTCCACGATTGTTCCTATTTTCAAGTCAGGAGATCCCATGATTCCCGGGAATTATCGCACCATCATGGTTGGTCAAAGGCTGTATGCATCCATTCTTGAACAAGAGCTGAGTAGATGGGCAGAGTGAGAGGGCATAAGAGCACCAGGGCAAGCAGGTTTCAGGAGAGGTTTCTCCAGTCTTGACCAGATTCCGTCACTCAGAGCTATTATTGAGGAGGGTAAACACCATGACAAGAGGATCTATTGTAGCTTTGTGGATTTTCGCAAAGCTTTCTACACAGTGCCGAGAGCCAGACTCATACGCACATTATAGGACATGGGTGTGTCTACAGAGTTGATTTGGGGGATTCTGGCTCTATACAGAACAATGATGGGGCAGGTACGCACACTGAGGGAATGCCGGACATTGTCCTCTCCAATATTGGAGTAAAGTAGGGATGTACCCTATCCCCGACTCTTTTTCGGATGTATGTGGATGAGTTTTCGAACTATGTAGAGCATCAGGGGGACACGGGGCTCAGCTAGCAGGGACATGGATTCCGCTGTTACTATATGCTGATGATATTGTGCTGATTTTTGACTCACTAGAGGGGATGCAGCGTGATTTGGATGCTCTGCATACATTTGCTCGTGACAGCGGATTGTCTGTCAATCTGGGGAAAACCAAGGTTATGGTGTTCAACACCACACCACAGTGGGTCAGGAGGTCGGCACGCACATTTATGTGTGGCCAGGAGACTGTGGAGTACACAGATGCATATACTTATCTTGGGGTAGTCTTTGGTGGACCGGTGTTTTCACTAAGGAGAGCATCAGAGACTAGACTGACGAGAGCATATGCAGCTTTGGGAGGATTGGAGAGGATGGGTTCGCAGGTTCAATTTCAGGAACTGCGAAAAAAGCTTTGGCTTTTTGACACTGTTAAAAGCTGGACACACCCCACGGCAGTAACTACCCGGAGGATTATTATTTTTTGTAATTATTCATTCATTGAGGAAAACCTGATTTTTCACCTTGTAATTATTGGGACTTACAAAAGTTTCCAGATTGTATCCCAGTTTTGACAGTTAGATTGAGTAGATGGTTGATTTTGGAACTTTAGGGTTTGAGAAATTGTAAGGTATATATACCACTTTTTGACCTTAATAAAAAAAACCTTTTGTCATTTTAAAACAAGTTTTGAAGTCTGTGAGGGAGCGTACTGTGTACGAGAGAGAGAGAGAGAGAGAGAGAGAGAGAGAGAGAGTGAGCTTCATCTTGACGCTACGTGTGCTCTGGTGGTCGGAATCTAGTGTGAAGAAGTGCAACGTGTTGCCCCCGACGAGAGCTACCCGCCGATACCTACATTGCGCGCGTACGGTCCGGTTTTGCGCGCTCCTTCTACGAGCTTCATCGGTTGTTTGGGTGAGCATACGTTGTCCGATTTTTCATTGCAGCATATCCACGCGTTCACATTGAGTAGAACTACACATTAGGCACTTTAGATTTTGGAAACGAAGACTTGCAGATTTCGGTCAGACATCCTACGTGTTTTTGCACCAGGTGTTTTGGGTTGGGATTTTGGTTCATAGACCTTAGGGAGAGCGACCTATTGGTATTAGTAGGGTCTCCTTCAAGTTCTATGGTGTTTCGAGATTGTTTGATAGGTGTTCGGCTCTAGAAAGCGTTGTAGGAAGTTTTCTCTTATGCACTCTTGAAGGCTGTGACTTAGACAATTGGTAGAGACCTCTGTAGGAAATGGTTAGGAGTCGGTCGAGTGTAGGTTGACACCTTACGCTTGCTTTCACGCGCCTACGGGTCGAGCTTCGTCCTTAGCTGACATTACATGTTAGGTGAGTTCTCGCTGTGCTGACGTCCGTCGCGACGTATCCGTCCAACATTGGCGCCGCTGTCGGGGACGAAAACCTTAGCTAGGTGACCGAGACTAATCCTAGAGGATTGGGATTTTTGGCTTGCCAAGAGTCTCGCTTTACATTTAGATAGGATCAGAGGGTGGAGGACTCTCTAGGTCTTAGAGGGAGTCTAGGAAGCGTGTGCCTGGCCTAGATCCTTCGACTTAGGTAGATGAGGTAGACTTAGGTAGTTTTAGGTGGTAGTCGAGTTCTAGAGTAGGAGTTGGAGTGGTAGAAGCGGTGAGAGGAGAGCTTGAGAGTCCGGAGAGGCCAAAAAGCAACCAAAAACACCATCATCACCATTTCACATGATAGGTAGGAGTAGAGTAAGTAGGACATCATGATTCAGGATCTAGAGCATTTCATGCATGTACACTTGCTTGGTAAAATCATTACAAGTTTGTAAAAGATGCAAAAAGACACAAAAGTGTGTTTGAAAGCCTAATTGAAGTCCAAAAGTTACTATGAGTGTTTCTGATAGACCTACAAAGCATCAGGAGCATTCCTGTCAGAAAAAAATTTAATTTTAAGCCAGGAGACATCCTACGCGTAGGATGTCTACAGGCTTATCTGGGAGGAATTGTGGGATTTTGAGTTGACCAGTGTGTTCAGAAGGTAGGGTTTACCCTAATTTCAACTAGAAAGTGGAAATTTGGCCATATCTTGAAAGGATAAGTCCAGATAGACTGAAATTGCCAGACATCCTACCCAAATAGTGCCAAAACATTATTTTGAGACCAAAACCATAAGATGGCTGCATGAGCATGTCTTGCATGATAAATTGAGTGACTGAAAGGGGTTTCACCTCATTTGGGTAAGAAAATTGGACTAAAAGCGAACTTTAGCACTTTTGACTGAAAAAGGCAAGTACAGCTGAAATTTGGGACTTTTGGCATCCAAACCAAAATCTAAGCATACCACTGGGTTACTGACATCAAGGGGAAGCTGTGGGACAAGTGTGGGGTGAAACAGGCCAAAAAGACATCCTACGCGTAGGATGTCTTTTGAGTGATTTTGGACTCCACACTGAATTCTGAGTATACCAAAGTGATCAGCAACTCAAGGGGGGCCTGGGCTTTGAGTTTGAAGCCATTCTGATGAAATATACATCCTACGCGTAGGATGTCTAATGCAAGAAAATGAAGCCAGACTTTGACTTTGAGCATAGTAAGGTGTTGTATAGCCTAAGGCAAGCCTCCTAGTCAATTTTGGTCCAATTTGGAGTTGATTATACTGATCAATATCAGCAACAGGCTGTCGGAACAGATTTCTGACTCATTGACCAGCTAACAAGTGTCCAAATCAAAAAGTAAAAGAAGTTGTAAGCTCAGCACAACAAGGGAAGACAACAGTGCAAAAATCCAGGCAAAACACAGTAGGAGACATTTATTAGGGTCTACTGCAAGGAAAATTTGACCTGGCATAGACAGTAAGATATTCTATTTGGCTTAGGGGTTCCAGAACTTCTTTCAAAAGTGAATTTGGACCTTGTTTGCCCATTTGACGAAGCAAAGACTGAATTCAGACTTTTTCGCGTGAATTAACCAACATCTGAGGGAAGTACTGTTTCAGATTAGCAGACCTAATCCAGAACAGTAGCAGTGTATAAAATACAGTAGTGGTTGAGATTAACTCTCCAGTTATACCAATCATTACTACGATAACCTATAGCAGATAAATGCTTTGATTCAATTGCCGAAATTAAAACGCTTGTGTACAGGTATATTCAGCAACAAAGCAAGAAGTAGAGTAGAAACTGACCTTTTCCAGGTGAGTGGTTGGATTTGTGATAAATTGCATTGATAAGTTTGATAAATTTAAGATCAGGAAAATACATTGTTAGAGACCAGAAGGTGGCAGGTGACCAAGGTAGCTTAGTGTCCACCGAAGAGAGTATAACTCAGGCAAGGCTAGATCCGCTAGCACCGATTATTGAGAAAGGTAGTGATACTGACATTTTGTTAGACAAATCTTTCTTCATGATGGGTAGTCAACAGCCAGGAGGTTTCACCTATGATGGACCTATGCGAGGAGGAAGCACCTCCCAAAATCCTTTGAGTGATTCCAAGCTCACGGTGATCTTCTTAGAGGGAACAAACTCGAGAGGAGCCCTAGTCTATTCTGACTATCGAGGCCGCAAGTGCATTTGTATCGAAGAGAGGCAAGCTCAAAGATTGGAGATAATCCGAGTCTATGATGATGGAGATAGATTCCGAGACGAAAAGGGGAACCACTATTCAATAGTAAGTAACCCTGAAGATTACAACAGATATGGAGATAACGCGGTGAAAGGGAAAATGGTTTCAGAAACTCAAGATCCGCCACCAAACATTGATCGGCCCAGAGCTATTTTTATGTATGATAAGAAAACAACCAGGGTTCCAACTTATAACGAGAACGTGGGAATCTACAAACATGAGAGTGAGGGTATAGTCTCTTACTTTCACGTGGGAATCTACAAACATGAGAGTGAGGGTATAGTCTCTTACTTTCGCAGCAAAGAACCATACATAAACGAATTAAGCAAATACAAGGTTCTTTACTTATTCTCTTATGAAACTGCTATGGGGAAGGGCATAGTTTTTGTTGATAGATACGGGCGAGAATATCAACTTATTCTCCCAGAGGAGGTAGAGAGGGCAATAGGTCCAGGAGCATCAGCATATGCCCCTGAGGAAGTGCCAAGAGCCACCTACACCCCAAGCAAGTGAACGAATCCTTTTTCAGATCAGTATGACACAACCTCACATTCCACCCGACCGCAAGCATTCAACGACCAAGACCAACCAGCAAACCAGCCATCATTGCAGTCATGGCTTCAACAGAGTGCAACAATGGAATCAGACCGAAACGAGATGGTTATCAAGCCGCACGAGGGCTCAGTCATTTGCAAGAACCACCACTCTATTCAAGGTATCAGGCAGAGAGTAAACCAAAGACTCAAGGGTCAACAGAGCCTGGAGGACCACCCATAGAACGAGTTCGCAGAGAAGAACCGCCTCCAGCGAGAACCGTTAGAAATTATGGCTTAGGAGCACCATTGGGAGAGGAACCAGCCTATTACAGAAGGCGTGAGGAGGTGTATCGACTAGGACGGGGTGATCCAATGATGAGGTTTGTAGACCATCGAAGAATTAGTCCTTCTCAAGTGTAAAAATGGGTAAATAAGAAATACACAGGAAGCAGAGACCCAAGAGATCATGTAGCAGCCTTTGTGCGTGTAATTAGAGCCGAAGAGGTGTTAGATTTTCCTACCCAATTTGCAGGGTTTGGACTAATCCTAGAGGATGATGCTGCCACTTGGTTTAATTCTGTAGAGCGTAGAGACTTTGAGTCGATGGAGGAAGTGTTTGACGAGTTTATCGAGGAATTCTCTCAAAGGGGAATAGCTCATAATACCGTCTCACAAATCCATAAATTCAAACAGAAAGATGGAGAATCTGTATGAAAGGCAGTCCTAAGACTAAAAATATATGTTTAAGTTCTATCCTGTTGAAGAACTGCCAACTCAGTCCAGACTTATGCTGATATTCATCCAAGGACTAAGGAATGCAGATCTCCAGAAAGACTTACATATGAAGAGGAGCACGACGTTGAATGAGTTGACCAAGGAATCTCTGTACCTTGTGGACAATTGTGCGGTCTACAAAGAAGGGGAGTTCAAGGACCTTGATGACGATTCGTCTTCACAGCAAAGTAGAAGAAAGTCTTCTAAGACAGCACCGAAAGGAGAAGTAGCGGTAAACAAGGATCAGCTTGTAGATGAAGTGCTAAAAAAGATCAACTTGTACGCCAAACCCCAGGCTAAACAGCCCAAGTGGTGTGCTATTGAACAAAAATGGACAAACCATGGGACCGAGGAATGTTATCATAACAAGGGATATGTGAGAGAGTGACCTTACGCTCCCCAAGCTCCAGTAGCTTCCCCTCAAGTTCCACCGATGCCTAGATATCAAGCAGGCAATTTACCAGGACCTGTAGGTGTAGAAAGACCACAACCGGTGTTGGGGCAACAACCACCCCTACAAGGATTACGACCAGTTGGTATAAGATACACACCAACAATAACTGAATCAGAGGATAAGGCTTTGGTGCCTATGCATGCATATTATGAAGACCCCAATGGATATGTGGAAAACCCTGTCTATTATCCACCGGAGGAACCCTCGACGCCAGAACCATGGAGCATGATAGGAAATGAAGGACCACCAACTGCTGTACAGGCAGCAAGAGAAGGAAGATATAGCCTAGATGAACGAACACTGATGTTCATAGCCAATGGAGGCATGGGCGGACAGAGACATGCTTACCAACAAAGAGAAGCTCAAGGAGCACCTCAACAACCCAAGGGACCCTGTTACAAGTGTGGTGGAGACCATTGGCTGAGAGACTGTCCTCATGATGAAATCATTAGAGTCAATGCGTATTGCCCAGAATGTGGAATTACTCATTTGATTCCCGATTGCCCTAAAAACCCGAGCAAAGGAGAAAAAACCACCTTGAACATGTTAGAAACAGTACCTTCTAGTGGAGGATCGGAAAATGAAACAATCATACCTATTCAAGCGGTAACACGAGCCCAAGCTCAAGGAAGGACGAATGAACCCATAGTTGAAGAACCAAAAACCGATGCCCAAAGTTCAAAAACGAAAAATCAGAGAAGCACTTGGAAAGCTAGAAAGGCGCGTAGGAAAGCCAGGAAGGAACGAGAGCAAACAGCCCTATCCGAGGAGTTGAAACATACCAAGGACAGATTGGAGCGGTTAGAGGATCTAGCTAGCTTAAGCTTACACACCATAGTAACCGTAGCACCCAAGGAAATAGCAAAGCCCAAAAGTGCAGGATCAGGAGGATCTGTACTGGCGGACAAGGTAAATGAGCAGCTGGATACACTGCTAAAAGCTTATGAAGATAGACTTAAAAAGAACCAAACCCAGGAGCAAAGGTGGATGACTTATCCATATGCAAAAATAGAAAAACTGAGGTTGGATATGTGTAAAAAGATGATCGAGACAGCTCAATCATTGATGGAAGACTCGCTGGGTAAACCTACAAATTGGCATGAAGCACCAGCTCTAACCCCTATCCAACCAACTTTAGAGAAACATGTGGAAACAAAGGAAAGACTCACTAATGCCTATGAGTCCAGAGGAGAGCCTATCATAGTGCCGAATACCACCGATGGGGCAAGTGACGGATTCCAGCCTAAAATATTGGCAGAAATGGGTAAGGACTGTAACGGTCTAGATGATCTGTGGAAGCAAATCCGTGAGGCCAACGAGGCTAATAGGATGAGTAACCACATGAATAGCACGAGAAAAGAAAAGAATGTGATCTTACCTCCTATTGAAGAATTTGAGGCAAGGTCGCAAATGAACTTTGAAATACATTCACAAGGGGGAGACCAAGGATCAACTAGTTCGGGGCACAACCAACCAGACTCGCTGAGAACTTTACCCTCTTACCTGGGAGAGTACGAATCTAAGTCGGAAGTGAGAGCAATCCCATCTCAAAGACTTTCTTCTAACAAGGTGATGGATTCGCATGGATTGATTGAGTTGTTATCCACCCCGGTGGCATGCACAATCACATTAGCAGAACTCCTAAGGTTGAGGCCAAACATGTGGACCACAGTAGGAAATGCCTAGAAAAATTTGGAGTGAAAGACCCCACCTTGAAGCTACAAGAAGGGATCAGAGAGTTGGACATGCCTCAACTAAACACTAGGCCAGTACCATTGAATAAGGTGGGAGAATATTGCGAGGGAGAAGACGGAAACACCATGCTACCGGTAGAATTCCAAGGAGTAGTATCCAAGGCTATTCTTGATAGTGGAGCGGGAGTTGCTATCGTCACCAAGGAAATCTGAAAAAATGGGGAAAACCAGCTTTGAGGGCTACCAGAATGAAATTGCAATTGGCAGATGGGTTCATGGAGAAACCACTAGGACTCTTAGAAAAAGTGATTGTCACTTCGTGCGGAATCGAGTATGAGCATACGTTTGCAATAGTCAATTTTGACAAAAATAACAATTATGAGATCATCTTGGGACGACCATGCATGCGACAATTGAAGATGGTCCAAGATTGGGGTTATGACCACATATACCTCAGACATGGCGAAACAACAACTAAAATACACCTGAAAGACCATAGTTACAAAGATGTGAACCAAACACCTGTGGAAGAATTTGATTCGGCTATAGTAGCCGAATCAGAACTACCAGCATAGTTAAGGCAGCCAAAAGAGCTATGGATGTGCGGAGCTTCACATTGTGGAAGCCTAAGAAGAGAGGACTGCGTCTTAGAAAGAGCAATTGAGGACAAGGAGTATATTCCGGAACCTTTCCCTGAAGATTCCTTGGAACCTCTAAAATGGGAACACATACTAGCAACATTGGATGTTTGTACCATTACCGACAGTCCAACAACAAAATTTTGCGACAAGGATGGCTATGATGTGTTACCCTATTACATGGTAAGCGTTATACTAGAAAAAGAGACGGTAGAACCTCCAGAACAAGAAGAGTTTTACAACTCCTTTGAACACTTGGAAGTATATGATGATGCAGATAATGAGTGTTCAGACACCTCAGGTGAGCATGGAAATGAAACCGACAATAGCAAGTTTTATGATTTTGCTAATCAGCATCCTAGACGCCAAGAATGCTATAGGAGGAAACGAGTAGGAAACAAAGCAAGAGAGAACCTGATGCCCATGATAAAAGGTAAAACTCACTATTTGATGCTTGTAAAAGCAGAGGATCGTGTAAAGGATCAAATATCCGGGAAATTCTCAAAAAATCGAAAAGAAAGAACGCGAGAGGAAATAAAACAGGTACGGAAAGCTAAAACCAAAACAAAATCACAAAAATCTCAAAATTCAAAAAAAGAAACAACAAAAGACCAGGAGTGGACCAAACTGGAGCGTAAACAGAAATACCAAGAACTGAAACGGTCTTTGAGATAGATATGGACCACTGAAGAAGATAGTGATGGTAAAGGGGAGTCAAAAAAGGGGAACATGAATGTACCATCACACTATCGGAAATTTACTATCCAGGACAGAAAAATCATCATGACACCACCAGTAAGGGTAAGAACCAACCAAGAATCTTACGATGGGCCTGAAAATGCAAAAAAGATAGAGCTCGCACAACCAGGTGAAAAGCCTCAGCCGGTCTATATAGCTAACAATTTAGAGCCTGAGGAGGAAGAATAGCTAACACAACTTCTCAAGAAGTATAAAGATGTGTTCGCTTGGTCCTATAAAGACCTCAAAGGAGTTGATCCATTGATATGCTAACATACAATTTCTTTGAAATCGGATGCAAAACCTAGCAAACAACGTCCTTATACATATAATGACACATTTTCTAAACGAATCAAAGAAGAGATTGATAAGCTAATGGAAGCTGAATTCATCTATGAAATTGAACATACAGATTGGGTGTCGCCCATTGTGGTAGTTCCCAAAAAGAATGGAAAACTACGAGTGTGTGTAAACCTCAAAAAGGTGAATGCAGCAACCATAAGGGATAATATCCCTTGCCAATCACAGAACATGTACTAGAGCGAGTGGCCGAGAAACGGGCTTATTCCTTTCTGGATGGGTTTTCAGGATACAACCAACTGGCAATAGCGAGGGAGGATCAACACAAAACAACATTTGCCACAGAATGGGGGATTTATGCATATCGAGTTATGCCATTTGGCTTAACTAATGTACCAGCCACTTTCCAAAGGTTAATGACTCACGCATTCAAGGAATACCTAAGAATATTCTTAGAAATTTACATGGATGACCTGTGTGTACACTCTCTCCTACGAGAGGAACATATTGACCATTTGCAAAAGGTCTTTGGAAAGTGCAGGACATATCGAATCTGTCTTAACCCGGAAAAGTGTGTGTTTATGGTTAAGCAAGGACGAATCTTAGGACACATTGTCTCAAGAAATGGCATAACCACTGACCTAGACAAAGTCAAAGTCATTGTAGACCTACCCAGGCCTACTAATGCGAAACAAGTGCAATCCTTCATGGGACACTGCGGATATTATCGAAGATTCATATACATGTATGCGGTTATCGCACAACCTCTGTATTGTTTGCTAGTCAATTTCGAGTGGATCGAGGAGTGTGAAACTTCATTCCAAAAGCTGAAGGAAACCCTTATATAAGCACCTGTACTAAAGGCACCAGATTGGAAAAAGATATTCCATGTGCACATTGATGCTTCAGCATATGCCATTGGAAGCATTCTAGCTCAACCTGGAGATGGAACAATGGATTTTCCGGTTTGCTATGCGAGCCGACAATTAAACAGTGCAGAAAAGAACTACACAACCACCGAGCGGGAAGGGTTAGGAATGATTTATGCTATAAAGAAGTTTTGGCATTATTTGCTTGCAAACAAATTTGTGTTCTTCACAGATCATCAAGCTCTTTTGTACCTAGTAAATAAACCTTGCAATACAGGGAAAATTGTACGCTGGTTTATTATATTGCTAGAATTTGACTTCACAGTGGTGGTCAAAAAGGGTAAAACCCATCTACGAGCGGATCATCTTTCAAGGATACACAACTGGGAAGCTCCTGAAGGAGTAGATGATGACATACGAGATGCTTATCTTTTCAACATTGAAATGGTACCCAAATGGTCTCAGGAAATTGTTAGTGTTCTTTCCTTTGGAAGTGGGTTTGATAATACGGAATGTAGATCCAAACAGCAAACAATTCGACAAATAAAAAACTTCCAGTTGATAGCAGGAAGGCTGTATCATCTTGGATCAGACCTAATCCTACGATTATGTATAAATCCAAAAGAATTCGAGTGCTACCTTGAAGAGGCACATGTCCAGGGTTGTGCATTTCATTGTTCAACAGTGAAGACACACCAGAGGCTGAAACAGTTAGGGGTTTATTGGCCAACTATGTATGCGGACACACATTCTTATGTTACCAATTGTACTATATGTAGTGCCAAACGACCAGTGGATCACACAACTTTGTTTCAGGTTAACATAGCACCTGCATGGAGTCAATATATCATTGAATTCTTAACCACGAGGACGTTCCCTGAGAACATCACAAGAGCACGGAAAAAAACTATAGAGCTGGAAGCCTGTGACTTTCAGTTAATTGGGAACCAACTCTATAAGCGAGGTAAGGACAATCAACTTAGAATCTGTGCAAGTGAAAGTGAATACCTCCTGATTCTAGAACATGCACATAGCGGAATAAGTGGAGGCCATTTTTCGGGCGATAAGACGGCAAAAATTGTTTTAACCGCAGGAATTTGGTGGCCTATATTGCACATGGATGCGGAAGAGTTTGTAAAGCGTTGTGACACATGTCAACGCACCAAGGTGCCAATAAAAAGAGATGAGATGCCATTACGGCCAATGATGGGAGCAAGAGCATTTGCAAAATGGGGCATTGATTTTGTGGGACCTATATCACCCCTTGCATATCGCACCCATACCCAATATATCATAGTGGCCACGGACTATCTCACAAAATGGGTCGAAGCCAAAGCAACACAAAAAGCTGATGCACGCACCACGGCACAATTTTTGTATGAGAATGTTTTTGTATGTTACGGGTTACCAATAGAAATTGTCAGCGACTGTGGAACACATTTTCTCAATGAAGTCATTGAATATTTTCTAGAGGAATTCATAGTCATACATAGGAAATCCGCACCATACCATCCAAAGGCCAATGGGCAAGCTGAGGCCACTAATAAAACACTATGCATGGTTCTCACTAAAATAGTGTCGGAATAAAAAACAGATTGGGATTAGCATCTACACTCGACACTATGGGCATACAGGGTAGCTTACAAAACATCGATAGGAACAACACCATACAACATGGTGTTTGGCCTAAATGCTATACTACCCATAGAGTTTTTAATTCCAACTCTACGAGTAACAAAAAGCTTAGAATGGACAGGGCATGAGCTCTCTTCAAGAATTGATGATCTTGAAAACCTAGATGAACTCCGCTTACGAGCTGTTGCTTCGATCTATGCTAAAAAGAGAAGACAAAAAGAATTTTTTGACAAACATGTGCATACCAAAGAGTTTAAAACAAGCGATTACGTACTTGTTTATACCTTGAAGCAACATGCCAAGAAACTTAAAAAGCGAGGGATGGGACCATTTGTGATTAGTGATCTATCACAAAGTGGAGCTGTCAAGCTTGCTACATTCACAGGTGAAGAAATGCCAAACTGGATTGGTGGATGTCGACTGAGGAGGTATCATCTACCGCTCACACAGGAGATGCTCCAACAAATTCATCAAGGAAAACAAAGAATGAAGGAAAAATAGAGAGTACGGGAGGAAGCTCAAGCCAAAGCACAAGAACACATTGCAAAAAGACGACTTCTGTGACACCAACAACAAAGTGGAACACCATTGAGAATCAATGCCATTCGACTGACGAAGTTGGAGGAGGAAACAATGGAGCCAATAATTCCGGTCAAAATGGGCAGCAATCAAGTTGAATCGACATCATTGCTTGATTCGATGCTCAAGCAAATTTGATCTCTAACGGATTATACTAACAACTCAAAGTCACAGGTCAACTTCATTCTACTCCTCAAGTGCTGACAAGTAGCACATCACACCCGTTGAAAACATTGGGATGGACTATATTGCATGTACAGATACATCAATATATTTACCCACACAAATTCTATGTGGTGACAGATGAAAGCACACAACACTCAATGATGCTGGGGCAACCTTGGCAAAAAGCGTACAATGTGCAGATAGATTGGAAAGCAAAGACAACCAAAATTCAGCACAAACATGAACAATAGGTGATAGATTTTGCTCAGTAATACCAACATGATCAACTGCAAGCCATGCAATCACAGGGAACAAGGCCAAAAGCACCAATGCCCTTAAACAACAGCATGATACCCGAGACCAACAATCAGGTAAAAGCCAACCATGATAATTACAGATAGATGAAGTCGGCCACAATGCAAAGATCTAGGCTACCAAAACAAGGAAAACAGGTATGGATGCGGAAAGATAGAAAGGACATGGAAGAAAAACAACAATGCAACAAAAAGATTCCAACAAAGCAGAAGGTTCAACCACAAACCAAAGGCACAAAACAGATATGGATCCCAAAGAAAATGCTTAGCCATACCCCAAATGTCACTCACATTTGGATACCAAAGCAAAAGCAAAAGGAACTCCCTTCAGTACAAGCAATAACGGAAAGCAGACAGCTGCATTTCAAAACGGAAAACCGACTTATGTGGATGCCAATAAAAAACAAACCAGTGGCAAAGAAGAAAGTGCCAAACCATCTACAAAAACCGGTAGCAACAAAATACCAATGGAAAGCAATGGCAATACGGCCCATAGCCATTACGGCCTAGCCAATTCTATCCTTCAAATCAACTACGACACCATCAACAGTGTCGGCAAAGCAATTGTCTTTTGCCAAAAAGACAATTAAATAGAGAGCAGTAGAGTTACAGCTGTTACTTGCAAAGAAAACAGGAAACCTCGACGGCGAATTCCAATAAGCATATTGCTTATTCCCTTCTCTTGCATAGCATTAATTTTTCCATGCATTGACATAGTATGCATAAAATAGGGCCACATTAATCGGCCAGCCATTAGCACAACTTTTTCAACATATGCACGGCACATTCTCCGAGGCGAAACCTTGTCGTCCGGGAGGACTCCGGCTAGGAGGGGGGGATGCATTCTAGAGGCACACTCAAATGCGGAACCAATAATAGAAACAACAAAAAAGGGCATGATTTTCGACTATTTTTAGGGTTGTTGTTTGATTGCGAAATTTTCTGGAGTAACCCAAGTACATATGCCCTTATACAGCATGAAGCTACAGGTATATGGGGCCAAACGCCAAATCAAGCCTCTAGGTGTGTGGATATGTGTTGCGGTGATGTTCGTGATTTATTATGATTTTTGGGGATTTTCAGGGTTTGATTTGCTATTTTCCTTTTAATTTTGTTAATTTTCTGCAAAAAACTTTAAAAATACAAAAAGCAGGTGAAAAACAGTCGTAATGAAAAACCAAAAATATGGGGATGATCAGTGACTATAGGACAACCTATGGTACTGTGGGGGTGCAATTATGAGATTGGAGAGGAAAGCGTGTTTTGGCTAGGTTTTGACCGAAATGCCAAAATTCTGGTAAACAGAGCAAATGGAGTCCAAATCAAGAAATTTTTGAGCCTAAACCGTATCTCACAAGAAGATAGGAGCACATGTCAAATTTCATGAAAAGTGGTTCCAGGACCTCCATTATAAAAAATTTTCACCCCATTTTTAGCTCATTCTCACTATTGACTTTGTGGAGAGAGCTTCTGCCACCTAGAGCGGTTCGACCTTCCAGCAGCTTCTACAACGTGCACGACTACCCGACCAGCTCCAGACATGAGAGGTAGGCTCACCACCTTGAGCTTTTTGCGCATGTTTGTCATTATGTCGCGAAAACTAGCATAGGGGTCACACACAAAGCGGGCGGTAGAGACCTACAAGTAGAGACGGCGGCCTAACGGCTAACCCGAAAGCAACAAGACTTCATCGGCAGCTTACCCTAGTCTAGGAGACCAAGTCCTGGATATCCAAACGAAGTAGGAAACCATCGGGAAAAATCCTAATTCCCAAAAACCCGCAAGAGGCCACCAAATGGGAAATCGGCGAAATGGCGACCAAATGCTACCAAAATTCATGGGTAGGAGCATCTCGACATGCTCGACAAGTCTATATGACCCGCATGACCAAAATGTGACCCGAAGCAGCACTAAACTTCAGAAACGGCATCAGACACACAAACCGTCAAATTGCACTTGCGGCCAAACCGCAAGTCCGTTTGCCACCAAACTTCACGAGCGGCTTTCCTAGACAATCAACAACCAAGTCCTATGGTGGTAGACCACCACAAATCATCGAAGGTATGTAAATGCAACCACGGGTGCTTCTAGAGCGACAAATTGCCAAATGGAGCTCCGGTGAAGCCAAAGTCGACAAAAACCATATGGCAAGGATCCCCAAGGGATCGGGAAGCTATGGAGACCAACATCAAGAAATTTCATTGCCAAAAAGCACTCCAAAAGTCAAAAAACGGCTCTGAAGTCCACACAGGGAGTTATACTCTATCCATTTGACTTTTTTTGTTGAAATTAGGCTCAAAAGGGACTTAAGGGGGCAAAGGGCAAGCACTGGGAGCACCAGCACTGAAAAAATCACCAGAAGACATCCTACGCGTAGGATGTCTCAAGGGCACTTTTTGGCACAAGCTCCAACTTTATCATGCACATGTTCTGAATAACATTTACAACCTATACACCAAGTTTCATCACATTTGGACCAAATTTGACCTCATATGCATGGAAAAACGCAAAGTTAGGGCATAGAGGCAATAATGGGCCATTGACCTACCAAATCTTGTCCAAATCCAATGAAACTTGCACAACACATTCACCAACACATCAACAAACAATCTGTGTGGTCAGGGAGAAAAAATGATGAAATAGACATCCTACGCGTAGGATGTCTATTTGACCTTTTTGGCATGCAAGGGATGATTTATCATTCCAGATCCAATCACCTCATCATCAGGAGCCCATATATCAAGTTTGAAGCCATTCTAATCACTTTTGACCCCCAACACCCTCAAGATACACTTTTTGAGCCCAAAAACACCTCACAGAGCCTTACAAGCATCAAATCTTGTCCAAATTCAAAACCAAGAACATGGCCATGTTCCATAAGCCAAGGACAACCCATAGAACAAGTTTCATGTCATTTTGATGAAAAGGACATCCTACACGTAGGATGTCTCCAGCATAAATTTAGCCTTCTGTGCAAAGAATGACATCATGGGAGCCAATACCATGGTGCAATGAGCCCATATACAAAATTTCAACCCATTTGGACATCAATTGCTACCTATGATGGACATTCTACCCAAATTGTGACCTAAAGCCTGAATCAGCCCAAAAATCCACTTTTTGAATATCCAAATCCAAATCCAAGCATATAGCCATGTTCCATGAGCCTTACACTACCTGCATGTCAAGTATGAACCAATTATGATGAGAAAGACATCCTACGCCTAGGATGTCTAGATGGAAATTTTTGGCCAGATTTGCACTGTGAGCACATGCACAGCTTCACAAGCTCCTTTTAAGCTTTATTTTCAATTTTCAAGTCATTTGGATAAGTAAAACTCAGTTTCGCAGCTAATACGGCAAAAAACGCTAACTTCGGACTACTGAGTGCAACAGGATCTATCGCAGCCTCGAAGTCACCGGCAAAAAAGAAAAGTATGACCATCAAAGATTATCTGGACGAAGTGGAACCCTTTGTCATTCCAGAAGGAACACTAAAGCCCACCAGCACCCGGATACAAGAGGATTTGTTAGAAAGATCTACCAGGGAGTGTTCACAGACAATGAAGGTAATGTCATAGAGCTACCACTGCTGCCAAGAGAACTCAATGAGTTTGTACCAAGCAAGATGGCCGGCTACTTGGAGAAGATTGATCTCCACAACTACTTCAAAGCAATACCGGTAGGAGTGGACATCAAAAGAGTCTGGGAGTTTATAACAAGCATCAAAGAGGATGGAGTGGCCAAGGTAACATACTTACAAGGCAGACCAGATACAGAGATAATAATCACTGAGCGGGTTGTAGCACATGCACTAGATCTCTCCAATGAGGGAGACAGTGTAACAAAAAGAAGGGATGAGGTCAAGGTGTACAAAGAGAAAAAGGCAAATTACACCTTTGAAGACATTGCCAACCCAAAGGTGGCAATCATGAGCCAGTTGTACAACCAGTACTTCCACATGTGCACAAAGAGGCCACAGAAGTACAGGATGCCGCCAGGTGCAATTGCCACAACGTTCACTTGGGCAATGACAAAAGGCACCCCAAAGATAATCAACTATGCGGCATATATACATAAGAGCTTAGTAAAGATGGGCAACAAAAAGCCAACCTATATAGTGCCAGGAGAACTGCTCACCAAGGTGGTTTATGGGGCACTACACGCTAAAGGAAGGTGGCCTGACCCCCCATCTTAGAATGATTGGCTGAGAGTAAAAGAAGACAAGGAAGATGAGCCGCAAAGGGCACCAAGGGTGGCTACGAGGTTGAAAAGACGGCTAGAGCCAGTTGAAGAGGAGCAACCCAAGCAGAAGAAAGGAAAGAAGGAGTTTTCTCAAGTGCCGGCCAAAGAGACAAGGTCACAAAAAGTGGCAAGACTAGAGAGGCTGATGGAGAGTTTCCGAGCAGAGAGAGCCCTCAAGGGTGATTTAAACGAACTCTGGAAGCCATCTCTCGAGTCTATGTCCGGATCATCCAGAAGAGTGCAAAGGGACCGTTTTGAAGATTATATCAAGAATTTTGAGATTCTTGATGCTGCGGCAGAAAACATTCCTCATGTCCCTTTCATAGAGGAGGAAGTACAGCAGATAAGGTAGAAACTGCTAGATGAACAAGAGAGCCAGGAAAGAGAAAGAAAAACAAAAGCAGACAGGGACTTAAAGGGGAAACCTGCCTCTTTATAAGATAGCCCTAAACCCAGCCCACATCCATCACCATCGCCCTCACCACCTCCTAGCAGCCCTCCACAAGAAGATAAGGAGGCTGAGGACAAACAAGAAGAAAGGCAAGCAGACGAGCAAGAGCAAAGACAGGAACCTGAAACTGAGCAAAAAGGATAAGATGATGCTTACTATGCTTTTTTGGACCTGCTAGCTGCAGGCTATACGAAGGAAGAAGCTGCCACAGTCGCATTCAACTTGGCAAGGACAGGGCCTAAAGAACAGATGCAAGGCATCAGGCTAGTGGAGCTAAAGGAAATTTCTACAGACACGGTGGACGTGCACCCGCCCTCCAATGACTGGGACGTGGTGATGACAAAGCTAGCCGGATTGAGGGCACAATCCATGGCTTCAGAGAAAGAGATGATAACTCTCAAAGCCACCGAAGAAAATATCAAAATGGAAAGGGATTCTCTGCAGGAACAAAGCCAAGGGCAAAAGGAGAGAGAAGCTGACCTCCAGGCCAACTTGGCAAGGGCTCCGCAAAACTACCAAGCACTGGAAGACGCAAATGAGGCAGCAACAAAAAGAATACAAGCAGCTGAAGAAGAGTGTCAGCAGCTCAGCAAGTCATTGCGAGATGCTGAAAAAGAACGAGATAATCTGACGCTACAGCTGGCAGAAGAAACGAAACAAGTAGAGGCCATGAGGAATGCCAAGGAGAGAGCAGAGATAGAACAAGAAGCAAGCCTGGATGAAGTCCTTGAGCTCAAGGACCAACTAAAAGTCAAAGATCAAACCATCCAAAGGCTGCGAGCATCACCTGCTAGAGTCAGAGCTACGAGCTCGACTCAAATCATTTCTGAGAGTCAACTATATGATGAGCAAATGCAGGAACTTCAGAAGGAGCCGACTCTCGAGAAAAAGCAGAGATTGATGATGGCTGAAGGTTCTATAGTAATGAAAACGAGAATGGAGGAGGTCCAAAAATCCCTGCAAGAAGTAGTGGAAAGCATAAAGATAAAGCTCGAGGAGGCGGAAAGAGTAAACTCTGAACTTAATGACCTCCTCGTGAATATGGGCGGAGAAGCAGAAGCGGAAAAGCAAACACTCCTCAGGCAAATTGAGGAGTTAAAAGGCCAGCAAGGAGGAGAGGCAGAAAGCTCAGGGCCAGCCGCCAATGAGGGCATCGACCTCGAAAATGTGGCAGATCCTGTGGAAACATCTATGCAAGAGGAAATCATAGCAAGATCCTCTCCAGAGCCACAGGATCTGACACAAGAAGAGGAGGAAAAATTGTGCAAGGCAATAGAGGAAGAGCTCAGAGAAACCACGAAGTAAGCCTTGGAGTGGGAGCAGAGGGTCTTCAAATCTATGAACATTCAGAAGATTGACGCCAGCAATCTCAGGCGCGAGTGGCTTCAACCCTCTCTCCCATATCCATTGCTGAAATATGAGGCAGCTACGATAAACAAGCGGATCAGAGAAGAGCCAGCTGTACCTCTCTACAATGCAGACACCTCAAAGCCAGAAGGAGTTAAGCTTATTGTGGATTCTCAGCCAAAGTGGAGGAAGGCTTGGCTTACAAAGTACCCACAATACCTAATCTACTACTTGGTAGAGGCACCTAAAAATATCAGAGACAACCTCAACTTTTGTCCTCTACCAAGGGTTAGGACGTGGAAGGCATAGGAAATTTTGCAAAGAAGCCAACCCACTTGGCTGAACTACCCAAAGCTGCCAGGCGTGAAGGCAGGTGAGAGAATAAGTGTCCAATACATGGTGAAAACCCTAACGGGCGCCATAAAGTTGTTCATTGGCTCACCTGAACTTACATGCATTATGATGCGGAAAATCTTCAGAACCATCTTAGCAGTGTTCGAGACCTTCAAGCCAGGCCAGGTGACCGACATCATATTCTTCTTCCAGGATACATACAGATGCGCCTATGATATGTCAGGTCAGCCTTCCAAGGAGGTGATACATGCGCTATATCAAAGGATCATGTTTCTACCATCCTATCACCTCCAGGCTTTTGAAGAAGCATTCTATACAGGGTTCTTCACCATCAATACGGACATTTTTGGCCCAACAATTATGAACCTACATACCAGGTACGAATCACTGCTAAATATGCGGGAAACGATAAGATGAAGCAGCACATCAAAGCCATGTCGGGGACGACATGAGCAAGGAAGGGGGGAGTGTTAGAAGCTGGACACACCCCACCGCAGTAACTACCTGGAGGATTATTATTTTTTGTAATTATTCATTCATTGAGGAAAACCTGATTTTGCACCTTGTAATTATTGGGACTTACAGAAGTTTCCAGATTGTATCCCAGTTTTGACAGTTAGATTGAGTAGATGGTTGATTTTGGAACTTTAGGGTTTGAGAAATTGTAAGGTATATATACCACTTTTTGACCTTAATACAGAATTTAAAAGAAAAGGGTTCATTATATTTTCTTCAAAATTCACAGAATAGGGATTTTAGAAAAAGAGCCCGAATGCACATGATATAGTGGTCTTAAATATAGTGAACCCCCCGGGGTTGCACTACACATGTCACTGCCTGGCATACTATGAGATACGCGGCCGCTTCCACTACCTGTTCAGATAAGGGTTCGGACCTTTTGAGAAATTGTAAGGTATATATACAGATCCGAGAAATTGTAAGGTATATATACTTGTAAGGTATATATACTTTAGGGTTTGAGAAATTGTAAGGTATATATACTTTAGGGTTTGAGAAATTGTAAGGTGTATATACAGAATTTAAAAGAAAAGGGTTCATTATATTTTCTTCAAAATTCACAGAATAGGGATTTTAGAAAAAGAGCCCGAACGCACGTGATATAGTGGTCTTAAATATAGTGAACCCCCCGGGGTTGCACTACACATGTCACTGCCTGGCATACTATGAGATACGCGGCCGCTTCCACTACCTGTTCAGATAAGGGTTCGGACCTTTTTCTAGAGTCATGATATACAAGGATCAGAGGTGTCTCGGATTTTTCCTGCTAGAGCTGCACGAACTTAGGGAGAGCTTGCTGAGAAGATAAAAGGAAATACAATCTCAAAGACGAATCACATATTTATTTACACAAGCCAGAGGAGAGGCAACGGAGCAGTCATTACAACAAATCTCAGAGCCTACTCATACGAGAGGTACACTGCTTGATCGAGCCATGAAACTTGGTAGATCTTGATTTCCACGACCTCGGGGGGTCTCCCACTACTGACGAAGTCTGCAACAGAAGATATAGATCACTCTAGCATGACATGCAAGACGCCCAACCAGAGTACTGACCATGGAGGAGGTCGATGAGATCCAACAGTGATCGATGAGAAATTTCATCTGAACCCACAAACCCCCCCTCCCCCCCCCCCCCCCCCCCCCCAACTTCCTTTCTTCTTAGTGTCTTAGTGCTAGTTCTTTGTAACTTTGTAATTTTCGTACTCAGACATGGTATCAGATTCACCAATTGTAACTTTTTGGTCTCATAGGTCATTTTGGCCTTTTGAAGATGTTAATATAACATTTCATTTCATTTCATTTCTCTCTCTCTCTCTCTCTCATTAATAATTGATGAAGTTTCATAGCAGATGGTGTCAAGACCGCAAATGTTGTCCCCAGGGCATGCAAGGCGTATTAGACATCTTGATCAATCTCGAAGATGTAGGCGTGAAATAGCAAGGAATAGGGCTAGAAACTCTTTGTACAACAAGGCATTAAGGGTCTTAGGGTTACATCCACATATTTCTTATGAAAGATATGAAAGAGAGTGTTAAGAGAGCCACCCATTGTTGGCCAAGGTCAGATCATGAGTGCATGAGTTTTTTTGACCATCAAATTAATTGAGAGCGAATGTGCATAGAGCCCCCAGTTTTGTTTGAAGAGGGAGACTATACAAAGGTGGCAAGACATTGTTTGTCAATTTTCTCTCACTATGCATCAACTCCCATCTTGAGAAATCCTTCCATGGCACCAATTCTATTTGAAAAGTGTTTGATAAACAACTTAGGTTGCTTAGACTTTGAATGCTCCAATTTTGGAGTTGCAGCATGGAAGGTTGAAGGAAGAAGTATTCGTAATTTTGTAGGAAAGTATTGTTGTTTGGATGGCAAGATTCATTTGTTGCCTTTGAGTGATCCACCCCTAGAACTAAAAGATTTGATGCAATCCTCTACACGAAGAGGCAAGAATTTCATATTTGTGGATACAATAATGCACTTGCATTTGCCTCTTTGGGTGCTCACATTGATGAAAACATGTCCCGAGGAAGAGGAGTTTACACGTTTAAGGCACATGGTTGTATATATCACAATATTGGTCCTTTAATGCCAATTGAAGGATGTAGTGAAGTTCCTCAATTTGCACAGTCATATTTTTTTGACACGGAGCATGAGCTACAAAATAGATTGATTCATGTTCCACACTTGGACATTGAAGTATTACAAACTTTACAAGAAATGATGCATAGGGTGAATTCTTATGCTCATGCACTGCAAGTGCTATGGTTAATGGATCTATTGTTTCAGAGATCAAGATGGTGATAACTGAAGCTCGCTCTAGTGGGTGGCAATATCCTGCTCCCCGTGGTGGTGAAATTGCTGGTATATTGCCTGGGCAAGACGATGAGAGAACTATAGGTCATCGTGACTAGTATCAAATCTTCAAGAAGGGGGCTTAAAAATAATTTCTAATTTGCATCGCTCATACATGCCTCTTATGTATGATCTTTTGTTTCCAATGGGAGAAGATGGATGGGATCCTTCGCTACAAAGCGGATCTAGACAGATAATTACACAAAAAAATACTATATTTTTTGAATACAAATAAGAAATGACACCACTTAGTTTCTCTTATGGGGTGGTAGATTGCTCCAACAATATATTGTGAATGCATATAGGTCCATGGAGGACTCACGTTTTTTGTGGCTAAGAAATAATTAGAAGACACCCCGTGCTAAGGTCTATCAGGGCTTGGTTGATATGGTTCAGACTAGGGATGGTACTAATGCTATTTTGGGATAAACTGCTACGCGTAGAATTTTCTTGCCCTCTTCTTTAATTGGAGGGCCAAGATACATGTGCCAATTGTACCAAGATGCCATGGCAATTGTTCATAAGAGGGGAAAGCCTGATCTATTCATAACCTTTACATGTAATCCACAATGGAGAGAAATAGAAGAAGCATTGCTACCAAGACAAAGTGCTTCCAGATCGTCCAGATCTAATTGCACGTGTATTCTATCAAAAGTTTTAAGACATGATGCATTTGCTTATAAAAAAGGCTATCTTTGGAGATGTTGTAGGCCATTATGTGTGATCGAGTTTCAAAAGGGAGGTCTTCCACATGCACATATATTGTTGATTTTAATATTTGAGTACAAACCAATGGAAGCGTCCCACTATGATAAATTGGTGTGTGTTGAGCTCCCAGACAAAGAGCTATTTCTAGAGTTGCATAGTGTGATTAGTCACGTTGCAATATTCACAGACCATGTGGTCCCTTGAATTCAAATGCTCCATGTATGGTTGATGGAAAATGTAGGTTTAAATATCCAACAAATTTACCCTATATACAAATGTGGATGAAAGTGAATATCCTACGGATATGAGACGACATAATGGAAGTTTTGTTCAATTAAGAGATTGCAAGCTAGACAATAGATGGGCTGTTACATACAACCCATTTTTATCGTTGAGATATAAAGCACACATCAATGTTGAGATTTGCTCAACCATTTCTGTTGTAAAGTATTTGTACAAGTATGTATATAAGGGCCATGATTGAGCCACTGTGGTGCTCTGAGATCATGAAGGTTTTTTTGATGAAATTAAGAGCTATCTTGATGCACGATATGTTTCTGCATCTGAAGCTATTTGGAAAATTTATGGTTTTGACATCCATGAAGAGAAGCCTGATATCCAAAGATTGCAAGCTCATCTTCCCAATCAAATTACTATGAATTTTTGAGATTCATATGATTTGGCAGAGTTAGTAAATAACAACAAAGTTAAGAAGACAACACTCACTGAGTAGTTTTTTGTAAACCAAAATCATCTTGAGGCCCATATACTAACATATACTGACTTTCCTACTATGTGGCTCTGGAACGAGACTAAAAAAAAATGGACACAGAGGCAGCTGCGAGAGACCATTGGAAGAATGTACAACATTGTCCCCACTGCCAAAGATGTTTACTATTTATGGATTTTTCTAACATATGTAAGGGGGTGTCTTCTTTCTAGATGGTCCAGGGGGGTCTGGAAAAACCTATGTTTATAATGCATTGCTTGCATGGATTTGAGGTGAATGTAAGGTAGCATTGGCATGTGCATCATCGGGTATTGTAGCTTTGCTCCTTAACAATGGAAGAACTGCACATTTGAGGTTTAAGATTCCTCTAGAATTAAATTTTGAGTCGACATGCAATATAAAAGCGAATAGCCAACTTGCTCAATTGTTGAGAAGAGAAGCTTTGATTATATGAGATGAAGCACCCATGACTCATGTCCATGCTTTGGAGGCAGTAGATAGGACACTCAGAGATGTTTTACAAATAGACAGCCTGTTTGGTGGAAAGGTAGTTCTGCTTAGGCAAATTCTACCGATTGTACGCAACGGTAGCCAAGCGGATACTGTGAATGCCACATTTTTCATTAGTACATTTGGAGACACACAAGAATATTAAGGCTCACTCAGAATATGCGTGTGCAAAATTGTATGATAGATGCAACTGAGAAACAATTTTCACATTGGGTTCTTGATATCGTTAATGGGAATATACATGATGGGGGAATTGTTGACAATGTCACTTTGCCTACGAGCATACTACTTCAATGAAACCAATTGTCAGATCTTATTGAGAGCATCTATGGAGATACTCAGAGAGTAGAGGATTATGCAGGATTCTTTAAAGATAGGAGAGTTCTTGCACCTTGCAAGAAGGATGTAGATGTGGTCAATGATTATGCTCTATGCAAGATGTGTGGACATTATAGGAAGTATTTGAGTGCAGACTCACTATGTGAATCAGAAGAGAGTAGTGCTTTGTATACAGTTGAATTTTTTAATAGCTTGGATTTGGGTGGAGAATATCCGCCACATGTGTTGTGTCTGAAAGAAAATTCTCCTGTCATGCTATTGCGCAATTTGGATCCAAGAAGGGGACTTTGTAACGGCAAAAGGTTAATATGCAGACACTTTCATTGTAGAGTCATAAAGACAGAGATAATCACAGGTTCCAACTTTGGAGACCGAGTATTTCTTCCAAGGATAGATCTCATTGCTGGGAATTCTCAAGGACTACCTTGCCAAATGAGGCGCATATAGTTTCCTATAAGGCTGGCATTTGGGATGACCATAAATAAAGCACAAGGACAAACATTGGGTCTCTTGGGATTATATTTGGCAATACCCGTTTTTTCACATAGTCAGTTATATGTGGCAATGTCATGTGTGAGAACCACAGTAAAGGTTGTGGTCAAGCATGATAATGAAGCAGAGTTGACTCAGACTCCAAACATTGTATTCAAAGAAGTGTTGCAGGCTGCAAATGTAGTGGGGTAAAGCATGCACAAATGGAATATTGAAATTGTATATGCAAGATGTCCTCTTTTACATCATTTATCCTCAAAATGATATAAGGTTCCAAGCTACAATTTTTCTCAAAGTGGGAGTGCAATATTTTGTTGCATTGACTCTAAGCAATTGCAATGAATTCATTGGGTTATCCATGCCTTAGAGGTGAAAAAACGTCTCTATTGGATTCTTATACATAACAAATCGCAAATGAGTAGAGGTAAGAATACATGATTATATGTAATGTCTTAATTAATTGTTTAAGGGGATTGACCTTGAGCTATATTTATTTTCAAAAAAATAATAGCTACTTTTCTCTGCAATTGACTTCAACGCTATGTTTTTTGGACCGACATCCATCAAAGAGAAGGTAATTGTAGATAGGTAGGGTGACATGACCCTCTCTCTCACTTTTTTTATCTAAATGTTTTAATTATTAAATGAGATCTGTTTTTGGTAAATAAGCGTTGTCCTAGCCCTTTTAACTCTTTAGTTTACTTTTAAAATGTTCATGAGTTTACCACTTGCACATCAAAATGAAACAATAGAAATTTCGAAGGGTTGTGGAATGACTCTCTCTCTTACTTTTTAATCAAAATTTTCTTTTTTGTTAAATGGGATTGGTTTTTGGTAAACAAGTGTCACCCTAGCTCTTTTAACTCTCTATTTTGATATTTTGATTTTGAAATATTTATGAGTTTACCCCTTACATATCAAAATGAAACAATTGGAATTTTGGGGGTTATGGTGTGTCCATAAGTTTATGGTAAGTTTACTGCTAATCTCATGTCAAGAAGTTTGTGGTAAGTTTAGTCCTAATCTCATTTTTTGAAGAATATAAGTTTACTTTTAAGAGAGTTTGATTTATTTTATTTATCTTTGTTTGGTTAGAGATGGCCTACCACTCTATAGTGACATGGATGCATGTGCAGCCACCAGCATTTGTCTATGGTAATTAACTATTTTGTCTATAATAATCAACTATTTTACAAAAAAGTTCACATGAGTTATAGATCCACGGTTTTGGAGAGGGCCTTTACATGCTGATGATGTTGTTCGCATCATCGAAGACTCTAGCTCATACACACCACCATTCTAAATGATAGCAAAGAGATTTCATTACTTTGGTCTTTCATAGTCTCTCTCTCTCTCTCTCTCTCTCACACACACACACACACACACACACACACACACACACATCTCTCTCTCTCTCTCTCTCACACACACACATAGTTGTGGCCTCCATATATATCTATATATATATATATATATATATATATATATATATATATATATATATATATATATATATATATATATATAGAGAGAGAGAGAGAGAGAGAGAGAGAGGTGGTGTGGGGAGGGATGCCAACAAGGGAGAAAAACAGAGAATGTGATGTGTGTCATGGGGAGATATATAAAGATAGAGAAGAAGAAGAAGAAGAAGAAGAAGAAGAAGAGAGTTTTAACGTCGTAGGAAACTATATAGGATTGGCCTATCGGTAAAAGCGACCAAGATCCATAGAGATGTAAGTACGTACACAGATACTCAGATGAGTGAGCTTGACAAACTGTATAGGATTGATGGTGATGGGGGCTTTTCACAAGCCAAGCTTCCATACCCCTCTTCTCTCGTCCCCACCCCATGAAAACCCCCTCTTAGGGAGGGAGTGATAAAAAGCATTGGAAAAAGTAAGAAAAAAATAAAGTATGATTATGTAAATATATAAGAAAGATAAAATAGGCCACCTCATGCCTGCGGGTAGCCCATCCCCACCTTGCCTCCTTTTTCTTCACTGTTGCCCCCCCGGGTGTCCCTTTCTCTCTCCTCCACTCAAAAGGTAAACCCCCTCTCTCTTCCCCATGTCCTTTCTCCTTTCTCTCTCTCCTCAAGCTACCCCACCTCTCACCAATAATGCATTATAACTCACCAATAATGCACCCTAACTCACATGCAACTTACCCTATCTTCCAAAATAGTATACCCCACCCCCTCTTTCTCTCTCCTATCATATCCCATGACCCAAATACCCCCCTCTCTCTCTAAAGGGCGCCATGTCTCTTGTCTTGTAGCTAAATAACCTCCCCCACACTCACACACACTCAGTTTCACTAAAAAAGGTGCCCACAGACCCATCCCCACCCGGTGGTTACCTGAGTTTTCTTGTGTTCACACCCATCTGCACACAGATTCACCTCTGAACACACTCCTCTCTCTCCCCTCTCGTAATTACTTTATTCTCCATGTCACCTCTCACTTTTTTTCATCAACCCATCTCTCTCTTAGTCTCTCTCTCATGAGACTGCTGTTCTGGCACATATACACACAGCCAGACAAGTGGGGCCCATAGTCACATGGCCTATGTAGATAATGATTTCTTCATTTCTAAATTCTAGAATTTCTCCCCCCCCCTCCTCCCCTATATAAAGAGGGGTCACCATCACACAAAAACACACACAACATCACCAAAGAGTACACTATGCACTGTGTGTGCTTAGTGCACACACACACACCCACACCATCACCATCACCGCAATCACCATGCTCGTCTTAAGCATGACCTCTACACCCTTGGGCTATGGAAGGTGAAGGGAAACTAAAGGAAGTATGATGGCCGTAACCCTCGTGCGAGTCTTCGCCATCAACTCCCACCTATCCGCCATGTGCTCTACCACGCTCTCCCTTCTCATTCCCCTACCCTATGCTCCCCATTTCATCTCCTTATTCTCTAAATAAAGCTTGAGGTTTTGTGAGTATGTTTTCTTGCAATGTTTTGCCCATGTGAGGTGTGCGGAATCGCCACCTAGTCTTGTGTTTGGAGTGAGCTTGTGTATGTGTGAAGGGTGTGCGGATTCGCCATCCTTTTGTGTGTGCCTAAGTACTAAGCCGCTATACCCCCTCCCTCACTCTCTCACTCTCTCTCTCTCTCTCTCTCACTTGATCTCATTCTTTTTCCTCTTCATCATTGCTCCCAAGCATCCACATCTCTGGGATGAAAACTTTGTTATGGTGGTGTGTTGTTTGCGTCCTAGCCGCTGAAGCTAGGTGGTGCCCCCTGTTTGCTTTACCATGATAGGCTCGAGGTGCGCCATTCGGTCCACGATGTTTTAGAGGCCGTCGGGGTTCGGGGTTCACTTTGCTCCCATCATTTGGTGCCCCCACTGAGGATCTTTTCATGAAACCCTTCAGTTTACAAGACTGAAACCCTTAAACTATTGTGAATGGATGAATGGCTAGCAGGATTTGCTAATTGGACGACAGAAGAAGAAGAGCTCCAAGCACAACTAGACGAACTCCGCATCTCCATTGAAGCTCGAGTGCCAGGCGTAACGGTAATCGATTTGCAGTGGGAAAGTCAACCAACACGCCAAACCCAGTGGATATACATAGGCCAAGTGCCAAGAAGAAGAAGGAGAAGGTCGAAACCATGTCCGCAACCTACAACCAACCCACAACAACAAAATGGAAGGAGCTCTACACAATAGAGAATCAACACTATTCTACTTTGAGAATCGGGTAACTCAAGTCACCGAGGTAATTATCACAGTCAGTTTTCAAGTCGCACCTGATGCTGCAGCACAGATAACGGAAGCATTGGCTCACACTCTCACTAGAGAAACTAGGGATCTACTGAGTTTGTTTCAGGAAAGAACACCACCCTCTCCCACAAGCTTGGACAGTGACTAAGCACCTCTAAGCTTCACATGAATGAGTACAACCTACCTCAAGACAGATCACACATACCAACACGTGTACGCTCAATCAAGGTAATACTGGATTTGAAGGCTCACTACCAGCACGTCATTGACACCATGCCGGGTGGGGAGCGGTTTTTGGAGGTTCTGGCATCAGATCAACCATTTGTCTTACCTTTGGTACAAGGCAATGTACCGTTTGAAGTTTTAATCTATGTCCTAGTATAAGAGGGTATACACGCCTCCTTGTAAAGAAGAAAAAAACTTTTGCAAGTTAAGCAGTGTGTCTTTCTAGATCTCTCTCAGTAATCATGGCAAGTGTAGCATTTCCAACATTTAAAGGAAAGAAGGGGGAGGATTTGGTAACAGACTTCCTAGATGACTTTGAAGTAGCATGTGTAGTGAGAAACAAAGATACGGATGAATCCCGGGTTAGAATCTTTAAGCATCTCATAAAGCTAGAAGCTAGATCATGGTACAATGCACTTCCACAAGCAACCAAGGATGACTGGGAACCCTTAAAAACCTCTTTTAAGAGGCGCTTTGGGGGAGGTACCACTTCAGAAAAGTTGTGGGACAAGTTGAGAGACTTGAAGCAGGAGGGTCTTTTAGAATATGCCACCTATGAGTCCAAATTTGTGGATTTGTGGGAACGGTGGGTTGAGTCACTGGCTAGGGGGGAAGCTGCACCCGATTTCCTAAAAAAAGATCGGTTCACGCATGGCTTATGGCTGCTTCTCAAGGAGAAGGTGAAAGGTAGATTCCCAGCTACGTACGAGTTAGCCGTTGAGATTGCTCACCTTAAAGACAAGAAGCTGCGAATGAAAGCCAAAGAAACCGAGTCAACAGAATCAGGAACATCGCGTCGACCAGCAACTACGACAACCACCATTCCACCACCACCACCGGCTCTTGGGGTAAGAGATGACCAACAAGATATGTTGGCCCATATTACTGACCAACTTCAGAATTTGTCTGTCCACTTAATACAACAAGGGAGGAGTCAAGAAAGAGATCAAGACCCTGGAAGAGCACGACGACAAAATAGGGAGTATCATTGCTACAACTGCAGAGAAGACGGTCACGGTATGTACTACTGTCCCAAACCATGACAAAACTATAATAGAGGAGTTGGAGGAACCAATTGTCACCCCCTAGAGAAAGAACACCCCCACCCCGAGCACCACCCCCACCAACACAAATTCTATGTCCACCCCAGACACCACTACAAGCATCCATCCCACCTCTTCCACCAACCCCACCACCTGATCGCCCTGTAAACATCATAAGGCTAGAAGAGAAAGGAAAAGCCGTAGTAGTGGATCCACCCAGAGCAAAGGAGAGGGACAAGGGTAAGGAGAAGGTAACATTTTTAGAACCACTTGAAGCCATGACTGTGAAAAGAGCTAGGAGGGAGAAAGCTACACAATCAGATGATGAGAGAAGCATGAGAGGAGAAACTAGCAAGAGGCCATCCAGGCCACGACGGAAATTGGGCATCACCGACTTCCAGCTAGGGGAAAGTTCTAAGCCCTATGATCTAACATTGGATGTGGCAGAGCAAGGACCGAAGATTACATGGCCATAGTTGCTACATCTTGTACCTAAAGTAAGGCGACAATGGTCTAAAATGGTAAGTACAAGACGCTCCAAAACAAAGGTAGCCGGAGCAATTTCGGGATGCAACATGGATGACATCCTTCCAATTGTCGACGTAAACATAAAAGGAAAGAGGGTTGGAAACACCTACATTGATGGAGGTGCACAAATCTGTGTCATGAGCGAAGCTATGATGCTTCGATTAGGGCTCGAGGTTGACAGGCCTTCTCCATGCAAGGCAAAGATGGCAAACAACGCAAAAGTAAAGTGTGTGGGTGTGGTAAGTGCCGTGAAAATCAAAGCTTTCAACACTGAGGTAGAGGTAGATGTTTTTGTGATGCCTACTAAGGGGGAGGGCTATCCACTAATTTTGGGAAGGCCATGGTTGATGGCCATGAAGGCAAAACAAGACTGGGGTACTGGCCTTCTATGCATGACCGGTAAGAAAGGGGAGACAATCTACTACGACATGAGGATTGGAAAGCAGAAGCAAATGAATTTGGAAACATCGGCAGATGAAACCACTAGCGAATCTTCCAGTTCTGAGGAGGAGACCACATCCACCGACGAAAGTGACAGTTCCATTGATGTGATGGGTATCATTATGAAGGATCCACAAAGGGTAAGCACAACTGGTGATCCATCACCAAAAGGGCAACCCAATGAAGAGGAGAGCAAATCACCTGGCCTAGGAGGAAGTAGGTTGAAGGGTATGTTGTCTACGGAATTAACACTTGAGGAGAAAGATAGTTTTTTGCAAATGTTGATGGGATTTCCTAACCTGTTCATTGACAACTATGAAAGAATCACAGGCATTACAGTGGTGGAACATCATATTAAGCTGAAGGAAGGGGTAAAACCAGTTGTGCAAAAGCTACGACGACTGGGGGTCATACAAGAAAAGGCACTCTTGGCCGAGGTAAGGAAACTGCTGGAGGCGGGATTCATCTATCCTGTAGAAAACTCAGAATGGGTGTCACCCGTAGTGGTGATGCCTAAAAAGAATGGTAAGTGGAGGGTCTGTGTTGACTACAAACCACTAAATGCAGCTACAAAGAGAGACCACTTTCCTCTCCCTTTCTTGGATGAAATTCTGAATGAAGTGTTGGGTTCAAGCCCTTGTCGGCCAGCCCGTGGGAAAGCCTCCTATGGCATGCAGATGCTTTTAGTTATGAGCCACTCCACAAGTGGAGTTTGCATGGTTAGTTTAGCCTATATATGTAAAAGGTTACACATCAATCAAAATAGAGAAGGAGAATAGCGTGAGTTTTTTACTTGTGTCGAGATCTCTGCTCTCTCTCTCTCTCTCTCTCTCTCGCCTTCTGCTGTGCTCAGCACCACGCCATGGCCCTTAGGCTGCATCCCCCATAGCCTCAGGTTCCAACAACTGGTATCAGAGCCTTGCCCTCGGCGCTCGACAAGTCACGCGCGGGTACTGCTGCTTAACAGCAGGAAGGCATCACCATCGACCTGCACAAAACAGGACAAGCCCAGCATCAATAGGATCGCCCTGCCATGTTGGGCATTTTTCGTCTCTTCAAGAACCCCAAGAGGTGCATATCCTGCTCGCCATGATCATCTTCATGTTTGCGCAGTACACAGCTCGCTGTTTTTCGTGAGTTCTTCATTAAAACTTGATATTGAGTCCATACTAAGGCTCAAATTTCAGTCTTTTGTCCTCCTCAAAAGTGGCCACCCTCTTCATAAGGGTTGATTTCCCATGTAAAAATCTATCAAGGTTGTGGTAGTGCTTTCAACACACAAAGGGATTTTTGTTCGGCTCCGCAATTCAATATCGAACAAACCCCTGACTCGGAGCACAATTCAAACGACGTCAAATCAAAAGCTATAAAGCGTCAAATATGGCTTCGAAGGTGGATAAATTCAACGGATCCGGTTTCCACACCTGGCAAATTAAAGTAAAGGGCTATCTGATGCGGAAAAATCTTTGGAATGTGGTCAAGCCTCTCACAGCCGACGAATCCGGCACATCCGCTGCAGTTACAAGAGCACTATCTGCTGAGCTACAGAGGAAAGACGAACAAGCTTTTGGTATTATGCCTACACATATTGGTATGTATGCAACCTTTCATTGTTCAAGAATTACGAGACATCGATGCTCACAACAACCAAGACAGATTTCCTTCGAGATGAATTTACATCGACTTGTTTGGTTTTTCGAAACCGATTATCATCATCATTATTTGTTTTGTCCTATTTTATGTCAGCTTTTCTACAGTCTATTGTAAAAAAAAACAATCATATATTTCTTGTCAAAAGCCTTGTAGTCAGTTATTGTCATGCTTTTTCACTATCATGCCAAATTTTGTACGGGTTATAGACACTGCCACAAAGATAAGTGGTAAGACCTCCCATTTTATCAGTTCTCAGCCCATTTTTGCACGCTCATGAGGTTACTGGGTACACCTTAAACCCAAGGTTTGGCAGTGAACCAAAAACTCCACTTTTGGTAGCTAATGTTTTGACCTACACCCTATCTGTTCAAGGGGGGGTTACTGACCTAGCACCAGGTTATGGATAAACCAAAAATCCTTGGTTGTGAGAAAACCTAAAACTCACTGTTGACGGGTATACCAAAAACTCGAGGTATCATGAGTTGCTTGTCCAGTTCGGGCTTGAGGGGGGGATTGTTGGGTTCAAGCCCTTATCGGCCAGCCCGTGGGAAAGCCTCCTATGGCATGCAGATGCTTTTAGTTATGAGCCACTCCACAAGTGGAGTTTGCATGGTTAGTTTAGCCTATATATGTAAAAGGTTACACATCAATCAAAATAGAGAAGGAGAATAGAGTGAGTTTTTTACTTGTGTCGAGATCTCTGCTCTCTCTCTCTCTCTCTCTCTCTCTCTCTCTCTCTCTCGCCTTCTGCTGTGCTCAGCACCACGCCATGGCCCTTAGGCTGCATCCCCCATAGCCTCAGGTTCCAACATGAAGTAGCGGGTTTTGAATGCTATACCGTCTGTGATGGTTATTCTGGATACTTTCAAATACGCATAGCCTTGGAAGATCAGCTAAAAACCACTTTTATCACGCCATGGGGTTGTTTTGCATACAGGGTTATGCCATTTGGTCTCACAAATGCACCTGCCACATTCCAAAGATATGTCACATATGTTTTTCAACCGTTCTTTGGAACATCCATAAGAGTGTTCATTGATGATTTTTGTATATATAGCTCCCGTATTTCACATTTAGAAAAGGTAACTGAAGGTTTGGCCAGGTTGCAGAGCCTAGGCGGGCAATTAAATGTGGATAAATGTCACATTGGGGAGAGTAAAGTCATTCTACTAGGCCATGAAATTTCAGCAAGAGGTATCAACGCCGACCCAAGTAAGGTGTCCGCACTCATAGCCTTACCTTCACCAACGACCGCACGTCAACTGGTCTCTTTTCTACAGAAGGTGAGGTACTTAAGTAGATTCATACATCTACTATCACAACTTGTTCTACCACTGCAACAACTCACTCAAAGATCAACTTTCACTTGGGACGAGGAAAGCGAACATCACTACAACAAGGTAAAGGAGGTCTTAGCCACTCTGCCAACTATCTCACCACCTAAGTGGGATGAAAAATTCTATGTCACCTCAAGTGTTGGTGATGACTCATTGGGGGCTGTGCTACTCCAAAAGGATACGACGACATCTTTCATGAGGCCAATCTACTTCTCTAGTCGAATGATGACAGTAGGAGAGAAAGGTTTCACCCATGTGGAACACTTAGTCCTAGCTCTTAGATTTGCAACTACAAAGTTTAGGTCATATTTGCTGCCTAAGCAATTTGTGATTCTAACCACGGATGAAATATTTCCCTATGTTGTACAACACATGGATGTGTCTGCTAGAATTACTAAATGGCTAGTTCGTCTGCAAGAGTTTGACTACACGGTACAGGTAGAAAGCACGACAAGGGCAAGTTTGGGGGGACTCATGACCTACCAAGTCTTTGAAAGGAAGGAGAAGCAATCTAAGGAAGGAGAAGTCCGATTACCTCCAGTACCACCGATGGTAGAAGGAGCATACTCTCTCTACTTTGATGGAGCCTACAAGCGAGCGTCCGACAAAGTAGCTGCAGGCATAGTGGTCTTTGATGACAAAGGGACAAAGGTATTTTCGTTGGGCCAATTGTTAGATTCACATTCTAACAATGAAGCTGAGTATGCAGCACTAACCAAGGGTCTACAATGGTGCGTCTCGCAAGGTGTACAACGCCTTAATGTATTTGGGGATGCTCTACTTCTGGTAAGGCAAGTAAATGGAGCATGGACATGCAAGAATCCTAGTTTAAGGACTCACTTAAGTGGTGTAAAAACCTTGTTAGGTAAGTTTGAAGAAGTTCAAATACACCATATCCCAAGGGCTCAAAACCAAGAAGCAGATGCCCTAGCAAGTGAAAGACTACAGGAAGTGGTGGTTGGAGCAATAAAACTAAAGCTCCCTCTATTTCAAGGTAGTGATGCCTTGCCTGACATCATGCATTTTTTGGAAATAGGGGAATGCCCATCAGATTTAACAAAGGGACAGAAGAAATGGCTGATGCGGAAGGCCACAAGGTATCGACTCATCAATGATGGTTTGTACTGTAAGGGTAAGGACCAAATACTCAGGAAGGTCCCTCTCTCTCAGGAAATCACGGGAGTAATTGCTAGCTGTCACGACGGGGTTTGTGGTGGTCACTTTGCCCTAGACATAACAAGTAGGAAAATCTTGCAGGCAGGCTTCATATGGCCTAGCCTCAACCGTGATGTACACCATTGGTGCAAAACGTGTAAGTTGTGTCAAAAGGCCGGCACTAGGTCAGTTATGCCTGAACCACAGACACCTATTCTCTCATATGGCCCATTTGAAAAATGGGGTATCGATGCCATTGGGCCATTACCTAGGGCCAACTCAGGAAAATTCTACATTATCATGGGGGTCGACTACATGACTAGATGGGCAGAGGCTACAGCCACCACTAGAATCACAGCGGTAGAGGTAGCTAAATTTATCTACGAGCACATATGCTGTAGGTTTGGCACGCCTTTAGAGATCATCTCTGATAGAGGGCCAGGTTTCAGAGCAGACTTGGTAGGAGAATTAATGCAGAAACTGGGCATTACAAGGAGGCACTCTTCACCATATTACCCTCAATGTAATGGCCTAGTTGAAAAGGTAAATGGAATGGTTTCTAAAATTATTACCAAGCAGGTAAACAATCATCCTGGAGACTGGGATAAGTATCTACTACCAGCTTTATGGGCCTACAGAACTTCATTTCGTACATCCTTGGGATTCACACCGTATCATCTAGTATTTGGTAAGGAAGCAATCTTGCCCATTGAAGTGCAACTACAAAGTCTCAGAGTAATGGCAAGCCAACTTCAACAACCCAACATGCATTTGAGAGATCACATCATCAACTTGGAAAGACTGCAGCTGGACAGAGAAGAAGCAATAAATTATTATGCAGCACAAGCAGAGCATAGACGGCTTAGCTTTAACGAGCATCTCCAGAAAAAAGAATTGAAGAAAGGAATGTTGGTGCTCCGCTACAACAATCGCTTCGACACGCGCAAGGATAAGAAACTCCTACTCCGATGGGAAGGCCCTTTCATCATCAGGAAAAAGTATGCCAATGGAAGCTACCAGCTTATGGAGGCTGATGGAAAACTTCATAAAAACAGAATAAATGGTTGGCGACTTAAACCTTATTTTCTTCGATTTGACCAGGCTCCACCAATTGACATTCCAGATGAGAACACACCATCAGCGACCACCTCCGACGATAATGATCAAACAGATGAGCTAGAGACATGAATGCCTCTAGCCAAAAGGGGAGGGCTAATGATGGGGGCTTTTCACAAGCCAAGCTCCCATACCCCTCATCTCTCGTCCCCACCCCATGAAAACCCCCTCTTAGGGAGGGAGTGATAAAAAGCATTGGAAAAGGTAAGAAAAAAATAAAGTATGATTATGTAAATATATAAGAAAGGTAAAATAGGCCACCTCATGCTTGCGGGTAGCCCATCCCCACCTTGCCTCCTTTTTCTTCACTGTTTCCCCGCCGGGTGTCCCTTTTCCTCTCCTCCACTCAAAAGGTCAACCCCCTCTCTCTTCCCCTTGTCCTTTCTCCTTTCTCTCTCCCCTCAAGCTACCCCACCTCTCACCAATAATGCATTATAACTCACCAATAATGTACCCTAACTCACATGCAACTTACCCTATCTTCCAAAATAGTATACCCCACCCCCTCTTTCTCTCTCCTATCATATCCCATGACTCAAATACCCCCCTCTCTCTCTAAAGGGCGCCATGTCTCTTGTCTTGTAGCTAAATAACCCCCCCCACACTCACACACACTCAGTTTCACTAAAAAAGGTGCCCACAGACCCATCCCCACCCGGTGGTTACCTGAATTTTCTTGTGTTCACACGCATCTGCACACAGATTCACCTCTGAACACACTCCTCTCTCTCCCCTCTTATAATTACTTTATTCTCCATGTCACCTCTCACTTTTTTTCATCAACCCATCTCTCTCTCATGAGACTGCTGTTCTGGCACATATACACACAGCCAGACAAGTGGGACCCACAGTCACATGGCTTAAGTAGATAATGATTTCTTCATTTCTAAATTCTAGAATTTCTCCCCCCCCTCCTCCCCTATATAAAGAGGGGTCACCATCACACAAAAACACACACAACATCACCAAAGAGTACACTATGCACTGTGTGTGCCTAGTGCACACACACACATCCACACCATCACCATCACCGCAATCACCATGTTCGTCTTAATCATGACCTCTACACCCTTGGGCTATGGAAGGTGAAGGGAAACTAAAGGAAGGATGATGGCCGTAACCCTCGTGGGAGTCTTCGCCATCAACTCCCACCTATCCGCCATGTGCTCTACCACGCTCTCCCTTCTCATTCCCCTACCCTATGCTCCCCATTTCATCGCCTTATTCTCTAAATAAAGCTTGAGGTTTTGTGAGTATGTTTTCTTGCAATGTTTTGCCCATGTGAGGTGTGCGGAATCGCCACCTAGTCTTGTGTTTGGAGTGAGCTTGTGTATGTGTGAAGGGTGTGCGGATTCGCCATCCTTTTGTGTGTGCCTAAGTACTAAGCCGCTATACCCCCTCCCTCACTCTCTCACTCTCTCTCTCTCTCTCTCTCACTTGATCTCATTCCCTTTTCTCTTCATCATTGCTCCCAAGCATCCACATCTCTGGGATGAAAACTTTGTTATGGTGGTGTGTTGTTTGCGTCCTAGCCGCTGAAGCTAGGTGGTGCCCCCTGTTTGCTTTACCATGATAGGCTCGAAGTGCGCCATTCGGTCCCCGATGTTTTAGAGACCATCGGAGTTCGGGGTTCGCTTTGCTCCCGTCAATGGCTTGGTAAGAGCAAACGAGACCCGCCGCGAGGCGGGTCACGTAAGCTCGTTGCCTTCAATGTCCACAACCATCACTCATGTTAAAGTTTTAGCAAACAGATATCCAATATGCACGTGTGTGTGTGTGTGTGTGTGT
The DNA here is from genome assembly GCF_014529385.1 of Adiantum capillus-veneris. NCBI lineage: Eukaryota > Viridiplantae > Streptophyta > Polypodiopsida > Polypodiales > Pteridaceae > Adiantum > Adiantum capillus-veneris. The sequence continues at coordinate 63,940,697 of NC_140955.1, read as the reverse complement.
GAATGAAGTTTCTCTCTCTCTCTCTCTCTCTCACACACACACTCTCTCTCTCTTCAATGGCATGTATTTTGCGCCATTAATACATAACAAAAAAAGTGAAATGTGACGTTTTAGGATTTTACTTTACACTCCAAGTCAACCTTTACTCTAGTCTAAAAGAAAACACAATCAATACAAACAATGAACGTCTAAATTTGGATTCAGCCACAAGAAGGTAAATGATCAATTAAGCTAGCATGGAACATTTAATTAAGTGCATATAAGAATTTACTAAATTTTTAATCAAGGGGAGTTGGTCCAACGATAAAGGAGAGGAAATTTAAGCACAGTTGCTTGAGTTCAACCCTTGCAACATGCAAGTGTGTGTGTGTGTGGGTGCAATCACGTAGTAACTACTTTTTGATGCTTTGTGTCACATTTGAAAAAATAACCCTTGAGCCTTAGATAATGCAAATAGAATCTAAAGCAGATAGACAAAGTGATACCTTTTTTCTTTTATCAATCTTCTAAACTAGTAAAGCGGCTCCGCCAAAGCGGCGACATGGCCCTCTTATCCTCAAGCTCCTCACTCTTGAAAAATTTTGCAAAAGAAGATCAAGAAAATTATTCTCTCCATCTCTCTCTCTCTCTCTCTCTCTCTCTCTCTCTCTCTCTCTCGGCTTTATTTTGTGGCGGTAAAGACTAATAAAGAGAGGAGGAGGAGGAGGAGGCTCAGAGCGAGAACACATGTTTCAAATTTATAACACCTTTCAGATTAAAAAAAAAGCTAATTTCAAGCATCCAGTGTACATCTGTCATCTTATATGAACACACGTCTGCACAACAATGTATGATAAAAGGATTATTGATTAATAAAATATGATCATGTGCATGCTAGCCACAAAATGTAAAAGAATGGCTGTCGCTCATTTTGTAGAACTTGTAGATGTACCTACCAACATGAGCTTGGACCTGCTCATCGTCGAGACGACTTGAGCTTGCATGCCATTGATATTCAGTTTCAGGTTGAGCCTCTCTATTTTTTTTTCCAAACAACATTTGGCTTCTCATTTGTGCCTCACAAGAGCAACTCCTACATCATCAATACTTTCTTCAAGGGTAGAGAGGGAGAGAGATTGGGAGGAGCCCTTTTTCTCAAGGACGTGGGTGCTTAGGATCTTGGCTTGGCTGACACGTGGAGCCTCCAAGTGCTCCATGTCTCCGTCAGTGCATTGCTTTGATCACATATCCATTAACCCCCTACCTCACTCTGGCAACACACACATTGTGTGCCAATGCCATTCCCCACCCTCATCTCCAGCGTTGGCCAGCTATCATAACATCTCTTGCCCACCCTCTCAAAAGCACTTATATTGCCTCCATGCTCTCCTTGCCTAAGTTTCACTCTGCACCCGTGCCCTTTGCTAGTTGAGAAAACATCCACCTACTCATATGCTCCAGATCTGCCACTTTTTGTACCTACCACATCTGCAGCTCGTTATAGCTACCACCCTGTCCCCGCCTTGCTTTGATCACATGCTTACCAACGTACAGACTTACCCTTTCTTGTTAAGAATGGATTCAAGTCAGCGCAAGCGTGTTGCAAAAGTACCTGGTAGCAGCACATTAGATAATGGGGAGATAGTTGCATAATATGTGGAAGTTTGGGAGGGGAAAGTACCTAACAAATAGTTGTATGTAGCAAGGACGTGTGGAAGGAAGCACAATGCCTTCAGGCTATGGCTATACATGGGGAGAGAGGATCGGATACCAGGGGAATAGTGGATAAGAGGATAATAGTGGTGTCAACCTTATCTTTAGAGGCCATCTTCTCAGTTTGAGGTCAAATTCAAATTCTTCCAACGACATTGGCATGGCTGTGGCATTGCTCTAAATTCTCGTGGGCTCTTGTTCTCCCAACGGCACTGGCATGGGCCGTCACAAAACTTGAAGGCATTGGTGTTGTTGTAAACTCTCATGGGCACCCAGCGCCCCTTTTTTTTTGTTCGTAGCCTTTGGCTCATAGCTATCAGCACATGGCAAAGCTCTCCCAAGCTATGTCTCTCTCTCTCTCTCTCTCTCTCTCTCTCTCTCTCTCTCTCTCTCTCTCTCTCTCTCTCTCTCTCTCTCTCTCTCTCTCTCTCTCTCTCTCTCTCTCTCTCTCTTTACGCGTAGGCCTTTTTTCTCTCACTAAGCGCGTTGAGTGCAAGGCACACTGCCAGAACTGGTCGGAGTGAGGAGGCAACGACACGTGTCCGGGGGAGGGAGCCATCACTCATGTTAAACTCTCCCCCTTTTATAATAGTTTAGATATGCCACCCCAAAATAGAGTCCCTCATGTCCTAAAGGTTGTGCATGAACTTTGAAGGTTGAAGCAAGAGGGAGAAATGGAGCATGCCTGTATTGACTTAGAGATAGCGATCGCCGGCCGAGTCCACCCTTGGGACTTGAAGAGTTGAGGACCGTTGGAGTACTGGCACAAAGTTACCGGCTCACCGAGATCCACCCGGCCTCTTCCCTATAGTGTACACACAATGCTCTCGATTGGAAGCTTTGAAGACTCTATTTTGCAAATCTGAGACAAATGCCATGCCATACTGATTTGATCTTTGATCAAAAGAAAAGATGGCCACTCGCAATACTTATCCCGGTAGAGGAACCCCCCCCCCCCCCCCCCCCCCCCCCCCCCCCCCCCCTCTCTCTCTCTCTCTCTCTCTCTCTCTCTCTCTCTCTCTCTCTCTCTCAGGCTTAGCCTATCTCTCTCTCTCAAGCTTAGCCTGTCTCTCTCTCTGAAGCGTCAATGTCCTCTGTTATGGCTAGATAATAGAGGACTCTCTCTCTCTCTCTCTCTCTCTCTCTCTCTCTCTCTCTCTCTCTCTCTCTCTCTCTCTCTCTCTCTCTCTCTCTCTCTCTCTCTCTCTCTCCTCTCAAGCACTTTTGTCATGGCAGGATCTCAAAGAACACACCAAAAGCATTTCTCCTTCTGACACAACAGGGAGGGGCCTTTATTCCTCCTTGCTTTACATATAGTATTCTGCCCCAAAATAGAGCCCCTCATGTCCTGTAGGCTGTGCGTGAACTTTGAAAGTTGGAGCAAGAGGGAGTAGTGGAGTAGGCCCGTACTGACTTAGAGACAACGATCGCCAAGCTGAGTCCGCCCTCAAGACTTGGAGAGTTGGGGACCGTTGGAGTGCTGACACAAAGTCACCGGCTCACCGAGATCCACCCGACCTCTTCCCTGTAGTGTGCATGCACTGCTCCCGGTTGGAAGTTTCAAAGGCTCTATTCTCTCTCTCTCTCTCTCTCTCTCTCTCTCTCTCTCTCTCTCTCTCTCTCTCTCTCTCTCTCTCTCTCTCTCTCTTCTCTCTATCTCTCTCCCTCAAGATTGGCATGTCCCTCTCTCTCAAGTGTCAGTGGCCACTCTCATGGCTGGATCATAGAGGACTCTCTCTCTCTCTCTCTCTCTCTCTCTCTCTCTCTCTCTCTCTCTCTCTCTCTCTCTCTCTCTCTCTCTCTCTATCTCTCTCTCTTTCTGCATCCTGCTAGTGCTTTGTTAGACTATTTATACTGAATTAACTCTTTTCCTTTAAATTACCTCTGACCGAGTTTGACTCTCTTTCCCCTTTTTGGATATTCTCTCTCTTACTCTGTATCTAGCTCTTCCAATGATAATCGAGCTCTGTAGCTTGTGCTATGTGGGAAATAGGACCTGCCCTCTAATAAGTACCCCATGAAAAAAAGACCTTTGTGAGAACTATTTCCTAATTGGATGAACTTGAAAATAAAAATATTTTGCATTATAGGCCTTTCACATAATGTGCTTTTGATGTAACTTGTGGGAGTGGGGACTGTCGACGAGTCTTCCTGGTTGAATGCACATGGGCTGCTCAACATGCCTTGCTATCTTGGCTCTAGCGCGTGCTATTTGGGGAGATGGATGGCCTAGATACTGCGCTACACCCGCGGCGAGTTAAAGCCCTTCTGTAGCTACTTGACATTCCTCCAATTATAGGCCAAATGCGTTGGAGACGATCTGATGCAGATGAGCAGCTTTATAAAGGTGAGCCATTGGCTCACTTAGTTCTTCATTCCACAGAAAGCGTGTGTGTGTTTTCTCACTGTGTATACTACATTCACTAATACCTTCTTCAAGCTACACCTGAGGGCTACGAAGCATGGCGCCAAGCAAAAAATTGATGGTGAAATCTAATGAGGTTGGGATGAGGTTTCTTTTCAGCAAAATTGTATGCTCTTGCTTGTCTTCACTATGGATTAGTAGGAAGGATTTGATCTCCCCGATGGGGCGTTTTTGAATTATCTGTAGCATCGATTACATTTGATGTTATTAAACACTTAATATGTGTAGCAAAACACAATGAAAACGTTGTACACTTATACTTTAGGTATCTGAATGGTATTTTGTTTCTGCAAATCGGTATGGATTTGTTGATCTTGAGTATGGTTTGGTAAAGAAAGGTATGTTCTCCTACATGGGATGAGTCTGGAGTGTATGTAACATCGGTTGCGATGTGATGCATACTAGTGCTCTTCTTCAATGATTGACTATCCATACTATTGTTTTGGATGGGATTGATATGGGCCGAGTAAGGATAATACGGTAAAAATTGCCAAACTATTCTGGCAACGATATACGGTTTTGCATGAGAATATTGGCTACTGTTAATTACAGGCAGTGGGAATGTGATAATGTCGGAGCCTGTTGATTATGTTGTGGTATATTATTTGCAGGAAATGCATCATTTATATGCTATCCTTTGGACCTCAGGTCATAGTATGGTATACCGTCTGCTAGCATGGACTCTTTGGGTTACTAGGGACTGTTTTATGGTTGGATCTGAGGGTTTCTTTCAGCCTAGACCACGGGACTTTTTATGACATATATGTCGGTATTATAGAGATCTATTTGCATGCTTCAAGTGTTACTAACTGTTGATGAAATTTCTTTGGCTAACCATAATTGGCCTAATTTGGTTATGAAGCAGAACCAATCTACCTTCTTCTGTAGGTAGGATAAGTGATGCTACCAGGTATTTGTGCACAATATGCTGTACGACTATTCTTTGGTTTTTTGATTTTTTGGTGTGGATTGATACTCCTAGCTGTGGATATCACCTATCTCCCATTATGTGTACTATACATTTACTAGCTCTAGATAGCCGTATACTGCTCCATATGGTTGGAAAATCTACCTCTCAGATTACCTGACTAATGGTTGGCTCCATTATTTATCGAATGCTACTGCAGAGTGACCTAATATTAACATATCAATTGCTTTCGGTTGTTGGACTGATTGCTTATAAGCCTGCAATTTGATGCTCAAAACTCTGATTCAGAGCAATACCTTTATGATTTGTAAGTCTCTGGTTTGGCAAATTGACACTCTATTTGTATTTTATGATATTTTCAAGATACTGCTAGTGCTCTATCTATGAGGAATTACCAGCAGTTCCTGATGTTAAACACATTTCTAAGCTCACCTGGGAAATTACCTGAGTCACTTTACTCTATGGAAGAGTGGCTTGACTACTAGAACTGGGACTTGATTAGGGTGTGAGGGAGAATGGCTGCTCCCTAGCTGACCTTGGCTGTGCTAATGGAAGCAATCGGTTTCTGCTCACATTGGTGGTGCTGTCTAAATTGAGATGACAGGCACTGACAAAGCCCCCTGGTAATTTATCTGACATTTACTAAGCTAGGCATTGATTAAAATCTGCACAAACTATTTGCCATTGCTATGTACACGCTGAGATAATGGACTCTCTTCTTTAGGACCATGTGTTAAATTATGCTACAACATCTACTAGCATGGATATCGAGGAGGACTATGGACTGTTTGGGGTTATTTCTGGGTTGTTTAGGACAGCCTGGACCGTGGGTATTGCTGACATAAAGTTTGATTTGGTACAGAGCAATCTGTTGGGTTCGGGTGTTGCTCGCCGTATTTATCCGATAGCTAGCATACTCTATAGTCTATGGGTTTTTGCAGGTTATATTGGTTGTTGATATCCGATAACTTTTTTACTTCGTTTACAAGCATTATGGCTTCGGAGGGTATTTGGAGGAAGATATCCAGCTTGCATATATATTTTTTTGTATGCTTTATGTACAGGTACTATCTGTCGTATGGGTCCGGATTTATGACCGGAGCCGTTCATATGGTTGATAGAATAACAATGTGATACGGCAATAGCCTCACCTATTGCTTGTGGGTGTTGGGGATATATACGTAATTTGACTGGCTGATTACAATATCGGCAAATGAAGACTAAAACCAATATGGTATTTTTCTCATAATACTGATCTATGTGATTTCTCTTGTGTAAACACCGACTTGCAAGGATTAGTGGAGCCGGAGCATCTTGCCAATGCCATGGGCTGATCCTACTGGCTGTTATGGGTTGCTGCCTTTTGAAGGGATTTGGTATTTATCTCTAACGATGTGTACAGATAACTGGACTAGTTCACATACTAAGATTTCTGCTGTTTAAAACAAGTTGGTAGGAAAATAAACGGTTTCTTTTGGGACATTAAGACAACTGGAGGTGAGAATAACCAATTGGGTATGAGTATTGGCAATGGCTTCTTATACTGTTTCTCTTTTTGAGGTTTTGGCTCGGTATATGGTTAGATTTAACTACTAATGTAATGAAAGACTCTCAACAAAGCTTTTTTTTGGGTACGGGCCTTCTCGAACTTTTGAAGGTAAGTATGTTGGCAGCTCTGTGATGGCTGTTGAAAATGTATGCCAGTCAGTGATACCATTTTCCGACCGGCTTTGGATGGCCCTAGAAAATGGGCGGAATACTATTAGAAACTTTGACACTATCCATTATTTTTAAACCTAAATTCATATTAAAGATAAAAAACTTTTACTTGGCATTAAAATATATGGTGTAAAACCTTTTAGACCTAACACTCTAAAATTTATTTGTTTCTGTAAATCGAGAAAATGTTGCACATTACTTCCATTTGTACAGCTTGATCAGGTTCTTAAGATAGTACCAGGGTGACATGGATGACAACCAGGTCACCCCAGTTACCTCTTATGTGGTCTGAAAACTAACGAACAGTTGTTTTCTTACTTTGGATGCAGGTAAGGGTGTCCTTTCCTTGGCTGCTGTTTTGAGGAGATGTGATGTTGTACATAAACACTAAATTAGGACCTTCTTTCCCTAATATGGCCTGATACTGTGATGTATTTTTTTGGATACGCAGTCAAAAAGAATACATGATTTTCTACTATAGACTATAGACATAGGTCTTTAAACTTTGTCTCATGTGTTATGTATATTGTAAATAGATTAAACTCTCTCTCTCTCTCTCTTTCTCTCTCTCTCTCTCTCTTTCTCTCTCTCTCTCTCTCTCTGTAAATAGATTAAACTCTTTCTCTCTCTCTCTCTCTCTCTCTCTCTCTCTCTCTCACACACACACACACACACACACACACACACACACACACACACACACACACACACACACACACACACACACCATTGTCATGGCCGGATCCCAGACATCAATCTTTAAGTGACCTTACAAAATAAATACTTAATCTCTTCCCCTCTACGTTTGCTTGTGTAGCAAATATTGCTTCTTTCTTGGCGTTGCTCTATGATCATGAAATCATTGTGTAGCGGATATCACTACTCTGTCCATGTTTGTTTGTATAGCGGATATTGTTTCTTTCTTAGCGCTGCTCTGTATTAATAAAACCATTGATGCTTAGAGAGAGCACATGGGACCACTACTCAAAGCCTACAAACCTGCTCCAGAAAACACAACTGGCGGGCGAGACAGAGCCCATGATTGGCGTCAATGAAAAGAGTCCTCAGAAGGGCGATATGTACCGTTGCACAGGCATTGGGCCTCAGGCTCATGTGGCAATGTCCTCTACTTTGAAAATTGTGACTTGCTAGGTGCAAAATAATCTTAGTTGATCATGAGCTTTATTTGATCAATCAAACATTAATAGCCAAATGTAAATAATCTGCCAAAGTTAACTTTTGGCTTGGAAGAATCCATGGGATTCTTTTGATCTAACAAAAGTAGTAGGAGGTAGTAATGCACTAAATGGGGAGCTTTGAAATCTACATTGTGTGACGGTAGTGGGGGCAGTACCTTGTAACAAATGATAGCAATGCCTTTATCAATGCATCAGATGAAAGCCCCCTTATTTGCACATGCCAGATACCTTTCTACTTGCAATATCATATATGGATTCTCTTGTTAATGTCTTCTATTCCCACCATTGTGGTATTTTGCTTCAATATTGGTGGGGAGGCAACATGCAGAGAAGATGATGCAAAAGGTGAAAAGGCTATGGCATCAGGACTTGAGGCTCAATAGCAGCGAGATGGGGATGCTATCCATTACTGGCCTAAAGACAATCCTTGAAGAGCCCTCTCTCTTGGTCATGCTCATGTATAAGCACATGATGCGTGATGCAACATCAACAAAGGCTGAGATGGATCAAAGGATGGAGCACAAGCTTGAATAGTAGAGGTACGTCGTTGCTCTCGTTGGTGAGCATGGCCGGCAATCGTACGTGAAACCCATGAATAGGCTAGCCTTGGTAAGCATGGCATGCAATCGTACATGAAGTCCATGAATAGGCTCTCTCTCTCTCTCTCTCTCTCTCTCTCTCTCTCTCTCTCTCTCTCTCTGTTTCGCGCAGACTAGACTGCCTGAAGGTGTCGGAGTGAGGAGCTTTGGATACGTTTTTGGGGGAGGGGTCGAAATCTCTTCCCCATTATAATAGTGTAGATATATCACTTCATTTCTCTCATGTGGCAATCAACTTTAGAATTTGAAGCATTAATAAAAGTCCCGCTCAGTAGCACTTCTAGTTTCATTATATATATTTTTTTCTCTCCTGTGGCAATCAACTTTCAAATTTGAAGCATTAATAGGAGTCCCGCTCACTAGCACTTCTAGTTTCATTTATTTTTTTGTACCAAGACACGGTATTAATTTCACGAGTTTGTAACAATTTGCTCTCATAGGTCATTTTGGTCAGGCTTGAGGATGCTAATATATCATTTCATTTCTCTCCCGTGGAAATCCCTCTCCCAACATTTGAAGCATCTTGATGTGTGTGTATTGCTCTCTCGGTCTCAATGTTCGGGAAACGTGCCCCTTAGCTTAGACTTGAGCCGATTGAAAATATTTGGTTGAAAATTTTAACATGCAAAAAATTCCAATTATTTTGAAACATCTCCTCTTTGAACCTACCCAAAAGGGAATTTGGAAACATATCCTCTTTCAACCTACCCTAACGGGAATTTCGCATGAAGATCTCTCTCTCTCTCTCTCTCTCTCTCTCTCTCTCTCCCCACTTTGTGTGTATCCCTCTCTCCATCTCAATGTGCAGGGAAAAGTGTGCCTTTGCTTAGCCACAAACCGGTTGAAAATCAAAACAGCCGACTCAAGGGGAGGAAAGAAAACATCTGCTTGAAAAATTTAACATTACATAAAATGCCAACTATTTTGAAACATCTCCTCTTTCAACCTACCCTAAAGGGAGTTTTGCACGGAGACGTTAAACTATCATTTCATTTCTCCTTTGGCAACCAACTTCAAAATGCCAATTAGTTTGAGAGATCTCCTCCTTCAACGTACCCTAAAGCATGGAGATGTTCATATACACACACACATTTATATCTATCTATCTATCATATATATATATATATATCATTTCCTTGCTTTTACAACAATATCACTCAATCTCTGTCTTGCTTTCTCTCTGTAGCTCTCTCTCTCTCTCCCCCCAATGTGTGTGTCTCTCTTCGTCTTTCGAGTATCTTTCTCTCTCTCTCTCTCTCTCTCTCTCTCTCTCTCTCTCTCTCTCAGAATCACAAGTGTTAATCACCTGTGCGTGCAAGTCCAGACTTTGAGGCTGCGGAGGGCAGCTTGTGCGAGGAAGTCCACTTACTCTCTCGTCTCTCTCCTCGCTTATGCAACCAAATCCAGGCTCTGTGTGTGTGTGTGTGTGTGTTTTTTTTTTTTTTCCCTCAGAATACATTGCCTGAAGGTGTAGGAGTGAGGAGCTTTGGACACGTGTCTGGGGGGGGGTTCGGAATCCCTTCCCCCATTATAATAGTATAGATAAAAGACCCTCAGAACTTGTGCCTAATGTTGTTATAATTTTGATCAAATATTTAAAAGGTTTGTGATAGTTCTTTGTGTTCTTATGAGTGTGTTTTAAGTTGTGTGTAGTGTCTGAGTGTGTGTGTGTTTTGTTGGAATTAGGGTTGCAGAGAAACACACAAAGCTTGGAGAAGACAAAGGAAGCTCAAGACACACAACTGAGAGTGTATTAGTGTGCAATAAAAAGATAGATATCCCTAGAGTGATGGGCGTATATACAATGCAGGGGGGAAAAGACCTCCTAAAGAGGGAAAAAATGCCCCGACGATCCTAGTGTGTTTACACACATCACTACCACATGTATATGGTAACAAATCCCCCCTGGAGTGATGCAGTGAACAAGAGCTGGCACATGAGTAAAGGGAAGTGCCATGCCCTAAGGACATGATCAGTCCATAAGGGGAGAAATCCCAAAGCTTTGCGGAAAGCTTCGAGCTTCTCACAAGACAATTCCTTTGTGAAAAGATCTGCAAGGTTGTACTGTGTTGGCACATAAGCCAAGCTGATCTCTCCTGTTGAGAGCCTCTCCCTAACATAGTGGTAGCGCACCTCAATGTGCTTTGTGCAAGCATAAAAAACTGGGTTCCTCGCAACTGCCAATGCGCTCTGATTGTCAGTGTAGATAGTGTTGACAGTGTCCTGTCCAACACCCAAATCAGCCATAAGGCGTCTGAGCCATACACACTCAATCGTAGCTGTGAAGATTGCCCTGTACTTAGCCTCACAACTAGAAGTGGCTACAATAGGTTGCTTCTTTCTCAATCATGATATACATGAACTACCAAGCATGAATCAAAAACCACTAGTGGACACTCTCGTGTCAAAACAACCAGCCCAATCTGAGTGCAAAACAACATGTAAGTCTGGCGGCAATGATCCCCCCTTGGGATAAAACAATCCAAGATGTAAAGTGACACTAAGGTAGCAAAAAATCCTCTTGACAGTTTGCCAATGCTTAGACCCTGGGCTATGCATAAATCTGATGACCTGTGAGACTGCAAACTGAATATCCGGCCTCGTGTTGCATACATAAATGAGGCATCCAACAACAATTTGGTAAAGACTCACATCTGCAGGATCACCAACATCATAAAGACTCAATTTCAAACTTGTTTCCATGGGAGTGGCAATAGGTTTGCAATCCTCAAGTCCACACTTACATAGCAATGTCCCTATGTAACTTTTCTGACACAAGGCAATACCACTATCACATTGCTTAAACTGTATATGCAAGTAATGATGCAGCCAGCCCAAATCTTTCATCTTGAAAGTAGCAATCAAATCAGCCTTAAATTCAACAATATGTCTCTCATTTGGTCCAGTGATCAACAAATAATCGACATAAAGAACCACGATGAGAAGTATATTTTCTCACGCTTTACATACAATATGCTTTCTGCTGGATTGTTACAAAAGCCTTGTTTGACCAGATGAGTGTCAGCTTTCTCATACCAAGCACGAGGAGATTGCTTCAACCCATACAAAGCCTTCTTACATCTGCACACTTTGTCCTCTTACCCTTTCTTGACAAAACCGCAAGGTTGTGTTACATAAACTTCCTCAAATATTTCACCATTCAAGAAAGCAGTAACAATGTCTGATTGATGTACATCCCAACCAAAATGAGCTGCCAATTCACATAGAAAACGCACAGTAGTCATACGACAAGTGGGAGCAAAAGTCTCTTCATAATCTATGCCTTTTTGCTATGCATAACCCTTTGCGACAAGTCGAGCCTTATGGCCATCGATATCACCATCCGGCTTGCGTTTCAACTTGTAAACCCACTTTGTACCAATGGCCTTAAATCACATAAAGTCCATGTGTCATTTTCTATAAGTGCATCATATTCTGATTGCATGGCAGCCATCCAATTTTTTGAATTCTGTGCTTCATCAAAAGACAGAGGCTCCTCAACATCATGTAAGGTAGACATAGGCAAAGCATAACAATCTTATGCATAAGATGCATGGCGAGAGCCTAAACGAGTACGACTAGACAAAGGTGCATCCAATTTACTGTCACGCAATGTATGCACCAACCATTTTGGCATACCTCTAGCTTGCTCATTTTCAGCCCTTTCCTCATCAAGTACATCATGTACATATGCATCTCAGTAATAGGCTGATCTGTAACATTTTCAAAAACCCCCATAGGCTATACATTTGCCTCATTGGAATTTACATTTGAACCTCCACAGCTGAAAAAGAGGCAACAAAGTGTCATATATGTCCTGTGAGCTTACATTACTGTCTCTAGTACATGACAACAAGGGCTGAACAGAATCTTCCACAAACACTACATCCCGTGAAACCAGAATACGCTTTGTTTGCGGATGATAAAACCTGTAACCTTTTCTTTCAGCACTATAACCAACAAAAATACATTTGACAGTCTTATCATCCAATTTTATGCGTTGTGTTTGTGGCACCAAAGCATATGCTAAACAGCCAAAAACACGCATGTGCTCAATAGAAGGCTTTCTATCATGCCATGCTTCATATGGAGTAGTAGACTGAAAAGTTTTGTAGGACACCTGTTAAGTACATAAGTGGCACACATGATGGCCTCGAGCCAAAAAGAATGCGGCAAAGCTTGACTTTTGACCATACATAGTGCCATTTCTGTAAGTGACCTCCTTTTCCTCTCAGCAACACCATTTTGTTGGGGCGTATACGGCACTGTACAATGGTTTTTTATCCCACCACTAGAAAAAAATGCATTAAATTCATGAGACATATACTCCCCCCCTCAATCGGAATGGAGGGTGCCCATAGTACATTTCAATACATTTTCAGCCATAGCCAAAAATTGTTTGAAGCACATAGAAACTTTGGACTTTGCTTTAAGCGGAAATACACATGCATGCCTGGAGTAATCATCAATGAAAGTCACAAACAAAAGGTAATTGCCCAAGGACGGAGTTTGCATCGGCCCACAAACATCACTATGCACAAGCTGCAACATGCATGTGGCCCTAACCGAACCATCCATTGGAAGCTTACAACGTTGCATTTTATCCAAAATACAGCCTTCACAAACATGTTTTGACAGGTGATTCAAGAGGCGGCAAAGAAGCAACCATATCAGATTTTTGCAAACGCAGAAAACTGACAAAATTTGGATGAAAACGTGCATGCCAAAATTTTGGCATGAAATAGCCTCTGAATCTGCAACTACATTTGCAAAATTTTGTCCACAGTTGTCATAAAAAATGAGCTTATACAGCCCACGACACAAAAGCCCAGATGCAACAATTTCATCATTAAAACTGAGATCATGAATTGTACATCTGCTATCCACAAATTCGACTACAAGTCCAAGTCTAGCAAGTGCAAGTATAGATAAGAGATTTTTCTTGATCCCAGGTACATAAAGTGCATCAACAAGTGTGAAAGAACTGCCATTTGCAGGAGTGAGCACAATATTGCCAACTCCCTGAACCGGATAAGAGGCATTGTTGGCACAAGTGACTGAATTCCCATGAGGGACAGACTCGAGAGAGGTAAACAATTCATCATGTGAGGTAATGTGCTTTGTAGCGCCACTGTTGAAATATCATACATATGAATCTGCAGCAATTGACATGCATGCATCATGGACAACAGGATTGTAAGTACACTTTGCACTAAAAGTGCATTCTATATCAACATCAGCATCACAATCTCCTTTCACAGAAGACTCAACAATGTAGTGGAACCAACATTTGCAATGGAGCCACCCTCTTTCTTCTTAGCCTCTTTAGCCTTCAACTAAGGACACTGCTTGATCAAGTGATCATTAGCTTTAAAATAATGGCAACGCATCTTCTTTTTGCCCTTATCACCAGAATTGCTAGACAAAGTGCTGCCAGCAGAAGTATTGGGAACAAAAGATTTGTCACTCGCAGCAGAACCATAAGAAGTGGCTGCATTGCTGTTACCACCCTTTCTTTGAGAAGCAATAAAAGCCTGTTCAGCTGCACACTGTCTAGTCTTGTTTTTTCTAGAAAGTGACTCTTGCAACAGTAATGTGAATAATGCATCAAAATGGACAACTTCAGGATTTCCTTGGGTCATAAGTCTCCAAGTCCTAGCAAAATTCTGGTAAGAATTTGGCATGGCATCAAGAACAGTCTGCACAAGGAAATTGTCTGAAATGCCTTTACCTGCAGAAATAAGTTGCTCATTGATACCCTTGACACCAGCAAGGAAAGTGTCTATATCATCTTCCTCATGCATAATCTTTGACTCAAGCTCTTTACGCAACAAAGCAATTTTAGCCTCATTGTGACTGCATAAAAACCAGCCAAAATATCCCAAGCATGTTTTGCAGATTTTGTTGAATGAATGTGAGGAGCAATGTTGCGCTTCATAGACAACACAATCAATGCATGAGCCTACGCATCCTTTACATCCCAACGAGATTGTTCTGCCATAGGCAAAACAACTCTAATAGCAGCAATTCTTGCAGCGAGTCCTGCCACATCCTCAACATTGCCTACATCCTTAGGACAAGGACGTACGTCAATGCCCTGCACAATATTCCAGACGCCCTTTGACACAAGAACATGTTGCATCATGTAAGCCCACATAGGGTAATTGTCCCCATCCAATCTGTCCTCAATAGAAAACATCTTGAACACATATGTGTTATTGTCAGCCATGATAAATGATGCACCTAATGTGAAAACTTCCAGAAAAGAGGAGAATCAAAGTGGGAACAACACATGCTACATAGCACAATTGATAGAATACTTTAAGACACCTATTATGTAGAAAATGGCACTGATAGAAATTTTGCACAAAATGATGAAATAGCATGTGCAGTACTGCTGTATGTAGTGGAAACGGAGGCCGAAATGATCCCAAATAAAAAATTTGAGCAGACTTGCGAATGCTTACCAAAGCTCACTCAAATCGGAGAAAGTGAGCAGGCGTGTGCTGGAGCAGCTGGCGACTAAGCCAATGAGGATGCAACCTGCTCTGATACCAATAGTTGGAATTAGGGTTGCAGAGAAATGCACACAGATTGGAGAAGATGGAGGAAGCTCAAGGCACATAACTGAGAGTGTATTACTTAGTGCAATGGAAAGATAGATAGCCCTAGAGTGATGGGCGTATATACAATGCATGGGGAAAAAGCCTCCTAAAGAAGGAAAAAATGCCCCACAGTCCTAGTGTATTCACACACATCACTACCACATGTATATCGTAACATGTTTGGGGGAAGGGGGAGAGCTCAAACAATTTCAAGATCAAGGTTTGAAGTATTGGTTGGTATTTTTGCTAACTTTTATAGGTTTTCTTCTAGCCATGGTCAAAATATAGCCAAGATGTTTAACTTTTCTTGGTATATAGAAAACACTATAAAGATATATTTCATGCACACAGTGTGTGTGTGTGTTTGTGTGTGTGTGTGTGTGTGTGTGTGTGTGTGTGTGTGTGTGTGTGTGTGAGAGAGAGAGAGAGAGAGAGAGAGAGAGAGAGAGAGAGAGAGAGAGAGAGAGAGAGAGAGAGAGAGAGAGAGAGAGAGATTGCCTTGTAAAAGCCAAAAGTTTCATTAATTTAGCAAACATAGCATCACCATTCACGATTGTGAGTATGGGGAAAAAAGGCCAAATAGTCACTTGATCTGATCCACAATCAGCAAGATTATAATATCTTGTTGCTTTTCATTATTTTCTTTGGTTGGGTTTGCTTGTATTTTTCTTTGCTTGAGGAAACTTGCTCGATGACTGGTAACACTCATTATGTTCATGATCATGGAGTCTATTGTCTAGTGTCAATCCTGGAGCTCATCTTGCTCTTGTACTCTTTTGTCATTAAGCTCAGAGAATCATTTGGCTCATCATGCTATTGTACTCATTTCTAGTTGTACTTATCCGAATATATAATCCAATTCCAGTTTGTATATCATTTTTATTTTAGTTATCATTGTCTCTATTTGATATCTTGTTTGAAGTCTGTTTGCCTGAAGTGGTTTGGTGGTGGATAAACTCACCAAAGGAGCTCACCTTGTTCCAATCAAAACCACTACATCTGGAGTTGATATTGCTAATTCCACTAACCCAACCTGTAATAGCTGTCGAAATAGACCAGCTCATTCCATTCCTTTTGCACAATCTTAGTCAAATAAGTCTAGACAGTCTTGTTGCAACTCTCAGCTTGTCCATTACATGTGGGATAATAATTTTTGATGCTTGATGGAAAATATTTCAATCAGGATCCAAATTGTGTCGTTTGTGAAATGAATCCCTTAATTAGAACCTATTTCCATCGGGTAGCCACATCCCTATGATATGTTCATATAGGAACTAGGCTGTGAACTTAACTGTGTTGCTGGGAGAAGTGTCTTAGCCTCCATGTAATAAAATCTAATATCTAACCAACCCAAATGATTTTCTCATATTAAACTGATCATCTAATGTGGGAGAATAAACGAGAACAAGGGTTAAAATATAGACATGTGCTTATGGATCTATCTCAACATGGGGCCAAGGTTAAAGGGGTCCAAATGAGAGATGGTCTATCAAAGAGCAAGTCTAGCTAATGGAGCTTAAAAACCTTAGGGCTAGCTTCATTAAAGACCTCCAAAGGTTAGTGTTAAAAGTCCTTTGACCTCAGGAAAGCTAGGGCTGTGCTTGAGGTTGGAACCTGGCCCAAGCTTGAGGTGCTTGTCATGCTTGCTGACTAAGGTGCTTGAGGTGCTTATGAATAAGGTTCTAAGGTGCTCCATGACTAAGGTGATTAAGGGTTTCAAGGTATTCCCAAAAGTCGAGATGATCCCCAAGGGGGGGCAAGACCTCATTGTAAGAGCATGAGAGAGAACATACACATCCTCACACAAGGCAAACTTGGTCTAAAGAAGCAACAAGGACACTTGTCAAGTTCCTCTCCATGTTGCCCTCATGGTGTGTCTAAAGCCTATTGATTGGACTCTCAAGGGGTCCAATGATAATTTAGCTAATTTGTCTAATTGATTATGCATTTATCAAGTCCTCTCTCTCAAAGGGGAAAGGGGGACACTTGTCCCAAGGCTAGCATGGTTGCTTGATATGCACCTTGCATGTGATTGGCTAGGCTTGTAGGTATCCAATCATCTTCTAGAATGAGCTACAGGGGGGGTCGACCAAGGAAGCTAGGGGCTAGCTTGGGGGGTGTACTCCCCCCCCTCCGCCACACACACACAAACACACACACTCTCATTGTGTGAGGTGCAAACTGCAAGAGCTCCATCTCCTTCTCCAAGCTTGTTGAGAAGTTGAGAGCCTACACCAACACTCTTGGCTGTGGAATGTAAATCCAACCAAGAGCCATGCTCTAATTCTTAAGCTTTCCATCTTCTTCATCATTACTATGCTATTTTGCTATGCTATGCAAGAAGAGTGATGATAAGTGAGGACTATCTCTTTCTCGTAAGATACTTCTTCTTCCTCTTCCCTACCCTCAGCTCTCTCCACCTTCAAAGGTGTTCGAGGCCTTGGGACTGAGGCCGGGGATGGTTAATGCTTTCACAAGTTTATGTTATGCTCGTGATGCATGAAGCTTTCCACCTTCATTGCATCACCACAGGTCACAAGGAACACAAAGATTGTATTGTACCAAGTCTCTCTTGATGGGAGAATCTATAATACAAAAGCCTATTGGAGGGGAACCGGATCCACATAAATCCGGTCCTCAATTGTTGTCATGTTCTCTAATTCTCTCTTGCAGAAGTATTGTTCATGCCAAGTTAATTAAGTATAATGGCTATGTTGCTTTTGCTAATTAAGTTCACCCTCTATGTTCTCAAAGTAGTCTCTCAAAAATTCTCACTCTAATTCTCTTAATTCCGCTATTCTCACGGTTCATAGGCCATTTCCATTGCATTGGTATCAGAGCTATTGGTTTCTCTTTTCTTGCTTACGAAGAGAGGTCCTTAAGTTGTCTATGAGAGGCTGGACTTGTTCATTGCAATAGGGTAAGTGGGACAAGGATCTATTATCTTGGTTGAGAAGGACTTAGTTCGAGGTACACCATTGGGAACGATAGTCTTAATAATAGAGTCTTTCAGGGATTGCCTTTGGCTTAACCATTATTGAGCTAGGAGCAAGCTCAATAGGAACCATAATCAACCGAGCAATGTTAGACCCTCTCCACCACTCTTTGCAATCAACAGTGCCTAAACCGCAGGTGTGGATTCTTGAGAACTTATTTTCAAAGGTAAAGAAGAGTAGCGCCTAAGTTTTTTGAGGGTACCAAAGCACAAAGTAATTTATAAATAAATTTAATTAGCATGGCTGATAATAACAAAGACAGTAGAATGAATATTGACAACTTTGATTTTGCACATGAAGGTGCTAATGATGATGCCTGCATGCTTGTTAATTATCTTGTTTACTAGGTTACAACAGCTATGGGAAACCCTGCTTTGCAAGCCAAAATTACTCAACAACTTTGTGCTTATGGGATTTCCCTTCCTCTCCAAGAAGAGAGAGAGCTTAGGAGGCCTCTTGATGAGACTCCCAAAAGAAGACTCTCTTCCATAAGAGAGGAGAAATCCAAAGAACAAGAAAGAATCAAATCCCTAAGTTCCTCTGAAGATGTGGCTCCTCGAAGATGGCGGTCTAGATGATTGCGAACTCCTCCCAAGAGGAAAAGGTCAACCCACAGTCCTTCTTCTCATCACTCCAAAAAGGAAGAGAGGAAACAAAGGAAGAAAAGGGCAAGGAAGAGGTCATCCTCTTCTCCTTCTTCTTCACCTTCCTCGTCTTTCGACGAAAGCAGTCAAGCTTTGAGGGAGAAAATTTTTTTTGTCAATGAAAAGAAGAGCAAATTTGTTCTTCAAGAGATTCAATACTTAGGTCATATTATCTTTTAAAATGGTATCCGTATGGATCCATCAAAGTTGGAGGTAATAAAAGCATGGCCTAATCCAAGGAATCTACATGGGATAAGAAGCTTTACTGGTATGTGTGCATGTACTTTAGACGCTTCATAGTAAAATTCTCTCAAATAGTAGGACCATTACATGACTTAACAAAGAAGAACGTTAAGTACTCATGGACTGCTAAGAAGAAAAATTCTTTTAACAACCTCAAAGAGACGCTTACCTCCCAACCAGTCGTTATGCTTCTGGGTCTCTCATAGCCCTTTTAGGTCCAATGTGATATATATTGCCTTGGAGTAGTTCTGCTGCAAGAAGGGCATGCCATAGCATATGAGAGCCGAAGGCTCAATGCTAATGAACGAGTCTTGGGCATATATGAAAAAGAGCTTTTAGCTATTCTACATGCCGTAGACACATGGAAGAACTATCTACTGGGGACTCCATTTATTTTGCGAACGGACCACCAAAGTCTCAAGTACTTCATGACGCAAACCAAGCTTTCCAACAAACAAATGAGGTGGGAAAATTTTCTTTGCAATTTTATTTTCATATTGCTCACATTGCTAGTAAGCATAATGAAGTGGCTAATGCACTTTCACGAGACCAAGAGTCAATGCAGTGTCTATAGAAACTCACAATGATCTATCTTCTATGATAGATGACCTTTCCCTAAGCATAGAAGAGAGGTGATCCTTTGCAATGAGCATCCTCTTTTGGAGATTTGATGGTGGAAGCTCTAGGAGTCTCATTGCGGGCATTTCTCTTGGGGCAAGAACGGTAGCCATTTTCTTGCTCCTCACACTTAAAACATTTGTGGTCCTTGCAAAAAGCTTCAAGTTCTTCAGGAGAGAGTTTATTTTTACCTTTGTAGACTCCCTTCTCCTTGGACCGATTGTTGTTGTGTTGTTGTTATTGTTGGAATTTCCTTGGGAAGAATTTTGGGCATTGGTTTTCCCTTTGCATCACTTTTGTCTTTGCTTTCCATGGGCTTGGCATTCCTTTTAGCCCCTTGTTGGAAATTGATGCGCGAAGCAACCATAGTGTGGTGGATTACTTTGGTGATAAAACCAGGCTATTGAGAGTTGATATACTCGGCCATCTTTTCACGTAATCCTCACAGAATTGTTGCTTTTGCTCGATGAAGTCTATCTTTTGAAAGACAGTAGCCTTGAAATGTACATCCCAAAACTTGTCCACATATTTGTGAATAGACTCATGGGAGAGATTCAAACTTTGCTATTCATTGGTAATCACTTTGTGCTTGTATCACTTGCAAGGAATTGCTTCATGATGGACACTCATAGAGTTTTCCATGTCTTTGGGGCTAATTCGCGGTTTCCATGAAGGCTAGCCCACCATTGATGAGCCAATTTTTGGAAGTGCATAGCTACATGGCGTAGCTTGGAGGACTCCGTGAAGCCCTCGTCTCCAAAATCCGCATCAAATTACTAGATGAAGGCCAATACTTTGTCAGTGGTATCAAAGGTGCCATCATAGATGAGAAAAGAGATACTCTTTCCTCCCTCTTTGAACTTCATAAGATTTTGTGATCTTTTCCATGCAGGTAAGATTTGTGATGTCCTCTCCTCTTGTATTCTCTACGAGAATAGCCATAGCTTTTGTCAAAAGAGGAGGAAGGTGTAGAAGAAGGAGAAGAGGGTGACCTCTTTCTTGCGGTTTTCTTCCTTTGTTTCCTCTCTTCCCTTTCGGAGTGACGAGGAGGAGTGTGGGTTGGGTGTTTCCTATTGGGAGGAAGTGGTGATCGTCTAGACCACCGTCTTCATGGAGGCACATCTTTAGAGGAACTTATGGATTCGTTACTTTCCCATTCTTTGGATTCCTCCTCTTGTATGGGAAAGAGTCTTCTTTTGGGGGACTCATCAAGAGGCCTCCTAAGCTCTCTCTCCTCTTGTAGAGGAAAGGAAATCCCATAAGCACAAAGCTGTCGAGTAACTTTGGCTTGCAAAGCGGGGCTGCCCATAGCTTGCTGCAACCTAGTAACAAGATAATTGACAAACATGGGGCATCATCATTAGTACCTTCATGTGCAAAATCAAAGTTTTCAATGTTCATTCTACTCCCTTGGTTACTGTTAGCCATGCTAATTATACTTATGTATAGAATACTTTATGTGTTTACGTAGTGTATTCTTTGGCAATTCAAAACCTTAATTGCTACTCCTCTTAGCCTTTTAAAATGAGAACTTAACCATCTACACCCACGTCTTTAATTGGTTAATTATAGAGTAGTGGAGTGGGTCTAATATTGCAGAATTACTGAGGGATATCTCCTTTCAAAGTTCTTATGGCTCAATACTGGTAAAGTTGTACGCAAGTCTAAAAAGACCCCATTATTAAGACCAAAGCTCCCGAGGTGTGCACCATAGCCCACATAGTGGGTTCAACAAAACGGCTAATAGATCCTACTCCCACTAACCCTAATATAATTAAAAAAATAAACCATTAATAGGCTACTTAAGGACCTCTCTTCTTAAGCAAGAAAAGAGAAACCAAATACTCTGATACCAATGTAATGGAAATGGCCTATAAACTTTGAGAATAGCGGAATTAAGAGAATTAGAGTGAGCATTTTTGTGAGATTACTTTGAGAATATAAAGGGTAAAATTAATTAGAAGTAGCAACATAACCATAATACTTAATGAACTTGGCATGAACAATTCTTTTGCAAGAGAGAGAGTTAGAAAACTTGACAACAGTTGAGGACCGGATTTATGTGGAGCCGGTCTCCCCTTCAATAGGCTTTTGTATTTTAGATTCTCCCATCAAGAGAGACCTGGTACAATACAATCTTTGTGTTTCTTGTGATGTAGGTGATGCAATGAAGATGGAAAACTTCATGCATCATGAGCATAACATAATCTTTGCAAAAATCATTAACCATCCCCGTCCTCAGTCCCAAGGCCTCAAACACCTTCAAAGGTAGAGAGAGCTAGCGGGGAATGAGGGTAGGGTAGAGGAAGAAGAAGAATTCATAGGGGAAAGAAATAGTTCCTCACTTATTATCACTCTTCTTGCTTAGCATAGCATAATAGCATAGTAATGAAGAAGAAGAAGATGGAGAGCTTAAGCATTGAAGCATGGATCTTGGTTGGATTTGCATTCCATAGCAAAGAGTGTTGGTGTAGGCTCTCAACTTCTCTACTAATTTGGAGAAGGAGATGGAGCTCTTGTACTTTGGACTTCACACAATGAGTGTGTGTCTGTGTGTTGGGGGGGGGGGGGGGGGGGGGGGGGGGGGGGGGGGGGGGGGGGAGAGTATATCCCCCAAGCTAGCCCCTCCTTTCTTTGGTTGACCCCCTCTTCTAGCTCAAGATGGAATCTCATTGGACCCCTTCAAGCCTAGCCAATCACATGCAGAGTGCATATCAAGCAAGCATGCTAGCCTTGGGACAAGTGTCGCCCTTTCCCCTTTGAGAGAGAGGACTTGATAAATGCATACATGATTAATTAAATTAGCTAAATTATCATTGGACCCCTTGAGAGCACAACCAATAGGCTTTAGGTACCTTATGAGGGCAACATGGATAGGAGCTTGACATGTGTCCTTGTTGCTTCATTAGGCAAGACTTGAATGTGTGAGGGTGTGTGTGTTCTCTCTTTGGCTCCTACAATGAGGGCTCACCCCCCTTGTGTAGGGATGTGCTTTGACTTTGTGGAACACCTCAAGCACCTTAGACATGGAGCACCTTAGCACCTTAGTCATTAAGCACCTCAAGTACCTCAAGCACGTCAAGCACCTTAGTCAACAAGCACGACAAGCACCTCAAGTTTGGGCCGGCTTCCCACCTCAAGCACAACCCTAACTTGCCTAAGGTCAAAGGACTTTTAACACTAACCTTTAGAGGTCTTTAACACTAGTTCTATAATCGGACACTCAAATGTCTTGAGACACTAAAGTGTCCTATTTTTTTAGCAACTTGTCATAATTATTTGGTGAATCTAGAAAAAAAATTCATAGGTCACGTTCATATCTTAGGTCAGCTATGAGGTGAAGAACATAGCCAAATTTACTTTTTCCAAACTTAATATCAAATTAAGATTATAATGATAAGTTTTAAGATGAAAAAATCCATAGAAATTTAGTGCAGTTTTAACAAAATTTTCATAAATTGAATATAACTTCTCATCAAAATAATATTTTGCATAGATTTCAAGGTGTATAGATAGGAAAAAACTTATTATAGCAAGAAATTGAGCTTCATAACCTAGTTATCGGACTAGATTTCTGGTATAATCAAAAGACCAAAATCTTGAAAATGCTGACAGAGAGGAAAATTTTGGTCCCTCAAGGCCTCTTTCATTAACATGATATGGTTATGGGACAAAACCTAAGGTGTATAATGTATCTATAGGTCAGTACTCATCAACTAAGCATTTTTCAAGCGTTCAAACTCATAAGCATCTTGTAATTTAAGCTCATTTTCAAAAAAATTGTAGTGCGTAGTTTCTTGCAGAAAAAATATTGCTATGAAAAACTAATGAAAATGTGTATATAAATCTCCCAATTGTGTCCAGATGATGAGAAATCTGTATACAAATAAGTGAGATAAATGAAAAAAATCCAAAAGTGGACTTTATTTTAAGGCTTATCTTTGATAAATATAAAATCATAATTACAACATGCACAATTTTTTGGATATGCCATAAATCACCAAATGTGGCTTGCATAACCATTAAAAATTATCACCTTATGTAATGGAGTCATAGATCTAGTATATATCCATCATAAGACATTGTAAATTTAGATGCACTAAATGTTTTTTGTGATCGTTAATTGAATTTGTGAACGTTGCATAATTGATCCACATGACTTTCTATGTTTAATTCTAGTCACAAAGGATTTTTTTCTCACATGACAACTGCAAAAAAATCAAACACATGTATAAGTAGCTAACACGGATTATTGCATGCACCCTGCTCATTTTTTTCTTAAGCCAGAGTACGAGTTTTAATGAAACATTGAATGCTGCTTTGCGTAGGTTTTTTTATTGAGTATAGTTACTATTGAGGTTATGATCAAAAGTGAGGGATTATAATTTCTATGAGTACTTTGAATAACATTTCATAAGTGTGCAAAAACATTTCTTGAGATGTGTTCTAGATTTCATGTACCATTTTATTTAAATTCGCAAAAAAAGGACACTAAAATGTCATTTTTGGTACCAAACTAGTGTTAATGAAGCTAACCCTAAGGTCTTTAAGCTCCATTAGCTAGCCTTGCTCTTTGACATGCTATCTCTCATTTGGACCCCTTTAACCTTGGCCCGTGTTGAGATAGATCCATAAGCACGTGTTTATACTCTAACCCTTGTTCCCACTTATTCTCCCACATTAAATGATCAGGTTAATATGAGAAAATAATTTGGGTTGGTTAGATATTAGATTTTTTGATAGATGATGTTGCTCCAAAGTCATAAATGGGTACATACAAAATATGCTGGGTAGCAAGGGTTGCATGTAGGCATGCTTAACATTGAAGGTGGATATAACACAAAACCTTATGGCTAGTTTCAACTCTCCTAGTTCCCTTGCACCGGATGGGTGCAACACAAGATGGGGATAGAAGTTCATATAGCCACTAAAATCTTCTAGTGTAGATAACTATATCCTAATCATTTGTATGCAAACATCTTTGCTACCTAGCTCCTTCTCAGCTTGTTGATTGTGAGAATTACCAAGCACAACCATTGTAAGTTTGCTGCTAATTCCATCTAGGTATCAGTGATAGTACGCATTTGCACCCACTCTAGTCCATACTTGGCAATGCAATAAGCATCATTAGATCTCCATCCATCTTTAGTTCTTGTTGGCGGCGGCAGAGTTTGGGCGCCAAGGGTCCCAATTTCAAGGACTCCCAAGGATTTCTTCTATAGTTGTTTGGTGGTAAGCTTGTATTAGACCTGATATACGCTCTTTCATCAAAAACATGGTATCCATCATCAAAGCATAGCCTTGAATGGATTCAACCCCTAAGTCTTTTATTTTATGTTTCACTCTTCTCTAGATGAAACCACGTAGATTCCACTAGTCTACAGAGATACCTCTTCTCCACTACTATCAAGTTGATCTTAGTCTGCCCAAGAACTTCATCCATTCTGGACTTCACTTTCTCCTCAATGTTAAGCATCATTTTCTCATTGAATAGTAACAAACAATTTATCCTCTTTCCAAAACGGATAGGATGCAGTGCTGCATGAAACGTTTCCACACAAGAAATGGTAGCCTACCAATTGCAGCTTGAAACAACAACTACAAAACCTAGGAAACGTAGGAGTATACATATGAAAAACTCGAAGGTGATGAATCTTGGCACCGATATGAAGTGACTACAAAGCCTCTCCAATGTTGAATTGTTCTATTCTATCACTCCTTGTGCAAGTCCCAATGCTTAGTGCTTATAAATCAGCATGTGCATGTGCAAACCATCCTCCTCCTCCTCCTCCTCCTCCTCCTCCCCCCCCCCCCCCCCCCCCCCCCCCCCCCCCCCCCCCCCCCCCCCCCCCCCCCCCCCCAAAGTTCTTCATTTACGACATGTTTTACAAGAAAGGCTAGTTACCCTTATGGTTCTATTAGTTTCACATAGAAATTCCAGCAATAGACTAAAGTAAAAACTTGAATAGGTTAAAGCAGTAAATTTTAATACGAGCTAGTAGCCAACTCGCATTCCCCCTGTTTCTCACAACATAAAAAATGCCTCCCCTTCCTAGTAACATAGAAACACCGTTTCCATCCTTGGGGATGGCATTTCGTGCGACATAAATAGGATGTGCTCCTATTTGTGGATACTCTAGTCTTCATCACCTAATACCCAATTGTGCTATCATGCTTATCTTGGGATACCCAAACTTCTCTGTCACATGTGTGAATCTTCAATGTAAACATCCACTTTGAAATGCCAAAGCTTAGGGGGAAGGCCAACCTTAGGCTATAGTCGGAGGGGGCTTAGTTATCAATTATAGATAACTATGCCAACTATGCCCAAATAGAGCAGAGAATGAATAACTAAGCCTCTTGCATGGTCATGCAAGTCTTAGTTATTCATTCAAACTCTCAACTATGTCTTGAACTTCGCAACTATGCCAAAATTGTCATAGTTACGAAGGGTAGTCATTGTTATTAGTTTAATGCTCTTCTTTACGTGGGAAAAAGAATGAGGCTTAGTTATTCATTCTCCTTCTCTATTGGGGGGGTGGTTCCCACGGTTGCCTCTCGAGGGTGTAATGTGCAACAATGTACAATTGTAAATACATGATATGTGTATAGTTTCTCCCTACTTCCTTCCTTGCGCCTTGATGGTTTTAAAATAAAAAATAAAAAAAATGAAGCTTAGTTATCAGTTCAAATAACTGATAACTAAGCCTCGCATGACCATAGCCTTAGAACCATTGTGCAAAAAACTCAGGAGTGGAAATCCATTTTTCAGAGAAAGCTTTATCAGCTTGGGTCCCCATCCAAAGTTCAAACACAAAGCATTTTGTCTCCTTGTTGGCCTTGGTCCTCTTCTAGTATTAATACTAGTGAGGAACACTGGCCCCTATGAAGAGGAACTTTCATGGGGATTTCCTGAATACCAAATGAAACAACACCCAAGAAATCATCTTTCTTTGCAAGGCCTTGATACCATATTGTGAGCGTGAGAAATACATTGGACCATCACTCATCATTCCGTGGCAATCTTACACTTTTGCTTTTTTGCGTTACCTTCTAGAGGGGCAGTATGTTCAGGGCTTGCATAATGCAACCCCAGGTTTTGGACAAACAAATTCAGCTTACAATGGGCTTCCAATAATGAGGATTCTCTTGTTGTGCTCCCTAGCTGACTCGTCCAACTAAAATTGCTTCCTTTGTGGAAGGCTTTGGAGCTGCTCTGTGAGAGAGAGCGAGAGGGGAGAGGAAGGAGCATGCATTAGTCGACATCGGCATGAGAGTAGTAGTAAGGGAGATGGAACTAGCGAAGGCATGCTCTGCACCATTATTGACGCAAGAAAGGGTAAATTTTGAAACGGAGGTGCCACGTAGGCCTCGGCCCCCCTCCATAAAAAGAGAGAGCTTTTACAATACGCCTTTGATCATGAGCCCTAGCCTAGGGCACATTCGCACGCATGGCTGGAGGGGGTGAAGATGGCGTCACTCATTTTGTGCTGTTTTTGGCAGAGTTGGACTAGCGAAGCCTTCGTTAGAATAAGAGGCCCCCCACACGAAGGGGGATAATTTGTTATTTGAACAAAATTACACCTTCCAGCTCACGTCCACACATGATGGGAAAAGTAATTCGTTATTTGAGCGGGGGGTAAGCCAACTGCACCTCAAAGAGAGGTGTAGTTAGCCCCAGCCTGGCACGTTATGTGAAATAATGTGCTTTGGAATTCTCCAACGTCACGTTATGTGAAATAATGGGCTTTGGAATTCTCCAACGTCACTTCGCTTTGCCTTGAAATATTAAACAAGGGTTGTATATTGTTTATTTAAAGGCATGGAAAACTTTTGCAAGGTGAAAATGTTTATTTTAAAAGTGAACATCCATCACTTCACCTTTTCAAGGTCCACATCCCTTCAACTTTCTCTACGTGTGAGTGTGAGGAAGAATTGGTTATGGAGGAAATCGATTTGAGTGTGAGGAAGAATTGGTTATGGAGGAAATCGATTTTTGTGTGAAGTTGAGGGGGTAACTTGAAAACTGCTGACCCCCTCTCGTGTTGGGGGGGGGGGGGGGGGGCCTAATAGCGACAAAGGACCTAACATCAATTTAACCCCCGCCCTTTGTTGCATGCAAATGTGCCCCTATGCCTCTACCTGCGCACACTTCTCTAGGGCTTCTGCCATTTGCACAAATCAAGCAGTCAAAAGCGAATGTAGTGAATTTGGAGAATTTGGAAAATCTGGAGCTTGCAAAATCTAAGTTCGGGTCTTAGCCCCCTCCCCCACCACGAGACCATGCTCATCAAATGCACCCCCACCCGATTTTGTATGTGCTCATCAAATGCACCCCCACTCTTGATCCAGTCAATATTGTTGACGTGTCATGTGGAGACAAGGCCTACATCCCACAACACAAATAGTTGTGGCCTGGGGGGGGGGGGGGGGGGGGGGGGCCCTCCAGGGGAGAGGATATCTGTTTTGAGTTACCCCCCTCCCATCAAATAACTTTACCTCTAGCATTACCCCCTCCCTCCTTGCATGTGAGCGTGAAAAAGTTTCAATCACATCAGTGGTTTGAGTTTCCAACAGCTGTCACATACACGTTGCCTCATCTTTTGCTTGCTTACCATGTCAATGCAAGCAATTGTGAAGGTCATACTTGCCATGATAATAGTTAATGCACCTACATTGGACCTACAATCACGATCGACTCAAAGATTGTGGAAAGGTGTTTGAACTTTGCTTCAAATCAGGCTTTTCAATTGTACTTTCTAGTGGTGGGGAACCATCAATGGCAATCTAACAAAGGGAGTTGGAAGGGTGCAAGTCAGGGTTAGAAAAGTACATTTCTTTTAACCGAACAAAATAAGGGGAAACTTGAAATTCTCCCGGTTTCTAGGTCAAAATTTGAAGCTTTTGCCGGTAATTACACTAAAACTTGTGTAAATTTTTCGGTTTTCTTAAAGGCAAGCTCAAAATCAAACCGGGATTTTATAATTTCAGTCGGTTAAAATACACTAGACCCCGGTTTTTTTTTAACACTGGTGCAAGTGATGTTAGCTCCCAAGTGATGGGACTACCTACTACTGGGTCAACTATTGGGTCCAAGTTTATTAGATGGATTCTTTACTGATTCCCTGCCTGTCACCTCCTTCCCCAAAGGAAAAGTCTAGCTAGCACATCCCTTGCCATTCCCTCCACACCCCTGCTCCCTCTTGTCGTCCTCTCGCCTCCATTGCCCGTCTCACATGAGCAGACATATGGGCCAATCCCCCCTTGCGCACCATCTACTGCTCCTTCACTGGATACGCCAGTGATTCCGTGTTGCCCATGATATCAACCACAACTTCTCCAGGTCTGCATTAGCACCTCCAGTTTCGCCATGAAGCCTCGGAGCCTGGCTTAGCACCCGTGCGGAGCAATGGTTTCCACTCACTCTCGGCTCCACTCCTGTAGCATGGACACACACACACACACACACACATCATCTCCATTGCTGCTTGCGCACTTGCAAGGCACACGCACACAAGAGAGAGAGAGAGAGAGAGAGAGAGAGAGAGAGAGAGAGAGAGAGAGAGAGAGAGAGACCTCCTACTAGCTCCCTCTGTCTCCTGCCATTCTTGACGCAGACGCAATCTCTCCCCTACAATGAGGAAACGTGGACACAGACAGAGAGACTCCTTCCCTACGCAGCTCAAGCGACATAGCTCTACTTTGTTGCTGCAACACGTACACAAAAGGAAAAAATCTCTCTCCTACGATACCTCTCCCTCTCTCTCTCTCCCCTACATGCGACATCTGCCGATTTTCCCCTTTGGCACACCTACATTCTACATAGTGGACCATTAAACTCAAACATAAGAAGGTTGCAACCCAAAAAAAATTCAATTTGTTTCATCACTTTTCCCTTTCTACGAGGCTCAAGGAAGTGCCCTTTTCTTTTCCCTTTCTCCTAAAACCAAGGGATCTTTCTTCATTCCCTTTTATGAGACAGTTTGGCAAACCTATTTTTGGGTCAACTTTCTCAAAAAGACAATTAATTTGTCTCCGAGATTCGCAGGACCCTCAAAATTTCAAAGGGAAAGTAATCCCATCTGTCGACATCACCCCCCCCTCCCCTCGTGCGGCTCTGCATACATAGCCCGCTTGCAGCAAATCGATGCAGATGATCCCTCTCGCGACTGCGTGCCCTGGTCTGCAACTCGAAGGAGGTCCTGCTCCACGCGTGCTTGCGATGCATAGCACGGCTGACTACCTTGTTGACACACTCCATCCTCTCACTCAAACCAAGATGCAATGCCAGCAGAAGCGATCGAAGAACTCTCTCTCTGCCCCACATTCGCCTTTGAAGAAATCTCCCTCTCTTTGTCTTGTGTTCGCGCTTAGAAAGAAAAGAGTGGCTCCCGCATTGGTTGCTCCCTCTCTCTCTCTCTCTCTCTCTCTCTCTCTCTCTCTCTCTCTCTCTCTCTCTGCGGCTTCTCCCTTAGACCTGCCATCTCTGCAAATGCCATTCTCCCTTTGTCTCGGGGTCGTACATTTTCCCTCCAGGTTCGTGCTGTCCCTCCCTTGCTCCCTAACAAAAAATATTTCTATCGGTTCGTGCACAAAAAAATTATATTGCACATCGCGCCTATATCCTTGCAGTGTCTTCGTGGACACACAAAGGCGTGCGTCTCAAACAAAACTCGAAATATTCAACTAAAAAAATGTGTCCAATTCCTCCACGCATCCTTTCCCACCCTTTTCTCAAACAAAAATGGGAGCATCTCTGCAGATTCTTATCTAAAGAAATGAAAAGAACATTTTGGGGACCTACCTTAGTCTCTTCTACTACTCGGTCTCTATTCATTATAGCGAATCTTCTGCAGATTCCTTCCACAAGCTTTATAGCAACTCCAAATTTCATACAGGTTGCAGTCTTGGAATTTCCCCAAGGCCCGGGCCTGTGTCGAGCAACACCATGCCTACTTACGAGTGCGCAATGGAGAGACACAGTAATCAGCCCCCTCTCTTGCCAGCTCCCTGCAATGGCTCTCAGAGCAATCACCTAGAGGCGGACATCTGTCCTGAAGTGTGCGGAAACTCAGTCCTCGCTTGGTTTGCTATGCACAACCCTGCCCTCTTACCGACTTGACATTCCCCTTTGTTTGTGCGATGAAAAACCCATCCATGCTACAGTCCATTGCCCTCGTGCATGAGATCCACCTCGGCTGTCCTGCAACACGCCACACCACCTCCTCCTTGCACATCCCCACACACACACACACACACACACACACACACACACTCTCAGAGACACGATCTGCCACCTCGCACAACTCGCCAAAAAGACACAACATACCCTTGGTCATCTAATTCCTTAAGAGGAGCTTGAATGGCTCAATACCTACACTCTTTCCATTAGACAACCCCTTGCTTTCGGCTGAAAATTGCACACACACACACACACACACACACACACACACACACACACACACACACACACACAGACTTGAGGTGTGGCACCTGCCACCTTCACTCCTCCCGTGTCACCACCTTCCCCATACGGTTGCTGGCTTGTGCATCACCTCACACCTGACTTCCGGTCCTCACATGCTGCGGCTCCATATGCGAGCTACCCGGCCTGTGCACCCCCCTCGACTCCCCAGCCCCCTGTTATGTGCTCCTAGCATTTTGCTACACTCCATGTGGTGCGCCGCAACCTGCATCCATCCGCTCCTGCTCGTGAGTTGTGCTCCTGAGCTCCTTCTCCTTGAGTGCTCTGGGGCCCAAATGAAACTCAGAAATAAAACTCTCCCCATCTCTGACAATTTGCCAAAACAATCTCTCTCTCTCTCCCCCTCCCCCCCAACGTGCCCTCCTCCCTCTTTTTTACTCGAAAGGCTACCTTTTCTTTTCCACTCTAGCAAAGTGGTATCTTCTGAGATTCGCCTAAACTAGACATGCGTGCAAACCTATTATTTAGTAAATGCTAAGTAGTGACATATCAAACTTATGCGCATGTATAAGGAAGCAAAGAATTTGGATTGAAGGTCAATAAATGACCATTTACTACTAAATGACAACGTATACTTGTGTGTTTCAACCAATAAGTTTACTAACATCTTCAATGGCCTTTGTAGGCTGCTCGAACGAATACATATTTGTCTTTAAGGGTGGGTTCATATTGCTCGGACCTGCAACATGAGCACGCCTAAGGTCCAAGCTCTCTAGTTCAAATACCGTTGTATACACTCTTTGCCGCTCCTATGCTAGCAAAAACAAGGAAGTGGCTAGATCTGATGTTTCTAAGGGCTAAATAAGGTGTTTTGATCAAGGCATCGATTGTGTTCACACTGAAAAAGTGTGTGGTCGTCTCATGCATCTTGGGTGGTGAGGCCGCCTATGGTAAAGGTGGATCCGAAAAGCTTTTGTCTTCAGCGAATCCCATTTTGCCAAGTCCACTCTAAAACCCCTGTAACTTACACTCCAACCGGCAATCTTAAACCCCCCTTAACTCTCTCTCTCTTTTATTTGCCCATGACAAGGAGATTGTCCATGTCTTCTCAAAAAACTTGTAGGACTTTGTCATCGTGGGCAGGTACTTCATGTTGAGAGGTTAATGAAGCTATGTCTCCTATTCTCCATCTTATATTATATACAATTGAAGACTACTATACCCTATTTTTTCCCATTTCATGTGTGTGCGTGTGTGTGTGTGTGTGTGTGTGTGTGTGTGTGTGTGTCTGTGTGTGTGTGTGCGTGCACAGACACACACACACACACGTTGAGATCCACACTTCAAACTTGCTTATGAAACACTCTGGTTGTTTATGATTCACTAGTAAAACGGCGTCGCCTTCGGCGGCGGCATACTCCCTCTTACCCTTAAACCCCTTGCTTCCACTGCCTATTCAGAGAGGTTTTGGACCACTGGCCAAAGTTATGAGATACTGGGATCAGACATGCCTTGGGCTATTTTTATTGGAGTTCGCAGACATACGGAGAGCCACTTGAGGAGACCATACAGAAGGAGAGACTCACAGAGGGAGATCACTGATTGCTTTTGGACTACATACGCGGCGTTCAGATGAGCAGGAATCACAGTAGACTTCAGAGTCCACCTGTACCATAGGTACACCGACTGACAAGGCCACTGAGCTTGGGGGATCCAGACGCCCACGATTGCCAGGGTCAGAGAGAGAGAGAGAGAGAGAGAGAGAGAGAGAGAGAGAGAGAGAGAGAGAGAGAGAGGAGAGAGAGAGAGAGAGCAGAGCTTACACACGTGTAGGGGAGAGGGGGGGGGGGGGGGGGGGGGGGGGGGATCCCTCCCCTTTATAATAGTATATATTTTTCTCTATTTTGGGGTGAAATTTCTCCTTTTCCCCTTGCCCGGGCCCAATGTTCAAGAAAATCCATTTCGCCAAACATACAAAATTCCCTTTCTTGAATTAGCAAAGAGGAAATTTTTAAAAATTAGGTTATTTTTCTCTATTTTGGGGTGGAATTTCAATTTTTCCCCTTTCCCTAGCCCAATGTTACCATTTTTCCAAACATAAAAAAAAAGTTTGTTGAATTTGCGAAGATTTTTTTTAAAAAAACAATGTTATTTTCTCAAAATTTTGTACTATTTTTCTCTATTTTGGGGTGGAATTTATCCTTTTCCCCTTGCCCGGGCCAAGTCTTTGAGGAAAACCATTTTTCCAACCATTCAAATTCCCTTTCTCGAATTTGCGAAGAGAAAATTTTAAATTTCTACATTTACTATTTTTCTCTATTTTGGGATGGAATTTCTCCTTTTCCCCTTGCCCGGGCCTAATGTTCGAGGAAAACCATTTTTCCAAACATACAAAATGGAAATTTAAAAAAATTAGGTTATTTTTCTCTAGTTTGGGGTGGAATTTCTCCTTTTCCCCTTGCCCTCAACATGCATTTTTGGAATTGGAAATGACACGATATTAAGCTGAAACACATTTTTCCCCGAACACTGCCACAGCATGAGGCCATGTGATTGTCCCGGTCCGTCACTATTTTTCTCCATTTTGTGGTGGAATTTCTCCTCTTCCACTAAAGTACATTAAAAAAGTCTAGAAAGCTATTCATCGGACTCTCTCTCTCTCTCTCTCTCTCTCTCTCTCTCTCTCTCTCTCTCTCTCTCTCTCTCTCTCTCTCTCTCTCTCTCTCTCTCAGGGCCTGGGCACGCAGCTGTCGGATCTCCCGCGGCTCTCTCTGTGTTCTGCACAATGCTTAGAGCCTCAAGCCGGAAATCTCTCCACTGTTCTACCTCAAAGAGCACTGTCGACAGCCTCAGCCTGGCTCTTTCACTCTCTCGCTCAGTTTCTCTCTCTCTCTCTCTCTCTCTCTCTCTCTCTCTCTCTCTCTCTCTCTCTCTCTCTCTCTCTCTCTCGCACTCAGGGCCTGAGCACGCAGCTATCGGATCTCTCGTCGCTCTCTCTGTGTTTTGCGTAGTGCTCAGAGCCTCAAGCCGGAACTCTCTCCACTGTTCTGCCTCAAAGAGCACTGCCGACGGCCTCAGCCTAGCTCTTTCACTCTCTCGCTCTGTTTCTCTCTCTTTGCATTCGCATGCTCTCTCTCTCTCTCTCTCTCTCTCTCTCTCTCTCTCTCTCTCTCTCCTGTTCGCACTCAAGGCCTGAAGCCTGTGAGACCGGCCCTCTCTTGTTCCGACGCTGCAGGGCACACTGGTCTGAGCAAGGAAATAATGCCATGTGGCAGGGGGGGGGGGGGGGGGGGGGGGGGAGCCGGAATTCCCTCCCCATTATCTATTAGTATAGATAGATAAGCTGAGACACTTTTTTTACGAACACTGCAATATTTCCTTAATTTTATCAAGATGAAATATTTAAAACTTAGGTTATCTTTTTGGGTTTTTACACTATTTTTTCTCGATGTCTGGGTGGAATTTCTCCCTTTCGTCTTGCCCTCAACCGGCATTTTTGAAATTGAAACCGGCACGATATTAAGCTGAGACACATTTTTTACGAACACTACAATAATTCCTTTATTTTTTCAAGAGGAAATATTTAAAAATTAAATTATCTTTTTTGGTTTTTACACTAATTTTCTCAATTTTTGGGCGAAATTTCTCCCTTTCCTCTTGCCCTCAACCGGCATTTTTGAAAATGAGACTGGCACGATATTAAGCTGAGAGATATATTTGACGAACACTCAATATTTCCTTGCTTTTGTCAAGATGAAATATCTAAAAATTAGGTTATATTTTTGGGTTTTTACACTATTTTTCTCGATTTCTGGGTGGAATTTCTCCCTTACCTCTTGCTTTCAACCAACATTTTTGAAATTGAAACCAGCACGATATTAAGCTAAGACACATTTTTTACGAACACTACAATAATTCCTTGATTTTTTCAAGAGGAAATATTTAAAAATTAAATTATCTTTTCTGGTTTTTACACTATTTTTCTCAATTTTGGGCAAAATTTCTCCCTTTCCTCTTGCCCTCAACTGGCATTTTTGAAAATGAAACCGGCACGATATTAAGCCAAGACACATTTTTGACGAACACTGCAATATTTCCTTGATTTTGTCAAGATGAAATATCTAAACAATAGGTTATCTTTTTGGTTTTTTACACTATTTTTCTCGATTTCTGGGCGGAATTGAAATCGGCACGATATTAAGCTGAGACACATTTTTTATGAACACTTCAATATTTCCTTGATTTTTTCAAGAGGAAATATTTAAAACTTAGGTTATCTTTTCGGGTTTTTACACTATTTTTCTCGATTTCTAGGCAGAGTTTCTCCTTTTCCTCTTGCCCTCAACCGGCATTTCTTAAATTGAAACTGGCACGATATTATGCTGACACACATTTTTGATGAACACTGCAATATTTCCTTGATTTTGTCAAGAGGAAATATTTAAAAAATTAGGTTATCTTTTATGGTGGAATTTCTCCCTTTTGCCCTCAACCGGCATTTTTGAAATTGAAACCGGTACGATATTAAGCTAGCACACATTTCCGACAAACACGGCACTCTCTCTCTCTCTCTCTCTCTCTCTCTCTCTCTCTCTCTCCATCCAGCCCAGTGCTCGAAAAAAACCTAGGTTTAGTGTACTCCCACCTACAAACTTTGAAATGAAATTGAAACCGGCACGATATTAAGCTAACACACATTTTCAACAAACACGGCTCTGTCTCTCTCTCTCTCTCTCTCTCTCTCTCTCTCTCACTCTCTCTCTCTCTCTCTCCATTCAGCCTAGTGCTCGAAAAAAACCTAGGTTTAGTGTAATTTCACCTACAAACTTTGAAACTTACCTCTAAATTTTTTTTGAAGGTGAGAAACCCACAAAATTTTATAAAATTTGTGTAATTTGGTGTAAAAACCTTCCACAGCTCTCTCTCTCTCTCTCTCTCTCTCTCTCTCTCTCACACACACACACACACACACACACACACACACACACACATAGGCCTAGGAGTCTCTCTCTTGTTGGGGTATAAAGCCCAATGTGGTCGCCCAGGTAAGTGGACGGGCCGCGAAGTATGTACACATATTCTTTTGTAAAAACCTAATAAGAACTCACTATGCTCTACACATTACAGTAGAGCGAGTTCACCATATCGTCGTGCTCTTCTTCTCGCACTCTCTCTCGCGTCACACTTCCG
This sequence comes from Adiantum capillus-veneris, assembly GCF_014529385.1. Lineage (NCBI taxonomy): Eukaryota > Viridiplantae > Streptophyta > Polypodiopsida > Polypodiales > Pteridaceae > Adiantum > Adiantum capillus-veneris. The sequence continues at coordinate 63,904,414 of NC_140955.1, read as the reverse complement.
CTCGTACTCCTTCAACTGGTATCTGAGCTCAGATCGAGGCTCGGGGCAGCATTTGCAGGTAGCCAGAGTCACCTGCTCAGATTGGAGTGAGATTTCATTCTGAGGTCATCTCGGCCACCGTTCAGCTTCGACAAAGTTCTGCGCATGCCATTTTCGACTACGTGGTCTCGGCGGGTGCAGATCCGACTTTGCAAATTTGGGGTTTCGGCCCACGACTGCAGGTGTTGAGGATATGGGCACTCCCAGAGTGCTGATTTGTGGTTGTCTACACATCGAAGGACAGCTCACAGTTCTTGGAGGCGTGTCACATACGACACGGGCGCATCTACACAGATTGTAGGCGACATCCACTAGTTCATCAGGTAGCTTGTGTCTGCTGCTTGATATTCCAGATTTCATCCTGACATTGCAGGTGCTTCCACTGTTAAGTATGGAGCCTGATTTACCCTTGTAATTTTCTTTGGTAAAAGCGCACATTTGTAAGGCCCCCATTATGAGGAGAAGCCATCGTGCGTGAAGGAAAATCACTAACCAGGAAACCAAAATTTTCAAAGTCAAGAATCAGGGACAACTTTAGGGGCCCCGAGGGCGGAAGGCCCCGAGACTTTTTTTTCCCCTCGCCGGAATATTCCTTTTCGCCGGAATATTATGACAGGAAAGTGGTCGGAAAACAACCGTCGGTTGGCCGGTGGCCGGTAGTCAATGGCCGGTGGCCGGTGGCCGGTGGTCGGAAGTCAATGGCCGGTGGGGGCCGGTGGCCGAATTCAAAAGCGGACTTGTCTTCTCAAGGGCGGCCACACATGGGCGGATTGGAGGGTCCGATTTGGACTTATTCGCACAAGGGCAGCTACACATGGCTGCCTCTCATAAGAGAGGGCAGACCTTTTGGCCTATAAAGGGAGACCATTTCTACACACATTTCGTAGTGTGAAGTTGATGCAACAAGGTGAGTGTGAGGTGGTGAGAGTGAAGCAAGGCGGGAGCTCTATTAAGGGTTTAATCCCTTTGTAAACTACTTCTTCTTTTGAAGTGCTAAAGCCATTGAGGGGCTGCTTTCCCGTGGACGTAGCCCACATTGTGTGAACCATGTATATCGTGTGTACTCTCTCTCTCTCTCTCTCTCTCTCTCTCTCTACTCTATAATCTCTTGTGTGTGAAATCTATCTCTCTCCATTAAGTAATCTACTCAAATATCAATTTAGCTACGTCTTATTTTCTAACAACTGGTATCAGAGCAAGGTTTGCTCGTAGCTAAATTATCTCAAGGAAAGGATTCCTTGAATTGAGTGGGAGTTATGGCGGAGGAAGGGAAGCTCAAGATTGAGAAGTTCAACGGCAAAAACTATCAACATTGGAAGATGCAGATTGAAGACTATCTCTACCAGAAGGATCTCTATTTACCACTAGGCGGTCTTGCGAAGAAGCCCGTAACAATGGAAAATGAAGCATGGATTGTCCTTGATCGAAAGGCACTGGGAACAATCCGGTTAAGCTTGGCGTCAACGGTGGCCTTCAATGTTTCGGAGATGAAGACCACGGAGGACTTGATGAAGTCACTTGACGACTTCTACGAGAAACCATCGGCATCCAATAAGGTATTTCTTATGAAGCGCTTGTTCAATCTAAAGATGACAGAGAATGGTTCAGTTGCAGAACACCTATATGACTTTAACACAAACATAAGTCAACTTCGATCGGTGAAAATCAATTTCGATGAAGAAGTGCGAGCTCTCCTTATACTATCATCTCTATCGGATAGTTGGGACATCCTTGTGATGGCTGTAAGTAATTCTATTTCTGGTACAAATACTCTTAAGTTTGATGATGTTGTGGGTGTTCTCCTAAGCGAGGAAATACGAAGGAGAAGCACAAGGGAATCATCAAGTGCTGCATTGTCAGTGGAAACAAGAGGAAGGCCTAAGGAGAGGTTCAAAAACCAAAAGGGTCGTGATCGCTCAAGGCGGAGCAAGTCACGCACAAAGTCAGTTCTTGAATGTTGGAACTGTGGCAAGAAGGGCCACGTCAAGAAGGATTGCTGGTCCAAGAAGAAGAAGGAGATAGAGTCTCAAGACAACAAGCCAACGTCGGAGGCCAATGTGGCAGGTAAAGTAGAGCAAGATTCTCTAATTCTCTCATTAGAGAATGTGTCTAATTCTTGGATAGTAGATTCCGGGGCTTCATTCCATGCGACACCACACAAGCAACATTTCCAAGACTACACCAAAGGTAATTTTGGGTATGTATACTTGGGAGATGATGAAACTTGTGAGATTGTCGGCAAAGGTACAGTTTCTGTCAAAATTGCTAATGGAAATGAGTGGAAGCTTAAAGATGTTAGGCATGTTCCTTCTCTTCGCAAAAATTTGATCTCTACAGGACAATTGGATGATGAAGGTCACAACATTGCATTCGGAAACAAAAGGTGGAAGATCTCAAAGGGATCTTTGGTGGTTGCTAAGGGAGAAAAAGTCGGTACACTTTACTTGTGTACTGTTAGCACGCAACCTTCAGCTTGTGCAGCAACTACAGAAGTTGACAGTGTGGTGTGGCACTACCGACTTGGGCATATGAGTTCCAAAGGAATGCAAATCCTTCAAACAAAGAAGATTCTACCAGGTTTGAAAGAAGTGGACTTAGAGTTTTGTGAAGATTGTGTTTATGGTAAACAAAAGAGGGTAAAATTTCAAAAATCAGGAAATGAAAGAAAAAATAAAAAACTTGAGTTGGTTCATTCTGATGTTTGGGGTCTTGCAAGTACACCATCACTTGGTGGCTCATTGTACTATGTAACATTCATAGACGATGCGACTAGAAAAATATGGGTTTATGTCATGAAGAATAAATCCGATGTATTTTCCATATTTCAAAGGTGGAAAGCCTTTGTGGAGAATGAAACAGGTACCAAGGTTAAATGCCTCAGATCCGACAATGGAGGCGAATATTGCAGCCAAGCTTTTGAAAGCTTTTGTGCTAGCAATGGCATTTGGAGGCAAAGGACAACCCCAAGGACACCTCAACAAAATGGGATTTTGGAAAGGATGAACAAGACAATCATGGAGCGAGCACGAAGCATGCGGCTACATGCAGGCCTACCGCTTGAGCTTTGGGCGGAAGCTGTAAGTACGTCTGTGTACTTAATCAATCGATCACCCTCAACGGCATTGGATGGGGGAGTTCCAGAAGAGGCATGGACAGGTAAACCGGTGAATTATGCATTTCTCAAAGTGTTTGGGTGTGAGGCTTTCATGCACATAGATAGAAGCCTAAGATCAAAGCTAGATGCAAAGTCCAAAAAGTGTTTCTTCATTGGCTATGGAGAAGGTGACTTTGGGTATCGCCTATGGAATCCTGAAGATGGTAAAATCTTAAGGAATAGGGATGTAATTTTTAACGAGAAAAATATGTACAAAGATTACTTGGAAAGAAAACAAACAAAAGAAATAGGTGATGAGTACATGGAGCTTGAGGACGGTGAAGACTCAAGGACTGCAAACGGTGACAATGTGCAACAACATCAACCAAATGAGGAGCCTCAACCTATTCCCCGAAGATCTACAAGAGCAAGTAGACCTCCAGAACGGTTTGTTCCTTCCTTCAACCATCTCTTGATCTCAGATTCTCGAGAGCCGGAATCATACGAAGAAGCTATGCAACATGAATCCAAAGAAGAATGAACGAAGAGCATGCAAGTGGAGATGGACTCACTACATCGCAACCAAACATGGGAATTGGTTGAGTTGCCTAAAGGTAAGCGGGCACTTCAAAACAAATGCGTGTACAAGGTGAAGGAAGAAGAAGGTGGGAAGAAAAGGTACAAGTCTAGGCTTGTGGTAAAAGATTTTTCTCAAAAGAAAGGTATTGACTTCAATGAAATATTTTCTCTTGTTGTAAAAATGAACTCAATTAGGCTTGTCTTAAGCCTTGTGGATGCTCATGATCTAAATCTCGAGCAAATGGATGTAAATACGGCATTCCCTCATGGTGACTTAGAGGAGGAAATTTACATGCTTCAACCAAAGGGGTATGAAGTAAAAGATAAGCAGAAAATGGTTTGCAGATTAAAGAAGAGCTTGTATGGTTTAAAGTAAGCATCAAGACAATGGTACTTGAAGTTTGATCGATGGATGTTGGATCATGGATTCACAAGATGCAACTCGGATCACTGCGTCTACACGAAGAATTTGGGAGATGGGAAATTCATCATCCTAATGTTGTATGTTGATGACATGTTGATTGCAAGTGCTAACATGCAGGACATCAAAGACCTAAAAGAGGAGTTGTCTAAATCTTTTTCAATGAAAGATTTAGGTGCTGCAAAGAGGATACTTGGTGTGAAAATATCAAGGAACAGGACGAAGAAGACAATAAAGCTATCTCAAGAAGATTACATCAAGAAGGTACTAGAAAGGTTTGCAATGCAAAATGCAAAACCAGTTTCTACACCTTTGGCTGGTCACTATAAACTAACGAAGGATATGTGTCCAAAGACACAAGAGGAGATAGCCTATATGTCTAAAGTTCCATATGCTGCAGCGGTAGGTTCTCTAATGTATGCTATGGTCTGGACAAGGCCAGACATTGCACATGTAGTGGGAGTTGTGAGTATGTTCATGGACAACCCAGGTAAAGAGCATTGGCAAGCTGTGAAGTGGATACTTAGGTATCTAAAAGGGACAACAACAAATGCTTTGTATTTTGGAGGAACTGATATTTTTCTAGAAGGTTATGCTGATGCAGATATGGCAAGTGACAAAGATACTCGAAGAAGCACTACTGGCTATGTGTTCACAGTTGGAGGCACAACAATAAGCTAGGCTTCAAAGCTGCAGAAAGTGGTTTCACTTTCTACCACGGAAGCAGAGTATGTAGAAATGATGGAGGCAAGCAAAGAAATTCTGTGGCTTCACAGATTCTTAGAAGAGCTTGGATTCAAACAAGACAATTGTTTCTTGTACAGTGGCATCCAAAGCGCTATCCATCTTGCGAAGAAATCAGCCTTTCATTCAAGGACAAAGCACATTGAGGTGAAATATCACTTCATACGCACTCTTTTGGAAGAGGGACAGCTAAAGCTAGGAAAGGTGCATACAAGTGAAAATCCTACAGACATGTTTACAAAGGTGGTCAACAAGGAGAAGTTGAGCTTTTGCTCATCTTCAATTGGCATTCAAGGATAAGAAGCCAGAATGGAAAGTAGTCATAGGTTTGATTTGGAGATCAATCTCCAAGTGAGAGATTGTTAAGTATGGAGCCTGATTTACCGTTGTAATTTTCAGTGGTAAAAGCGCACATTTGTAAGGCCCCCATTATGAGGAGAAGCCATCGTGCGTGAAGGAAAATCACTCACCGGAAACCAAAATTTTCAAAGTCAAGAATCAGGAGCAACTTTAGGGACCTCGGGGGCGGCCGAGACTTTTTCCCCCCTCGCCGGAATATTCCTTTTCTCCGGAATGTTATGGCCGGACGGCGGCCGGAAAGTGGTCGCAAAACAATCGTTGGTTGGCTGGTGGCCGATAGTCAATGGCCGGTGGCCGGTGGTCGGAAGTCAATGGCCGGTGGGGGCAGGTGGCCGAATTCAATGGACGGTGGCCGAATTCAAAAGCAAACTTGTCTTCTCAAGGGCGGCCACACATGGGCGGATTGGAGGGTCCGATTTGGACTTATTCGCACAAGGGCGGCTACACATGGCTGCCTCTCATAAGAGAGGGCAGCCCTTTTGGCCTATAAAAGGAGGCCATTTCTACACACATTTCATAGTGTGAAGTTGATGCAACAAGGTGAGTGTGAGGTGGTGAGAGTGAAGCAAGGCGGGAGCTCTATTAAGGGTTTAATCCCTTTGTAAACTACTTCTTCTTTTGAAGTGCTAAAGCCATTGAGGGGCTGCTTTCCCGTGGACGTAGCCCACATTGGGTGAACCACGTATATCGTGTGTAATCTCTCTCTCTCTCTACTCTATAATCTCTTGTGTGTGAAATCTATCTCTCTCCATTCAGTAATCTACTCAAATATCTATTTAGCTACGTGGGATGTATTGTCAGAGATGATATGTCTATTGAGGGTTTGCTCGCTGTGAGTCACGCTACAAACAATCGCCGCAACGGTTACAACATATAGTGGGAAATTTGTGGATGTATGACTTTGTGGGAAGTCTATGTACTGTCAGATTTACTACAGCCTTTGTTGAGGGTTGAGTGAGGTTTTATTGAGCTGGGGGATTCTCGAATGTTGAGATCCTTTCGGTGATACAGGTCTTGGAGCGATCCCTCGAGCACCCTTAGATAGGCAGCTAGGATGTATTGACTGTGAGTTAGACAGTTGGGATTGCATCTTTTCTTTACTGCCGTTGAGGCATTGTCGCAGTCTATGCTTATAGGACAGTGACAGGATAGTGAGAGACAGTACAGGTGCAGGACAGGTTTACCCACAGCTTACAGTGTTAGAGAGACAGTGGTTTTTTGAGCTGTTTTTTGGTCTGTTTTTTGGGTACACCAGAGCCATTTTACAAAGGAGAATCTGCCAAAATTTATGCAGAATCTGAAGCTTTCTTAGTTCATTTGACAGGTTGATATTGGTTCAGAGGTCAGTTTACAGGGGAAACTCTGCCGAATTTTTCCCAAGAAAGTAAACTACTGTGAATCGTAGCTATGGCTGGATCACATGACATTGCTCTTTACAATATCAAGAAGCTGGATGGAACCAATTTCCCATTGTGGAAGAAGCAGATTTGGAACGTGTTGGTACAAAAGAAGCAGATAAAAACTATAAAGCTCAAGGGGATAAAACCAGAAGATATGGACGAAGATGAATGGAGCGAAATGGATGAATTGGCACTTTCTACCATTATGTTGACTTTGGCAGAAAGCGTTTACTTCAATGTAGTAGACGAGATGTCGGCTTATCAAGCATGGACAAAGCTGAGTGATCTTTATGAGAAGCAGAGTGCAGCTTCACAGGTCTACTGGCTTAAGAAGCTTGTTGACTTGAAGATGAAAGAAGGGACCCCTATGTCCAATCATCTGAATGAACTCAACACCATCTACAGTCAGTTGTCAGCTCAAGGTGTCAAGTTTGATGAACCTGTTAGAGCTATGTTCCTGTTGATCACATTGCCGGAAAGTTGGGACACTTTTCGCACAGCTTTGAGTAATTCTGCACCTCCAGATGGTTTGAACATAGCAGGTGTAGAAGGAAGTCTGCTTACTGAAGAAACCAATAGAAAGACAATGGACAAAGGCAAAGGAACAGCCTTAGTTGTCAGGGGAAGGACCAAAGAAAAGTACAAAGGTGGAAAGAGGAATCAGTCTCGTAGCAAGTCCCGCAGTGCTAAAGGCAAGAGTGACATAGAATGCTACCATTGTGGCAAGAAACTGCAAAGAATGGAAAGCAGAAAAAGGCAAAGAGAAAGCTGAAGACCATGGTGAGAAGAACAAGTCCTCAGTGAAGATTCAAGAAATAAATGTGACAAACACTGTTGCAGAGGATGACAGTCTAGTTTCAAGAGACATCTACTTTTTGAAGAATACAATGGACTCAGCTCTTCTTACAACATCTGATGGAAATGCACTGAGTGACTGGATTATAGACTCAGGGGCATCACTTTATGTGTCTCCAAACAAGGAGTGGTTTACCTCTTATGTGAATACTAAAGATCATGTTCGGCTAGGCAATGGGCAGACATGTGAGATCTTAGGTGTTGGAGATGTTCAATTGAAGTTTTAGAATGGCTCTTCTTTCACGCTGAAGAATGTGAGACATGTTCCCGCAATTACAAAGAGCTTGATCAGCACAGGTTTACTTGATGATGCTAGCTACGTCACCACTTTTGGACAGAACATGTGGAAGATATCCAAGGGTTCTATGACGGTAGCACATGGAGTAAAGTTTGGAGGACATTACATGATTTATGTATCAAATGTCTCTAAAAATGTAATCAATGTAATCGAGCAGCCGAACATTTCTTTGTGGCATAGCCGGTTATGACATATGTCCAAGAAGGAAATGGAAATCTTGTCTTGTTCTGGTTATTTGCCTCGCTTTTCATTTAATGATTTTGAATTTTGTGAACATTGTCTGTATGGTAAGCAAACACAACAGCCACATAAGCATAGAAGCAGTAGAAGAGATACAGATTTGGCACTTGTTCATAGTGATTTGTGTGGACCTATGCCTAACCTATCTCTAGGGGGAGCTTCTTACTTTATGACATTTATAGATGATTACTCGAGGAAAGTATGGGTTTACTTTCTCAAGCACAAGGATGAAGTGTTTAGTGTTTTCAAAACGTTTGTGACACTTGTGGAGAATCAGAGTGCCAAGAAGCTTAAATGCTTACGCACTGACAATGGTGGAGAGTATGTTTCAAAGGCCTTCCAGAACTTTTGTGAGTCAAAAAGTATAGAACGTGAACTTACTACTCCTTACAATCCTCCTCAAAATGGTGTTGCTGAGAGGATGAATAGGACCATACAAGAGAAGGTCAGAAGTATGTTGTCTAATGCACAACTGCCAAATGGGTTTTGGGTTGAAGCTGTATCAACAGCTGTTCATCTTGTAAATAGATCTCCTAGCAAGGTTTTGCAGAAGGATTCAGTGCCAGAGATGGTATGGTCAGGCAAAATACCCTCATACAAGCATCTCAGAGTCTTTGGCTGTGAGGCATATACTCACGTTCCAAAGGAATTTAGGAACAAACTTGAGCCAAAGAGTAGAAAGTGCATCTTTCTAAGCTATGGTAATTCTGGTGAGATGGGGTACGGACTTTGGGATCCCGAATCCAGAAAGGTTATCCGCAGCAATGATGTTCACTTTAATGAATCCAAATATCATTCTAAACCAGAGAGGGTTGAGGAGATTAGAAGAGTTGTCTTCCAAGAAGATGGACCTGCACGTGCAAGACAAAATGTCAGGGCTCAAGAGGAGCAAGAACAGGATCGATTGGAACCACAGGTTGTGGCTGAGCCTGAGCCACCTATTGTGCGTAGATCTGGACGTATCACGCGACCTCCTGATAGGTTTGTTCCATCTATGAACTATGTCATGTTGACTGATTGCAATGAGCCTTCATGTTACAAGGAAGCAGTGAAAATGAAGGACTCTGGGAATTGGCAATTGGCCGTGCAGTCCGTGATGACAGCTCTTCATAAAAACCAGACATGGAAGCTAGTTAAATTACCACAGGGCAAAAAGGATCTACCTTGTAAATGGGTTTACAGGTATAAGATCACCGCTCATGATAGTCAGCCAAAGTACAAAGCAAGGCTTGTTGCCAAGGGCTTTAAGCAAGAACAAGGCATTGACTTTGATGAAGTCTTCTCTCCGGTGGTCAAGATGACTACATTGAGATGCTTTCTTGCATTGGTTGCCATATTAGATTTGGTGTTGCACCAAATGGATGTCAAGACAACGTTCTTGCATGGTGATTTAGATGTGGAAATTTACATGCAGTAGCCAGAAGGGTTTGTTGAGAAAGGCAAGGAAGATTTGGTATGCCAGTTGTTAAAGAGTATTTATGGCTTAAAACAATCACCGAGGGCATGGTACCATAAGTTCCACAAGTTTATGCTTTCTCAAGGCTACAAACGTAGTGAGTTCGATCATTGTCTATATACAAAGAAGGCTAAGGATGGCAGCTGGCTGATCCTTATTTTGTATGTGGATGACATGTTGATTGCTGGCAAGCACTTGGAAGAAATTTCAGCTTTGAAGTCAAAGATGGCAAAATCGTTTGACATGAAAGACATGGGTGAGGCAAGTCATATACTTGGTATGCGCATTGAGAGAGACAGATCAAAGAAGTTGATTTGGTTATCTCAAACAAAGTATATTGACAAGGTTTTGCAACGTTTCAATATGGAGAAGGGAAAGGAATTGAGTGTTCCATTGCCACCATATGTGAAACTTAGCAAACAAGATTGTCCTATGTCTGAGGAAGAACAGGCTGAAATGGATAAGATTCCATATGCTTCTGCAGTGGGTAGTTTGATGTATGCAATGATTGCTACTCGCCCAGACATTGCATTTGCAGTGGGAGTAGTAAGTCGATACATGTCAAACCCAGGCAAGAAACGTTGGGAGGCAGTGAAAGGAATATTGAGATACTTGAAAGCTACAAAGAGTATGCGTATATGCTATGGGAGTCAGGGGCTAAGTGTAAAGGGTTTTACAGACTCAAATTATGCAGGTGACTTAGAAAACCGAAGGTCTACGTCAGGGTATGTCTTTACATTGGCTAGTGGAGCAGTATCATGGCGTTCTAGATTACAAGATTGTGTTACTCAGTCTACTACAGAGGCTGAATAAGTTGCAGCATCAGAGGCATGCAAAGAATCAATTTGGCTTAATCTACTAGTGACAGATTTGGGAGTCAAAGAAGAGATGCCTGTGTTATATTGTGATAGTCAAAGTGCTATACAATTGGCTCGCAATCTAGTTTATCACTCAAAGAAAAAGCATGTGGATGTGAAGTATCATTTCATCAGGGAAATGCTCGAGGATAAGCAACTTCAGCTTGTCAAAGTTCACACCACAGAAAATCCTGCTGATCTACTTACAAAAGGACTTCCCTCAGAGAGCTTTGCGCATTTTCGCAAGCAGTTAGGTGTAGGGTAGTACATCACTTCTCTACATCTCTTGTATATTAGCTTGTATAGTAGCTTCTCTCACACTTAAAGTACCACATTGGACTTTAAGTGGGAGGTTGTTGGGGTATAAAGCCCAATGTGGTCGCCCAGGTAAGTGGGCGGGCCGCCAGGTATGTACACATATTCTTTTGTAAAAACCTAATAAGAACTCACTATGCTCTACACATTACAGCAGAGCGAGTTCACCATATCGTCGTGCTCTTCTTCTTGCACTCTCTCTCGCGTCACACTTCCGCTCGTACTCCTTCATCTCTCTCTCTCGTAGAGGCAGGGATGAGAGGAGCGCGCCTGCAGCTTTTGATTCAACGCCCGGGCCCGGCGTGCAGTCTCTCTCCCAAACTCTCAATATTCGTGATGCGTGCAGTCTCTCTCTCAGACTCTCTCTCTTTGCGCAGTCTCTGTCCATTTTTGCCGGGTGCCAGGACACACCAGCCGGAGCATGCTGCTGATGACCCGTGTCAGGGGGGGGGGGAGCCGAAATCCCCTCCCCCATTATCTATTAGTATATATTTTTGGGCGAAATTTCTCCCTTTCCTCTTGCCCTCAACCGGCATTTTTGAAAATGAAACCGGCACGATATTAAGCTGAGACACATTTTTTACGAACACTGCAATATTTCCTTGATTTTGTCAAGATGAAATATCTAAAAAATAGGTTATCTTTTTGGTTTTTTACACTATTTTTCTCGATTTCTGGGTGGAATTGAAATCGGCACGATATTAAGCTGAGACACATTTTTTATGAACACTTCAATATTTCCTTGATTTTTTCAAGAGGAAATATTTAAAACTTAGGTTATCTTTTTGGGTTTTTACACTATTTTTCTCGATTTTTGGGTAGAGTTTCTCCTTTTCCTCTTGCCCTTTTTTAAATTGAAACCGGCACAATATTAAGCTGACACACATTTTTGACGAACACTGCAATATTTCCTTGATTTTGTCAAGAGGAAATATTTAAAAAATTAGGTTATCTTTTCTGGTGGAATTTCTCCTTTTTGCCCTCAACCGGCATTTTTGAAATTGAAACCGGCACGATATTAAGCTAGCACACATTTTCGACAAACACCGCACGCTCTCTCTCTCTTTCTCTCTCTCTCTCTCTCTCTCTCTCTCTCTGTCTCTCTCTCTCTCTCTCTCTCTCTCTCTCTCTCTCTCTCTCCATCCAGCCTAGTGCTAAAAAAAAACCTAGGTATAGTGTAATCCCACCTACAAACTTTGAAATGAAATTGAAACCGGCACGATATTAAGCTAACACACATTTTCGACAAACACGGCACGGTCTCTCTCTCTCTCTCTCTCTCTCTCTCTCTCTCTCTCTCTCTCTCTCTCTCTCTCTCTCTCGCCATTTAGCCCAGTGCTCAAAAAAACCTAGGTTTAGTGTAATCCCACCTACAAACTTTGAAATTTACCTCTGTTTTTTTTTTTTGAAGGTGAGAAACCTACAAAATTTTAAAAATTTTGTGTAATTTGGTGTAAAACCCCTCCAGCGCTCTCTCTCTCTCTCTCTCTCTCTCTGGGGCTCTCTCTCTCTCTCTCTCTCTCTCTCTCCCTAACAGGCGACACCTTCTCTCTCTTTCTCTCTCTCTCTCTCTCTCTCACACACACACACACACACGCACACACACACACACACACACACACACACACACACACACACACACACACACACACACACACACACACACACACACACACAGGCCTAGGAGTCTCTCTCTCTCTCGCAGAGGCAGGGATGAGAGGAGCGTCCTTGTAGCTTTTGATTCAACGCTCGAGCCCCGGCGTGCAGTCTCTCTCTCAAACTCTCTATATTCGTGATGCGTGTAGTCTCTCTCTCAGACTCTCTCTCTTTGCACAGTCTCAAGCCCGAGCATGCTGCTGATGATGCGTGTCGGGGGGGGGGGAGCCCGAATCCCCTCCCCCATTATCTATTAGTATAGAAACATGTGTGAATCCTTGTAGGTACGTTATATTATCATAGTCCTCAAATTTTGTTATCGTTTAAATTAGTTTGTCTTTATTTAGGCCAGGAGGGCGAGATTGATATCTAGGGAGACCTTTCTTTAGCTAGAGGTTGCTAATCAAGCACACTTTTTTAGGGCCTTGAAAATCAAGAAAAGTTGGGGCTCCATCCTCACTCACATATGAGAATGGGAATGTTGTGCAAGACCAAGACAAAATGGCGGGGATGATGCTTGATCATCTAAGCTAATCATTGGCCAACCAAAGACCCGCTCTCAAGAAGTGGATGAAGCCAGAGCAACCTTGCTCGAGAGTGTCAATAGGAAAATCCGCCAACCTGACGCCAATCGTCTTGAGACAGCCTTTTTTGAAGATGAGTGCTCACTTGCATTGCAAGCTTTTGGCAAGGAGAAGTCCCCTGGCTCGCTGGGATGGTCTGGCTATTGAATTCTTTCATGAAGTTCTGGGATGACCTCTAACCAAGATTTTTTCAACGGGTTGTTGGGTCCCGTGTGAAAAGAGGGCTTATCAAGCATATCTTGAAACAGGTTTGCTACTGGTATCTTAAGCATTGGCATCCCATAACAATGATGTATGTGGCATACAAAAGCATTGCTAAGGCATTTGCTCTTAGAATTGCCCCCATCCTGGATAGAGTCATCTCCCCTCATCAACATGCTTTTGTGAAAGGAAGGTCAATTTATGACAATATCTTGGTAGCAATGGTAGGCATTGAGTACGCAACCTTCACAAAGTGGTTCTTTGTTAAATATTTCATGAAAGCATTGGGATTTGGGCCTTGCCTTTGTCGACTTATACACACTCTGGGTGCAGGCACTCAATGTGAGCTCTTGTTCAATGATAGAATTGTGGGCTCCTTTGAATCCAAAAGATCTATCAAGCAAGGATGCCGTCTGGTCCCTCCTCTCTTTACCATTGGGTCACATCCTCTAATAACAATGCTTGAAGCTGTTACTAGGTGGGGTGAAATTCAAGGTTTAACTTTGCCTGGAAAAACAACCAGCTCCTGGCCAAGATGTTTGCATACTACTCCCTTTTCTTTTTGAAAGCATGCAAAGCCTCGTCGCCATGGCAATGTGCAAAGTGGGAGGTTATCGATCGATCGGTGGTTCAAGGTGGCCTCAAAATTATCAACCTTGCTATTCATGTTGAGGCCATGTGTGCCAAGTTTGTGGTCTCAATTGCAAGACAAGACCAATATTGTGCTATCTTGATTAACACTAGGTTGGTAATGGGACACTTTTATGTCCTGTTAAGTGACCATTTTCCTTGAATTATGTCCAGAGTTTCAAAATGGATTTTGAGGTGCTATCTATCTAGAAAGTTGTCTCGTGAGCTGAAAAAAACTCGACATTTTTTTGGAATATCAATTCCATCTTTAACCTTGTCCATGCACAACATTTCACAACCTAAACTGTGTGAAAAAACGAGTCCTGTTTTTGGCTTTTTTCAATTTTTTGCAACTATACCACTTTAGAATTCATTTTTATGAGGTCTATAATGCTAGAGAACTATCTTTAGTAGTACTCAACATGTCATGATGCTTCTAGGGAGAAATAAATATTAAAGTTGTAAGTTATGACCAAATTACAAAAATTGTCAAATCCTGTTTTTTAGCCAATTTTAGCTCTTCTATGATTTTTTTGGTGGATTTCATGATATGCAAATGCATATTTGATTTTCTATGTCGCATATTGTAACATAAAGCTAATATTCCTTGAGTTTTGGGGCACCTAATACCCTATTTTCCATAGTACACAACGATGGTTGATTTTTTCAATTACAGAAGAAAACAAAACATTCTAGTATATCAAGTATAGCTTTTTCAATATTGTTAGTTTCTTGTGAAACCTACATACATTTTGTAGGTAGTAACCATATCTAGTCATAAGGATCAAATTTGGCTAGATATTGAATAGTTTCTATGGGATTCTACAACTCATAATGTTGAACCCAGTTTTTTCAAGTTTTTTCATGTTTGCTGTTTTTAGCACTTCATCTTTGTCCCCAAGATTCTCCTTGGTAAGAGATGTATTATTCTTTTGACATGCTCCATGGCTCCTTATGAACATAAAGGAAAATAGGGAACTAATAAAACATGCATATATTATTTGTATTGAGTGTGGCTATAGAAACTTTGATGATAGGTTTGTAGAATGGTAAACATCCAACTTTTTTGTACCTATTTATTTTGGCAAAACAAAAAATAGTGAGTGAGAAGCAATCATATGTTCTGATCACCAACCCATTGAAGTTAACTAGGGAATTTATCTAAAGTCCTACAAAAATCCCTAATCTTATTTTTATGCAACAAAACCTAAGAAATGACTGTTTTGATGAAAATGCACTGGTCCATCAACTTTGGAGGCTTGGTGTGACCAAAAGATGAGAAATTTTACAAGTTTCTTATTTTTTCCATGTGTAGTAGGCCTTGAACTATAACATCATGAAAGGATTTTACAAAATGAGTGGATCTACTATGGTTTTGGAGGTTTTTTTCAAAACCCTGAAAGGACACTTTTATGTCCTGTCAGGTTACCAACCTAGTGTTAAGAAGATGATAGACAAGGAAAAACTTTTCTCTAAAGGTGGGCAATGGAAAAGGGATCGAGGTGCACAACAAAATATTAGCCTTGAAGTGGTCGAACTTGAGACTGGGTGGCACGAGTGACCTACTGCAAAAATGCAATAGGGAAACATGGGTATTGGAATGGGGTGAATTAACCAAATACTTCTAGAACTCCATCGTGCATTGGTCCACTTGACTGTCTGAACTTGTTGGTGTAGTTATGAACCTTTATTGGAGAGAAATTGCAAGAAGGATGAACAATAAAGGACTCGAGTGGTTGATCCACTTCTAGAATGGAAACAATAAGTGCTAGAAATCCTCTAACCAGTTGGCTTCCCAATTTCAACTCAATGGCACTGAGAAACTGCTTGTCAATAGAGTTGTAGAAGGCCTGGACAACATTTTCATGCCAATCTGGGAATTTACTTTTGAGTCGAATGCTTCAAAATGGCCCATGAGTAGCCAATTTTTTAAACCTCATACCAAGGGAATTTACCAAGAATTAATGCACAAGGCTGATTGGTTCGCCCCTTTGAACAAATAGTGGAAGAAACAATGGTTGGAAGCTCGATGGGATGAGGTTATGAAGAGCATTTGGAATCCAAAGTGGCCTCATTTATGAAGGTATTTATGTGGAAGGTGTTGTGGGGGCTTTGCCGCGAGGCATCAAGATTTAGGTACGAGGTATTGGGTTCGATAGATGTTCAAGGTGTAGACTGGCTAACGAAGATCCTGCCCACCTTTTCATGGTATGCCCGACAATTAGAGGATTGGCAAGGAAGGTGTGCAAATGGATACAAAGAACATGGAAGATAGGGTTTTTCAAGAAGGATTTGTGCCTTGGTGGGAAATATTTTGAAGTCCTAAGCTTCTAATCTGCACTCAAATTGTTAGATACTATTTCTTCAATAATATGTGGAAGACCAAGAAACTATTGTGTCTTTGATAGCAGCCTCTTTGTGGCTAGCTTTTGAGAGATTGTACAAGAAATCAAGGAGTTGATATATATGTTAGGAAAAAGGCAAAGCTTGTATGATTGGCTTAAGAGTGTAAGCATCTGCCCATCAAGACTCGATAGGAGGTTGAGGCTAATTTGTATATTTCTTGATGGAATTCTAATACAATCACTCACAATTGTGAGTTTTGCAAAAAAATAAAAATAAAAATTAGTCATTCTTCCTAGTTTAACAAGCCTATGTGAGTTCTTACCTTATTTAAAAAGGTATAACAATGAACTATTTAGATTACAATACATTTCAAAAGCATAATAAAATAACGAGTGAAAAAACATTTGAAAGCATTCTAAACAAGGTGAAGAGGCACAAAGGCATGCTAAGTCAAGGGGGGATGAGATTTGTGGAGAGTAAGTTTAAATGAGTGCTTACATTACATGAAATTTCTATTGCATTTTTAATATGAAATTATATTATCCAATATATATACATAATCACAAATGGTTTATATATTATGAAAGACTCTACTAAAATAATAAGGTGAAAGGTGCACATTGCACATTATCATTTAAAAACAAAAATAAAATAAATTTTTACATTATACATACATAGGTTGGGTTCACAACAAAAACCTCGCACTCTTTCTTTCACCTCTCTCTTCGTTCACAAGAGACAGAGACAACTCTATAAAATTTATTTTGCAAGATTTTGACGTCTAATGAGCTATAGTGTAGTGGTAGTGCTACTGAGCATGTAGTCATTGGATTTAGTTCAATCATGCCAATTTGTGTTTTGTGCTAAAAAGTGGACATTTGAACTGCTCTTCCAGAGAGGGGAGGGGGGGCTCGCCAAATCTTTGTGGGTCCAGAGAAGGCCAATTTCCTTTTGCACCAATGGGCAGCCTCCACGATGGAAACAGGCTCCTTTTCAAATGTCTTTCGTCGACCCTTGTGAACCCGGCTATATTCAAGAATGCTTTGTATATTAGGAAATGTTCCACTTAAATAATAAGGTGAAAGGAGTAAGAAATGAAAAATACGATAGGATCTTGTAGCAAGGAGAGTAGAGAGGGATACAATGCAAAGTAGATCAACGGTAATTTAAAATTTTGATTAGCACACTATTACAAACAGATGGCATCATCTATCCATGTGCTCTCAAGATAGAGCTTAGATGGCGATTTATACAACTAGAGAAAGTAGAAATACAAGGAGTTATCCTTCAATAAGGATGTGTGTGTGCGTGTGTGCATATAATGGCTCATAGAGAATGCCTCCTTATATAGATGCAAGCGAGCCTCCTAAACCCATGTGTAGCCACCTTTGTGTAGCCAAATCCAAGTAGAACTCGGCCATGCATCCATGTGTGACCGTCCTTGTGTAACCTTGTGCCACCGGCCATTGAAATCCAGCCACCGGCCAAAGACCACCGGCCACTGGCTAACCGTTTTTTGA
Organism: Adiantum capillus-veneris; assembly: GCF_014529385.1. Taxonomy (NCBI): domain Eukaryota; kingdom Viridiplantae; phylum Streptophyta; class Polypodiopsida; order Polypodiales; family Pteridaceae; genus Adiantum; species Adiantum capillus-veneris. The sequence continues at coordinate 63,886,819 of NC_140955.1, read as the reverse complement.
TCACTTCCCAGCCACTATCTGGCCAAGGTATTCCGGTGAGAAGAAATATTCCGACCAAGGTATTCCCCAAAGGTGGCCCTGAATTTGATCCATACTATCCACAATCACAAATAAAGATCTCATTAGCATGAAATTTGGAATCCACCAAATATATGTGCACTACTGACTTCTCCTCATATGGAGCCTTACAAACTGTGCAACATACATTATGGTGGCAAAACTGATAGGTGGACATTACAAGTATAGGACCAAAAGATACAGAAGAGACATTATCATTTGAAAAAATAAAACTAAAAGAAATAAAATATAAATAATAAAATAAAGACACAATGAAAATCTAAAACAAAAGAATATTTTAATATCTTTATAAAAAAAGATAAAATAAGATTATCTAAAAAAAGGGATTTGTATAAAAAAAGAATAGATTTAATAAGCATAGAGAATAACAAAACAATTTAACAATTTAATGGAACAAATCTTTGTGAACTCCTTAAATATAAGCACTCTTTGTAAATCACAATATTAGAAAAATGGATCAATCTCCTATGAATACTCTTTAATCAATTGTTCTCTAAAGCGTTTTTCATCATGATAAAAAAATAAGAATCAATACTGTACGTCATGGATCGTATGAATACTCTTTAATCATTTTTTCTCCGAAGCTTTTTTCAATATGCCAAAAAAAAATGAAAGGAGCTTTGGAAATAGCATTTAAAAAGACATGATATCTTTTTCTTCAAGACTTTTAAGGCTCTCTTTAGGGACACATGTCAAACAATTAGAACCGAATGATCTTCACCCATATGGATAGTAAAGCCTTAAATATGCCAAAAATTGAGAAAAGAAAGGGTGAAAGAAAATAAAAATCGTGTGTAACCCAATACTCAATGCTCTTTAAAAAAGGCACATAAATGTCAACATCCTCCCACAAATGCCTACAAAAATAGTAAAATAAAAATTTTGCTACCATGTGACACTAATCAACAAGCTTTATCCAATGATCCACAATTGCATCCCAAGTGGAACCCTTTACTAAGGCCTAAGGCCTTAACAATTGATAAATCACGAGGCCTGTCACTTGGAGATATGAGTGCTATATCTCAACCAGATAATGATACAAGTGGTCACTATACCAACCTAATCACTTCCGCGGCGGATGGTTGGATACAATGACAATTACAAGAATTCATCTACATAATTAAATATTTTTCTATTGAAAGTTAACCTTTGCCAAGTGGGAAGAAAAGGGGCGCCAAGCTATGGTAGTAGCCGCCTCACCAGTCACCGGAGATGATGGAGTCCTAGCAGCCCAAGGCACCATTGTAGGGGATGTGCGATATTAAAGGATGCCAACGTGCATACCACTTATTGGAGGTAGGCAATCTGTGCACTTTTGCAAATGCCAACGGGATGACATCACACCATGTTTGGAGCTCGGCTAGCTCAGCCTTGTACTCGAAGGTAGAAGAAGTGCAGAACATTCTTGAAAGGAATGGCAATAATAAAGTAGCTTTGACAGCCTAGTTCATAGCAATGGCTAATGATGGCTGGATATTTGGGATCATCATGGTGAGTGAGAATGTTAGACTGCGGGGGAGTTGACCATGCAACTCTCCAACTAACTGCTCCCTATAGAGGCCCTACCTACTAATTATAGAGATCCCCTTGACTGCATGTCCGTCCTGGCCCTTGGCCTGACATTACTCCCCCCTTGGAGAAGCGTTTTTGTCCTAAAAAACACAAGTGATAGTATCTTCGTAAGAACACTGATGTTTTTCTGATTGGCTCCCATATGCGGGCGAATTGTCTATATGACCAATATTTGGTGTAGTGAGGAGGTTCAATGAAACTAGTAGCAACATCTTGATTTTCAAAATTGTTGTCCTTTTGCAACCACTTGTATCTAAAATGGTAACTCAATTTACAACTCACTTGAGTACTTTAAAGGAGTAACCACAACTAAGAGGTGTTTAAAGGCATAACCAATTTTCAAACTTCCTGAAGGTACTGGAAACATGCAATAAAACCTTTGCTCAACTTTCCATGAAAGTAGTATGCTGACATACTCATCAACAACAACCAAGTCCTTGACTTGCTTTTGTTTCTTGCTAGTAACTAGCCTCATCAAAACTGATGATCAAGGTTGATAACTTGAGAATAACAAGTAGAGACTAAAATTAGTGATAACATGCCTTTCATCATGTGAAGCGAACTCCAAACCAGAAAGGTAACCGATCTAGTTGTGTCACTTCTTGCTATCATGGCACTTAGCATATCCTTTAGCGTGGTTTACTAACGTATGCACTTAGCATATTCTTTAGTACTAAATAGAATGCTTGTAAGCTGACCATCCAACACGGGATGAATAGCAACAGTAAGAGTGAGGTGCTTTTTCCCAACCACTTACAGATAGTCTTCCACGACTGACCACAAACTATGACTCCACCATTGAGTATCCAACTATATACTGGATATGGAATGGAGACAACCAACTAGGTTGAAAGCGGATTGGAGTTTAGACAAGCCAATCACAAACACCCATACTGAGCCATTACCTTGTATGGCAGGGTGTAAACTCATACTAAATCTGCAAGAAAGATTGAATTGGCAGTGCAAAAGGGTGCAGAAAGAATAAAGTCCATGAATTTGCATGCCACTCCGAATAAATCTGTGTTAAACACTAGGGCCCATAACACTTAGTGTGCATGCATTTAAAACAAACATATCCGAACTGCAATTCCATGATGAAAATTTCCACGATATGTACGTGAAACTCTTGCAATAAAAGTTGGACCATAATAGAATGTGACAACCCAGTCAACCTAGGTACCAACCATGAGACATTCTCATGAATGTAGCATACTTGGCTATATGTAGAAAAGACCCTACGTTGAGTTGGTTTCATAGCACTTGTAATCATAACTAGTTTCTTCTCAGTACCCAATAATTTTTGGCTAGTGAAATTGTTCCTGATACGGTGTGCTTCTAATGAACGGATGCAACCAACACCTAGGGACTTTGTCACAACACATCATTAGGAATTGGGCGCCACTGTCAGTCCCAAAGGCTCATATTTTCCACATGTGGAATATGTCTCAAATAAGGATGTCAGGAGAAGTGACATACATCAAGTACGAGATGTACTTATGTGTGGAGGTAACTGCAAACACTCCGCGACAAGAGTGAGAGGGACCCTCATTATCATTGCTCCACACTAGCTAAACCGAACTCCTTGAGTTCCTAGACAATGTCGTATCCCATGTGACAACAAGTGCCAAATCGAACCCGACAAGTGGGTTCAGAACAACATAATGTATATTGGACAGTACGGATTACTTTGTTTCGACATGCCCTTGGCATGGCTCTGAAACATTCAAGCGTATTTATACGAATTGAAAAAACCAAGCAACATCGCACTAGAAACCTGGGGTGTTTCCTTTGCAATCCAAACCCGTTGGTTAGAATTTACATAGTCAAATCCCTTGGTAAGACCCTTTGTAGAAACTGCTCAACTAGAAGGTAATGGTAACCAACATAGTCAACCGTGTACAGAATGATTGGACTCAACTTGAAAAGTTGAATTTGTCCGCTACTGCATGGTAGATTGCGTAATTCTTTCCTTGAAAGTATAATGGAAATAGATCAAACTGTGACCCTCAATGCTTATGGAGTGATTTAGTAATCACCCGCTGGGTCTTACCCCAAAACTGTGATTCCATAGACACTTATAGTTCTATACAGAGAGTAGAAGATCCACACAAGTGAAATGCCTATCTCTTATGGACAACCATGCTGTCTCAACTGTTTGCTGCCTCTAGACTCCGTGGTATAGTTCAGCAAATGTGAGTTTAAGATGATCAAAAACTCAACTTGAGCGTCACACTAAAAACATGTAGTCTAAAAATGACATCCAAAACGTCCGTTATAGCAAGATTCTTGCTAGCCCATGAATGCCGATGGGTAATCCATTGGATAGATCTGTTCAAACTAGAGGACAATCACCCAAAGAATGCCAACAATTGGGTCTTACCCAAGATTTGACAATAGCTCTTAGCCAACATGTGTGTGACTCATAGCCCTTATGGCAATTAGTGTTCAATCGACGAACCGATGAAGAATAATGTGAATGGCATCTTGGCCAAGTTCTAGCTGAGAGTTAGAGCACCTTGTCTCAAACTGACTCACAAGCAAAACATGTATCAAAGCTTCTTAGAAAGTTTTCCTTATTTTGAGAGAGAGAGAGAGAGAGAGAGAGAAGAAGAGCATGCTGGACTGAGGAACTTTCCTTAAATTTCTAGAATGTGTGCCCAATCTGTGTGCTCTTACACACCTTATGCCTGACTTGCAACTTATTTTATAAGCATGCAACAATCTGCCTGTATAACGCTCTCATTGAGAGAGGTAGCAGAAAACACAAGCCATAGCTTGATCCACTTACCATGTATGGGGTCGTGACTTTATAAAAATGACTTAAAAATGGCACTTTGACTGGGAAAGAAGTCCTAGATTTAGGTCCCTTTTAATTTTGGTGTGTGTTGACAGCAACCAAAAATCATGTCAAACAATCCCGAACTTATCTTGTCCTTGACAGAGTTGCTAGTGGGATAGCGGAAGCGTATTTCACGAGGCAATAGAATTGAATCCACCTAGCTAGCATGCCTTGCATATAGAGTTTTAAGCCCTTGGCAAGAGTGATGGCCTCAAATATGAGAGCCAAAACCATAAGTGCCTTGCTTCGTATAAAATTTCCGTGTAAAACTGCCAAAGCACTTTGCTTTGCACATCGACAGTAGTTGCCAAGTGTAAACATGGAGAAAAAAACAAGAAAAACTGAAACTAGGCTAACCTGGTCGTCCGACTGCCACCAGTTGTCATGAAATATGGAAGAAAAAACTCCTTCCAAACCGGCTCATAGCCATATCTGCTTTGCGAGAGAGAGTTGTTGCATATGCATATACGCCCTCGTCTATCCTATACGCCCATCTGGTACGTAATGAAATAACCTGCAAACACATTGCCTAGTCCTTCCCAATTTTTTATGCTCATAGTATATGTCAAAAGTGGGGAGTCTCAATGCAAGATGCAGAAATGGAAGCCTTGCTTCATATAACTACGTCTGGCCTCATTGCCAACAAACGCTATTGGCGACAAATGTCATATCAAAGAGAGTCGACCTTGTCGATCATGTACCAAGAATGGACCTTGTCTACATGTACATAGGTATAGGTTTGTCATGAGCGACTAAAAACGTGGACAGACTTTCCCTAGGAACCATGTTCTTAGCAAAAAGTCATATCCAAAATAAGCAGCATCTCAATTTGTAACAAGTGGTCAGCCATGCCGAACACCTTTTCCGCCTTCAACAAGTCGAGCAATAGGCCGTGCCTGTCTCGAGTGCGGCTCATAGCCACAGGGCCTCTTATGCGATCGAGTAAAAACTCCATAGTGCATGTTGCATGACCATGAATGCTAGGCGGTTCATATCCTTCCCGATATACCGTGTTGAGTCTTGAGCCTTGCTCGTGCACATAAGAGCTTCTTGTATTCTTAACCATGGTCATATGTGACCCATAGAATTGCATACAATCACATACATAAAGCTATGAAAACCACAATAACATAAAATCTCAAACCTCATAATCAATGCTTGTCCTTAGCTGAGGTCAATCACGTCCTTTGAATTCGCATGCCGGCTCCAAGTGCCTTGCCGGTGACCTTGCAAACAACCTTTGGCGACCTTTCATGCCTTTGCATGCCCTGCATCCATGGTCCACTTGACGAGGCTCTCGCAGGACCATGCATGATACGATATGTGTGCCGCCTTTTCTTCTCTGCGAGGCTCGCCCGTCGTCTGGCCCGACGGACATGTTGTCCCTAATTAGCCCTTATAACGATGAGCCGTACATGCCTTGCCGTCTATGGCCTCTGTCAATACTCATAGTGGGAAGAACTTCCCGATCCGCTCCCCTTGGGTGGCTTTGGTATGACATTTTTTTCGAGCCGTGCTTGACTTGCCACCTATGGATTCCATCAATATATGTATTGGGAAGGACCTTCCGATCCGCCCCCTTTGCGTGGCTCCTCAGGGCCGCCGCCCCACCTAGGGTATCCCTTGGGCACCCATGGGTGGGACGGGCCACTAGGGGGTGCCCATAGGGCACCCTTGGCCGGTGCCCACGTGGAGGCAAGAGCCCTAAAAAGAAAAATAAAGAATTCTGCTACAGCAATGGCGTGCCGATCTGCGCAGGCAAGGAAGGCTTCTACGCTTGGGTGATCATCATGCGGCCGAGCAGCATAAGCGAAATTTGCTGCTCAGGCCAGCGCGCATCCGTAAACCCTCACCATGCAGCGTGTTGTGTAGGTCGAAGTCGGCACTTCCTCCGCCACAAGCCCTTGTGCCCACGGTTTTACTTGCCAAGTCTAAGCATCCATGCAAGCTTTTGAGCACGCCATAGAATCCACGGTTTTTTCCTGTCGTACCTTCATGCAATTCCATGCACGAATTTTGCCATGGCTGCGAGAGAGATTGAGAGGGATGCCTTGCAAGAGAGATCTTGGAGAGAAAGCAAGAACGAGAGGGAAAGAGAAGACCATGCTTCTTCCCTTCCTCCATGCCTCCTCCTCCCTTGAGCTCTGATACCAATGTTAGACCGCGGGGGACTAGACCATCGAACTCTCCGCCCAACCGCTCCCTATATAGGCCCTGCCTGCTAATTATAGAGATCCCCTTGACCGCATGTCCGTCCTGGCCTTGGCCTGACAGAGGGACCCTTTGCAAGGATGCTAGTGTGCTCTAGAGAAGTGGTCAAGTAGTACTTAAGGATGTGCAATTAATATTGCCACGATCAATGTCTTCTTCATCAATAACAATATCATTGCCTACTTCATCACCAATAAGCGTACTCTTTATGTTCATGGCTTCAATATTTCCTTCTTCATCAGTACCGACAACAATATTGTTCATAGGGTCATTGCCTTCATCATGATCTCCAACAAGCGTACTAGTGGCCGTCATGTCATCATTGTCTTCTTCATCGCCAAGAACATTATTGTTCATGATATGATCAAGTAACAACTACCGTTGATGATGGTATTGTGCTCATGTGATGATGCTAAAATTAGTACAACCTGAGATTAATTATGTACTATATGGTCAGTGGTTGGTTGACTATAACACAAGGCCTTGCTTATGAAGCAATCACATACCATTGTGCATGGGAGAAAGGGCATGCATGAGAGCTAGTTTGTTGTGAGATTTGTGTCAGAGAGTCAGAGTGGGGTTGTGTTCATATGCGCGTGCGCGCGCGCGCGCGCGTGTGTGTGTGTGTGTGTGTGTGTGTGTGTGTGTGTGTGTGTGTGTGTGTGTGTGTGTGTGTGTGTGTGTGTGTGTGTGTGTGTGTTGGGGGGTGCACTATGTAATCATGCTAAATGCAAGAGAAACATGCCAACCACCCTGCCAATAGTAGCATCCACCATATGAGACCTTCACAAGGTCTTGCAGCTGTCTAACCCAATATGAAAAAGGAGGTAGTGAGGAAGCAATGGAACATGTTTCGACAATTGTGCCTTGCAAACCATCCATTCCTTCAGCCACTTCTTTGAGGACTATATTCCTTCCTTATGGACTGCTTGTGAAACTAGAGGATGCATGTCTTGAGGTCAAGCTGTGAAATTATAACCTATGTTGTGTGTGTGTGTGTGTGTGTGTGTGTGTGTGAGAGAGAGAGAGAGAGAGAGAGAGAGAGAGAGAGAGAGAGAGAGAGAGAGAGAGAGAGAGAGAGAGAGAGAGAGAGAGAGAGAGAGAGAGAGAGTCAAATCACCTACCCTAGAGAGGTTCCTCCTATATCCACCCCCACAAGAAGCTCCAAAGCAGCTGGCAAATGCATGAGTGTCCACAAAAAAAACAAACTTCCCTCGCTCTTGCCTGCTTCCATGCTTATGAAGCCACTCGCTTGGCCTCCCACATGCTAGCTACCACCATGGACACTTTGCTCCCACCCCACCTTCCTGTCATGTGTTGCAGCCAGAGGTTTTTATGCCAACTGCATTTTTCTTCTCCTTGCAGTTTAATAAACTAGGGTATCTTCTTGGAGATCCCCTATCTTCTTGGATATTGCAAATGAAGGCCCCAAAAATGATCACTTCCAATCTTAATGGCCTACATTCAATGTACATCGTCTTAAGAGAAAAAGGGGAGAGTGATGAAGATATTTTTGTGGAAAGTGAGGTGGGGTGCTCTGCCGACGGGCGTAAAAATACAAGAAAGAGGAATCGGGTCCGATCGTTGCTCTGGGTGCAGAATAGCTAGTGAAGACCTAGCCCACCTTTTCATGGGATGCCAGGCAATCAGTGGCATGACTGGGAAAATATGCAAATGGATTACAAAGACATGGAACATTAAGTTCTTCAAGACTGATCTGTTCTTTGGTAGTAGCAGGTTGGGAAATCCTACTCTTCTTGTCTGCACTCAAATAATCAGGTACTACTTCTTTCACCATATTTGGCAAGCAAGGAACCACCGCGTGCTTGAGGGGGGTCTGACTGTGGCAAGCTTTTGTGAAATCATACAAGAGAGCAGAGTGACAATCCACAGGATCAGAGGCAAACAAACCTTAAAGGATTGGTCTAGAACAATACATGTCATGATGACATCTTGTAATAAGTAAAGCCTAGGAGTAGTTGTGGTTTCTCTGACAAGCAGACAACTTGTAATCCGTTCACCCTCAAGGCTCGGTGTGAGCTTAAGGTTGGTGTTGTTCTTAATACTATCCACTCACAATTGTGAGTTTTGAAAAAAAAAAAAGAGATGAAAAGGGGAGAGTGGTATTTTTAATAGTTTGTCAGAATACTCTACTCCAAGCTATCATTTTTACAATTATTGACCTCATACTCTTAATAATGAGTATCTTGCTAGCCAATAGCAACTTTTTTTACTTTATAAAACATCAAAAATCACTTCTTATTTTTAGACGGTAAAAAAGAGAAGTCTTTGCCCTTTGGGCAGGCCAGAAAGTAAAGGCCCTTTGGGTAGTGGAAGAAGAAAGTCTATTTTGAAGAAATTTCTATACGGTGGCATTCTTTAGAAAGTGACACATGATCATAAAATACAACCAACACATATGATCGTGTATAAGCAACTACTAACTTGAATTCGAATAAGACATAAAGTGATCACGCCATGCATAGTCATCAATTACAATTTGGAATATCGGTGTCTCTTGCATGGTGACCCATGCACAAGATTATTTGTTATAGAGCTGGGAATGTAGTAAAGTGGGGGGAGAGAGAGAGAGAGGGAGGAGAGGACAAGTTTTAACTTTGTAACCATATAAAAGGTATGTAGGTACTACAAGGTGGTTAAGAGGAGGAGCTTGTGATGCATGAATGTTCAAGAGGAGTGGTAGTAGTAACAAAAAATATTGATGGGGCATCAATTGTCGATGGTGGGCTACAAAGGTTGTCAAGGGTGAGCTTGCTCTCTGTGTTTCTTCTTCTTCTTCTTCTTCCTCCTATATAACAATTTCTTCTTCTCTGCTCCTCCTTGTTCTTCTTCTTCTTCTTCTTCTCACACAATGGACTCCTTAATATGGGGGAATGGCCCTCCCGAGTGCTGGATGATAAATTATTCTTCATATTGCACTCTCCATCGATTAGATGCGTTGCACTATAATTGGTGCCTCCAACCTCAGTATACTCTAGATGTTCAACAACGCCCTCCTCTTCGACTCTCTTCCCCCACCTTTTCTTTCCTTGAAGCCTCTAATTCCCTTGAGGCCTCATTCCCTCTCACCTTCCTCGACAAATTCGTATACTTTGTGGGCTTCATTCTACACTGCCTTCCTCTTCTTTGATCTTTCATCACTGAATGAATATATATGTTCTATCATCGGAACCCGACTCACGACTATTATTATTACCTGCGCTTCTTAAGATTATTGCTCTTCCTTCGTCCAAAGGAGTTAGCTTGCTTGGTTGAGCATTTGTGTCTTGCAACGAAGGCCATGGATTCAAATATGGCATAGTGAGCCTAGTAGCGCTCATCAGTGCCTATTGTATGACCACACATGGGAAAGTGTGTTTTGCTACCAAAAAAAAAGATTATTGTTCTTACTAGTCGGAGTTCTTCCTTTTTCTCATGGCAGTATTTACTTTCCTTCTTGAGGTTGCGTTGTATACTTCTTTGTATCACCACACATGGGAAAGTGTGCTTTGCTAACCAAAAAAAACAAAAGGATTATTCTTCTTACTGGTCCGAGTTCTTCCTTTTTCTCATGGCAATAAAGCTTAAATTTCATGGATAAATTCCACCATACTGCTCAACCATCCAATTTATCCACCCTTTAAAGCTATTTGAAGAAATTTCTATTTTTCAGAGATTGGGGAGACTTACTCACTTCCGTGCTTGAGGTTGCTTTGTATATTTCTTTGTACCAATACACACGGGAAAGTCTGCTTTGCAAGGAAAAACAAGTGACAAAATCACCAAGCCTGCCATGCATGATAAAAATTTCTTTTTGACATGCAATTTTTCAAGCCCCCTTTCCTATGCTTTGTGTAATGAAATCAACTGATATAATTTGCCATATATAATGTTAACTTAAAGTTATAAGTACAAAAAATGACAGGCAATTTTGAGATTGTTTTGATAGGCAAAATAGCCCTTGACAAAAAAAATAGGCGTCAATTTAGGCCTTGATCTGAGGCTAGATCCCACTTTAAAATCACTACATCTCTAAGCTTTAAAAAAAAAACACTTTAAAATCACTACATCTCTAAGCTTTAAAAAAAAAAACATAAGCAGAGAGAATTGAATTAAAATATCACCCTTAAGCTCTACACCTTAAGCTTTAGATCCCTATGCTCTACACCCCACTTTAAAAATTTTACATTTTTAAAGCTCTAGAGCCCTTTTTACAAATTTAAAACTGTAGATCTCTAAGTTGTAAATCCCACTTTAAAAGCTTTAAAGTTCTAAATCCTAAAACTCTAGCGTCTCAGGATGACCCTCCCTCTATCTGTGGATCCATATAACGTTTTCACTTTCTTTAGTTCAAAGTTTTACCTTCTAATAAATAAAAAAAACTCTAGGTCCTCATTGGATCATTGGAGACCTTGCTTTAAAAGTTCTACATCTTTAAGTTCTAAATTAAGCTTTAAAATCTCTAAAAATAAATAAAAATCTTTAAAGGTTAAAGCCCTAAAACATAAATTCCTTCCATAAAGTTTTAATTAATAAAAATGACAACTTTAATCTATTACCTCAAGTTTCAAGGGGTGAACGAAATTCTCAAAATTAAAAGGTGGGTAAAAGAACTTCTCAAATTTCAAAATGAAAAGGTGACTCTAGGGATTTGTGGAGCCTCTAAGGCTTTATCATTTAACATGTAAGGCTGTCAACGTTTCATGCTTTCAAAGGCATCCAACAACCCAAAATCTTTTCCTTGATATATCAGAGTTTATTTCATATTTCAAAACTCAAGACATGTCCATCATTAGATTTACACAATTCATTTCAAGGAGTGCCCACTATCTTATTTCAACCAATCAACACTTTCGACCTATCAAAAAATGCTTAAAAATACAACTCAACCCTTTTTCTATTTTAGTCAACAAAAAGAGAAGGCAACGCTATAGCCTTGCCCTATGGGTAGGCCAAAAAAAGTGTTCTTACTAGGCCGACTTCTTCCTTCGTCTCATGGCAATAATCACTTCCTTGTTTGAGGTTGCTTTGTATATTTCTTTCTGTAGATTTCAATATACACATCCACTCACAATTGTGAGTTTGGCCCAAAAAATATATATATTCTTTTTACACTAGCATCATGTACGTCTTCTATGTGACTTCTTATAAGTACCCTCCTTACACTAAGGTTCATTTCACATTCACATGAGGCTCATATATCTATACTATTATAAGGAAAAGGGGAGGGATTCGGGCTCCATCTCCCGGACACGTGTTACTCCCTCTTTTGTTCGGCTTCCGTGAGAGAAAGAAAGGCAGCCAAGGCCTCCAGCAACCAAGGGAGTGGCTCCCCTTCTCCTACCCCTTCCCTCCTCTTACAACCAACATGGCGCAGGCAGTAATGCCAATCGTTTGTGCTTTCCCATCTACATGGTGTTGCCTGCAGTGCTTGCCATCGTGCCAGCTTAAGTTGCGAGCCTCTTCACCTTGAACGGCGGGACAATGACAACAGGATGCTGTGAGTAAATGGCGCATAGTCTAGGGACCATGTTGATTTGAACGAGGACAACACGGTGCAATCAAGGTTTCTAGCCCTCCTTTCCTTACTGCAAGCTCACCATCAACGTCGAGAGCTGGGCCAGGAGGTGTGAGCAGAGGATGAACCTGAAGCTTAGCTAGCTGCTACACCCGCTCCATCCTTTCTCATGTGCTACTCCTCGATATCCTCTTTCTCCATCTGCAGCCGCTTGCGGATGATCCCTTCAACCTGCGTTCATTGCTCACCACAACAATAGATTCCCCTATCACAACTATTTGAGTGGGCACTCCTAGGCCGGGGGTTTACTGTAGTTGGGCATGCATGCAAAATTTTGTGTTTGCATAGGCGCTCACGCGCGCGCGTGTGTACACACACACACACACACACACACACACACACACACACACACACACACACACAAACACACACCATGGAGGCGAGTGTTGTGCTTAGTGAAGCTATGCTGAATGCTCACACATGCACAGACACTGAGAAGCTCTCTCTCTCTCTCTCTCTCTCTCTCTCTCTCTCTATCTCTCTCTCTCTCTCTCTCACACACACACACACACACAATGATATTATATTACTCTTGTTTTGTTAAAAAAAAGGGGGGGGGGGGGGGCACACATTAACCTTGCCCTTCTTTTGGGACCAGTTGGGTTTTTTCTGGCATTACACACTACTCTCTAACTTGGGTAGCTTTATAACTTGGGTTCACACTTAAAAGCCACTACTGCATTCTAACATCATGGGACATAGCCCGTGTAATAAACCTAGGAGCTATTTAATGAGTCTACCTCTGGCATGGTTGAGCGTGATTACATTTCGATTATTCCTCTTCATCACACCGTGAAGGAGGCCTCACTGAGGATTCGCCCACTCATGGGAATCGGCGCGCCGAACAAAGCTACTACGCACACACACACACACACACACTCCATGAAGCTGGCTTGGCTCACTTATGGCTCCCAACTGGTGGTCCCTCCGCCTTCCCCTATATAAACAGGTGAGGGCGCATCTCGGCCCCTCACTTAGCCAGGGATGTTCTGTCGTGTTTTTTTCTACAAAACCTACTGCTTGCTTCGATTACGAAACTATGGAGCTCACTACTCATGATTCTTAGGTTTTTCCTCACCTTGCTTACTTCTTTGTGGGTTTTTCTTGAGTTTTGATAAAGGTCTACATCAAGTATACTTCAGGTATTGGTGGCTACAACAAAGGTAAGTGTAAATGGATGTCGAACAGTCGCATGATAGTTGTATATGACTTGCCCTAGGTTTTGCCTCTGGCATCTACTGCTTGATATCATCTAAGGTATAAGGGCGGGTGTTTTTTGGCTGTTGGTAATGGGTTTTGTCCTACTGTCATTTTTTAAGAAAACAGTGCGCAACATGATTCAACTATGCCTATAAATTGTTATATGGTCGTATGAGTACCATTGAACTTGGGATTTTCAAGCCTCTGTAGACAGTGGCTCGTCCCTGCAAAACTGGTTTTTTTCAAAAAAATGGGGTTTTTCTTGGCTTTTGTAGTATCAATGGCACTAGGTGCTTTGAAATACTGCACATACTAAAATTCTGAGTAAAAATCATCATTTATACTTGGGAGTAAGTTGGCTAAAACCCACTGATTTGGTTTGCTAATGGTTTATGAAAGGTTTTTTTTGTTCACTAATTTGGAATGTAAGTATATGGCAGTTTGGCTTGACATTTGTATGGAAAGAAACCTAGCAGAGCTTTGAAAGGGTTGTACCCCAGATGAGGATGGATTCCTACTACTGATATTGTCGCTGGTATTAATGGATGTCATGTTGTCTGCCGCTTATGCGACTTGGTAAAACCTTCCATATGCAGGAGGGAGTGTTATACTGTTGTACCATATTTTCCGTGCCCATGTACTAGGTAAATGCTGCTTTTATTGCAGGGAATATGATCCGTTACATTCTATGTATGGACCTGATCGTTATGGTTTGGATTGTTCGCGACAATGCTTTACATCATTTGCATTCACACTTTGTCCTTGTTTTTTATAAAAAACACAGTTGGACGGGCTAGGCCTCTACCACTTGGCTAGCTATAAGTTAGTAGCTTATAAGAATAGATTGCAATAGACTCCATTTGAAACATAAAAACATCATCTGCTCTATACTTAGGAGAAAGTATTTATGCTTGTTTATTGGTAGAACCTCACTAATTTGACAGATAAATAACTCAAGAAGTTTGTTTTTTAAGGGAGTATGCCACTCAAATTAGAAGGGGAAATCTGTCACTTAGATTAGAAGAGATAATTAACTTATAAACAAAAAGGTTCTCTTTTACTAAGATACACCGTGATTCTAAAAAAATGATGATATATATAGATGATTTTACTGTGGACTTAGCTTGTAAAAGGTAAAAAAGTTTTGTAAGATGGACATGGATAACAATTGGTATGGTCCATTGATACCTGTAAAACACATCCAAGGCTAACTGAATTGTTGTCTTGTTTGGATGGATGCAGGTTAGGACTCTATCTTATCTTGGAAGGTTTTTTTGACTTTGGCAAGCTATCTTAAATTGGTGGAAACACTCACTTATGATCTGGGAAGTTCTTTTACTATCTGTATACTGAAAGGGGACCTCTTTCCTACAATCATTGTACTTAAATAATTCTAATATTGAATTGTTTTTGTACTCACCTACTCTTTGTTCCATTGCCAGCTGTCTTTTGAATGTAAAAATTCAATTATGTCTTATTACCTAAGACTAAACAGGTACACACACACACACACACACACACACACACACACACACACACACACACACAGGGGGTACACTATGTAGGTGCTCAAGATGGAGACACAAAGTAAATCTCTCTCTCTCTCTCTCTCTCTCTCTCTCTCTCTCTCTTTCACACACACACACATAGGGCGTGCACTATGTAATCAGTTAATGTATAGCATGACTTAGATAGGAGGGGGTTTTAAAATGCAAAACTTTAGGCAATTTAATAGAGATACATTAAAATGAGGGATTTTTATATTCAATTTTGGAAGAAAATACTAAAATAAGGGGTCATTTTATTCATTCAGACATGTTAAAAGAGGGGTTTTTTTAATACCTCGTGAATGCACGTTACACAGGGGGATACTAAACAGTGAGTCCCCCCGATCTCACACACACACATGTCACACACAATTCATGACGACTCTCTCTCTCTCTCTCTCTCTCTCTCTCTCTCTCTCTCTCTCTCTCTCTCTGTCTCTCTCTCTCTCTCTCTCTGTGGCTCGTGGGTGCACATACAATTTAGCCGGCAACAATCTCGGGGGGTCCATTGCGATCAATGCAACCATCAACCTGTTCCAAAACTCTACAAGGGCATAGAACTCCAACTCTACGTAAGCTCGGCCTCCAATTGCTCAATGGAGTTGAGGTAGCCGAGGGCAGGTGGGAGGCAACCAATGACTGAAGGTGCGAGCAAAGAAGCGCATGCATAAACCTAGAGCTCCTGTTATATGCAAGCTCAATGGCCTCCACCTTCAATCGCTCAATGCAGGCACTGAGAGCTCATGATATGATAGCTCTCACGTGAGAGGTGTCTCTTAGGAGGGTGTGCTGTTCTCTCTCTCTCTCTCTCTCTCTCTCTCTCTCTCCAAATACTCAGGTCCTAATCCAAGAACTCAAAGCATCTTGCTCAAACATTCTATCACACTACTTCCCACTTTCTCGACCCTAATCCAAGCACTCAAAGCATCTAGCTCACACGCTATGTACACCCTACTTCCCACCTTCCCTTTCCCATTTCGTTATTTGGATTGCAGGCGGAGTCCAGACAAATGCATCAACTCTTTTTGTTGATCCTTTGAGCCCCAGGTTTCATGGAGATCTATGCAAACTAGGCCACTTTACACTTTGAAGGTATGGTTTCTTTCAAAATCAGAGAGTTTACTGATGAAGTTTACTTGGAAGAAAAGAGTGTGAGAGAGATTCATATGTGGCAATGAGTGATGAAACCATGTAAAGATCATTAGCTGCGGCTAGCGGTCGGGGGCAAGTGAAATACATATTTTTGAGGCAGAAAAGTATTTCAAGAATTATGATCAGACTAGAGTTGATCAAGATCCTTGCTCAAATACTACCTACATGCGTGAGACCCCACTTTTCCCTTGAAGGAGGAGCCAAAACTTTGAGTGGTAAATGATGCTACAATGCAGGAGGTGGGAATCACAAGGTCGATGGTGCAAGCAATAGAGCCATGGCTTGAAGGACAAGCATATCTATAGTGGGTGGGGGACTCACGTGGCTAAAAATGTCAGGCCAAGGGCAGGGCCAAGGGCCAAGACGGACATGCGGTCAAGGGGCGCTATCTTTAGAGGCTAGGAGTCTATAAATAGCACGGTTGGGTGGAGAGTTGCATGGTCCAGTCCCCCGCGGTCTTACATTGGTATCAGAGCTCAGGGAAGGAGAAGTAGAAGGAGGGGCGAGCACGGCTCGGCATGGCTACTCTTTATCTCTCTCTCAGAGCAAGGCTATGGTGTGCTCACGGAGACGACACTGTTGGTCTTGCATCTCTCGCGCTCTCTCTCTCTCTCTCTTGTGAAGTCATGAAGGAAGCCGAAAACAGAGTCGTGGGGAGCAACCCCTATGTCGGGAGGAGAAGGCAGGCTCGACAGGAGGACGCGATAATTGCCCCTTGCATGAGGACAGACATGGGATTCGGCCTGCACAAAATCCGCTGATTTCGGCCTTGTCGGATGCGCCCCAGGCTCTGAAGGCTTTTTCAACACACCGGCGACGCCTAATTCTGCATGCAGTAGGTGTATCCATTCTCTCTTGCTCGGCGCAACAGATCCGCCATGCGCAGGTCTGTGTTCAGTTTTGTTTCCTTTTTGTTTTCTTTTTTTTAGACCTTCGGCTAGGGCTTCTTGGGCGCGCATCGGGTGCCCAAAGGAACCCCTAAGGGGCCGTCCCACGGATGGGTGCCAAGGGCCCCTCCCATGGGATGCTTGCATGTAGGCCATGGGCTTGCATGGCGCATAATTTGTAGGCCTGGAGGGGCAATGGTGCTTGCATGGCGCAGAATTTTCCAGTCTCGAAAGTCCGCAACACGCAAACATGGTGACCACCGGACCATGTTGCATGGTATCATGAGTTATCTGTTTCCTTGAAGGCGACCCCTCATGCATTCACACCCGTATGCAATACAAATTCAAAATTTATGCTTACAAAGCAGCCCTTTTGCCGGCGAACGTGGTGATGCAAATCGCCCACATGGTATGGACATGGAAAGGGTGCCGACATGCCTCCATCCAATGGATTTCATGGGAGCAAGGCCTGTCTAATGTTGCACATGGGCAAGGTTTCTGCGACTTGGCCAGAGCATTGAAGTTCTCACTAGTCTTCAATTTGGTTGCGAAATGGGCAAGGCCCTTGACAACATACAATAGAGTAGTTATTGAGCATGTGCTTGATAACTCTCTTATGCACTGGAATGCATGATCACGGCTCTCATTCATAGAACCAAGCAGGTACAAAATGCATAACTTGTACGTGTTCTACTATTTTTTCCATTAGATTTTCAATTCGACAAGGTCAATTTCTTGTGCATGATCGACAAGGTCGACTCTCTTTGCTATGACATATGTCGCTAATAGCATTTGTTGGCAATGAGGCGAGACATAGTTATGTGAAGCATGGCTTCTTCTGAGTACTTTGATTGAGCACGCTCGACAAAGGTTACATTTTTCTTCAACGGCAAAGCCAAGGGCCAATTTTTCAGTGTGTCAAGGAGACAGGCATGGCCTATTACTAGACTTGTTGAAGGCAGCAAGCTGCTCGGCATGGCCGACTCCTTGTCCTTGTTTCTACCAGCTGACAAAGGATGCTTGCCACAGAGTACTGGTTAATTTCAGTTGAAATTGTTCAACAAAGTCAATTCTTTTGTCCTTCTATACGTCAACAACTACCTCAGATTGGCTATCAGCTAGGTTCCAATTTATGTGAAGAAAGGCTTCAATTGATGTGAAGCAAGGCTTCAATTTACGCATCTTGCAGTGAACCTGCTCACGTTTGGTATATGCTATGAGCATACAAACTTGGGAGGGATTTTAAACTATGCTTGAAGGATCTTTCATGGTGTACATGATACAAGAGGGCGTAAGTGCATACACAACAAATCTCTCTCGTGTAGAAAAATTGGCTGGGAGCCACATTCGAACGAGTTTTCCTTTGGAAGTTTAACACAACTGGTGACAGTCAAATGACCAGGTTAGCCAAGCTTAAGTTTTTATTATTTTTTCCATGTTTACACTTTACTTGGCAAATTACTATCATTGTGCAAAGCAAAGTGCTTTGGCAATTTTATACGAAGCAAGGCTTCTCCCTTGTGCCGAGATACTGCCCATTGATTTGGAATCAAGGACATTGGCACCCAAGTTTGGGGAACTGACCAAATAGGGAATGTCAGCTCACAGAATCCCTACCAGTTTATTATGTGCAAGGCACTTATAGTTTTTGTTCTCACACTTGAGACTGTCCTAGTAGCCAAGGGCTTACGCTTTTGCATGCAAGGCATGCTACGTAGGTGGCATGGAGTCCACCACTTCATGGATTACGCTTCCGCTGTCACACTCGCAACTCTGTCAAGGACAGACTAAGTGATGGATTGTTGAACATGATGGTTGGTTTCTATCAACACCCAACAACACTAAAAGGAACCTAAATCTAGAACTTATTTCACAGGCAAAGTGCTAATGCTAAGTCATTTTCATACAATCACGACCCTGCAAGGCAGGTAGGTCAAAATGTGGTTGTGTTTTTCTGTTACCAATCTCAATGAGAGAGTCATACCTGAAAACTGTGGAATGCTTATAGGATAAGCTACAAGTCAGGCATAAGATGTGTAAAAGCACACAGATTGGGCACACACTCTAGAAATTTAAGAAAAATTCCTCAACCCAGCAGGTTCTTCTTCTCTCTCTCCCTCTCTTTAAGGGAAAAAGGAAAAATATTCTAAGAAGCTTTTGATACGTGTTTTGCTCGTGAGTCAGCCTGAGCCAATGTGCTCTAACTCTCAGCTAGCACGTGGCTAAGATGCAACTCAAATTAGTCTTCATCGGTTCGTCCATTGAACACTAATTTGCATAAGGGCTATGAGCCACACCGGCTAAGAGCCATTACCAGGCCAAGGGTAAGACCCAACTATTGGCATTCTTTGGGGTGATTGTTTTCAAGATTGAACAGATCTACCCAAGGAAGTATACATCGACGTTAATGCACAAGCAAGAGTCTTGTCATTACGGATGTTTAGGGTGTCATTTTTGCACTACATGTTTTCAGTGCGACACTCAAGCTGAGTTTTTGATAATCTTCAACTCACAGCAGTTGATCTCTATAAGGAAGTATAGATGCAGGAATCAGTGGTGACAGCATGGCTGTCCACATGAGATAGGCAGTTCACTTGTGTGGATTTCCTGCTCTCTCTATAGCCCTACGGAGTGTCTATGGACATACTATTTTGGGGTATGACCCGACGGGTGACTGCTACATCACCCCATAGGCATTGAGGATCATAGATGATCTGCATTGAGGATCACAATTGCTCTGCATTGAGGATTCCCACTGTTTGATCTCTCTCAGTTAGACTTTCAAGGAAAGAATTCCGCAATCTACCACGCGGTAGCGAACAAACTCAACTTTTCAAGTTGATTCCAATCATTATGTACACGGTTAACTATGTTGGTTGCCATTACCTGCTAGTTGAGTTGTTTCTACAAAGGGTCTTACCAAGGGGTTTGACTACGTAGATTTTAACCAAAGGAGTTGGATTGCGAAGGCAACACCCACGGTTCCCAGTGCAATGCTGTTTGTTTTTCAGGTAGGAGATGTGCTCCTCTCCGTTTGAATACTGGTAAGTGAACATTACGTTCAAACCTCCAGGTACGCATCTATTAATTTGGTGTTATTCCATTTTTTGTATGCTTTGCTTGTTTTTTTTTCAAGACGTATAAGTACGCTTGAATGTTACAGAGCCATGCCAAGGGCATGTCGGAACAAAGTATTTTGGGCCAAATGTCCAATCTACCTTTTTGCCTTATGCTATTACGAACCTACTTGTAGGGTTCGATTTGGCACATGTTGTCACATGGGATACAACATGGTCTAGGAACTCAAGGAGTTTGGTTTAGCCAGTGTGGAGCATGATAATGAGGGTCCCTCTCACTCGCGTTGCAGAGTGTTTGTAGTTACCTCCACACACAAGTACAACTCGTACTTGATGGAGGTCACTTTTCCTGGCATCCTTACTTGAGACATATTCCACATGTGGAGAATATGAGTCTCTGGGATTGACAGTGGCGCCCAATTCGAAATGATGTGTCGCAACGAAGTCCCTAGGTGCTGGTCGCATCCGTTCATTAGACCAATTGACACACAGTATCAGGAACAATTTCAGTGGCCAAAAATTATCGGGTACTAAGTACAGACTTGTTGTGATTACAAGTGCTGTGAAACCACCTTAACGGAGGGTCGTTTCTACATATAGCAAAGTATGCTACGTTCATGAGAATGTCTCATGGTTGGCTCCTAGGTGTGACCGGGTTGTCACATTCTATTATGGTCCAACTTTTGCTGCAAAGTATGCTACGTTCATGAGAAGGTCTCATGGTTGGTTCCTAGGTGTGGCCTGGTTGTCACATTCTATTATGGTCCAACTTTGTTGCAAGATTTTCACGTAAGTATCGTGGAAAGTCTCATCATGGAATTGCGGTTTGGATATGTTTGTGTTAAATGCATGCACACTAGGTGTTATGGGCCCTAGTGTTTAACACAAATTTATTTGGAGCGGCATGCAAATCCATGGACTTTATTCTTTCTGCACCCTTTTTCACTGCTAGTGCAATCTCTCTTGCAGATTTCGTATGAGTTTACACCCTACCATACAAG
This sequence comes from Adiantum capillus-veneris, assembly GCF_014529385.1. Classification (NCBI taxonomy): domain Eukaryota; kingdom Viridiplantae; phylum Streptophyta; class Polypodiopsida; order Polypodiales; family Pteridaceae; genus Adiantum; species Adiantum capillus-veneris. The sequence continues at coordinate 63,865,677 of NC_140955.1, read as the reverse complement.
GTGATGGCTGAGTATGGATGTTAGTGATTGGTTGCTGGAACCTCCAATCTACCTTCAACCTAGTTGGTTGTCTCCATTCCATATCGAGTATATGGATGGATACTCAATGATTGAGTCATAGTTTGTCGTCAGTCATGGAAGACTGTCTGTAAGTGGTTGGGGAAAGTACCTCACTCTTACTGCTGTTATTCATCCCACGTTGGATAGGCAGCTGACAAGTATTCTATTTAGTACTAAAGGATATGCTAAGCGCATACGTTAGTAAACCGTGCTAAAGGATATGCTAAGCGCATACGTTAGTAAACCGTGCTAAAGGATCTGCTAAGAGCATATGTTAGCACAATGCATTCTGAATAGGTGATTCTCTCCTTATTCTAGAATTTTCTTAGGTTAGGTTTTCAACTTTGAACACCTGTTGTGGTGGGGTTGGATACAGATAGTTTCATAAGTCAAGGACTTAGTAGGTGTGCTGACAGAGTATGTTGGCATGTAACCTTTGTTAGGGGTGAACATGTGGTTCTGTGTGTTCCAAAATGTTCAGAAGTCTGACATGAGGACACTCCCTATTCTATCTTTCAGTAGCTATGAACTTTTCAAGATACTCACATGAGTTATCATGAGTTACCATTTAGATACGGGTGTTTGCAAAAGGACAACAATGTTGAAAATCAAGATGTTGCTCTTGGTTTCATTGAACCTCCTCACTGCACCAGGTATCGGTCATATGGACTATTGGCCCGTGTAGAGGATGCCAATAAGGAAAACATCAGTGTTCTTACGAAGATACTACCATTTGTGTTTTCGAGGATGAAAACGCTTCTCCAAGGGGGGAGTAATGTCAGGCCAAGGGCAGGGCCAAGGGCCAGGACGGACATGCGGTCAAGGGACGCTATCTTTAGTGGCTAGGAGTCTATAAATAGCACGGTTGGGTGGAGAGTTGCATGGTCCAGTCCCCCGCGGTCTTACAAAAAATATTTCCTTTGGCCTTCTGATCCCTCTCTCAATGAGCACACGCTTGACTCCTCGAGTCCCTATCGATATTCACAAGAAAAACCCAAGGTCATTCCACTTACCTTACCATGTTGTGATTGAGGTCCTGAATCAGTAGTGTTACTATATGGGTGAATGTGACTATTACTGCTGCTTGGGTAGATTTGAAATACTTTACCTCTAGCATTACTCCATCCCTCCTTGCATGTGAGCGTGAGAAAGTTTCAATCACATCAGTCAGATCATTTCTTGTCTAACCATTACTCCTTCCTATGAAGGCCCCCTTTGAGTTTCTAATAGCTCTCACATACACGTTGTGAGCGGGATGGAAACACACAAAACGCCTCTATATTGACCCGACACACACTCTTGGGAAGATACACACACACACACTATGGGGCACCACTCGGCTTACACAACCCACCTGGCTGAGACAGGGAACACACCGGTGGAGCGAGAGGAGAGAGACTATTCGTTTACCCACTCAACACAGACACACACACACACACACACACACACACACACACACAGAAATCAGCTCAGAAAAGGAGAATTTTTGATGTTTAGATACAAATGAGCTTGGGAACACCAATGGGGCAAATAGTTTACACAATATTGAAGAAATACACCAGATACAACCACAAAGTTAAGCAGAGGCTTCACTCACCGAAGAAGATTACACAAAAAAACAGCAGAAAAAGAGTGATTAATTTGGAAAAATGGACAGTCCCATCGTGTCCAGAACGGACCAAAACCCCAGTCTACAATGTCAAAGTGCTCAAATCCGACCTCGGATGGGCAGTTTACGGCGAAAACAGGCTCCAAAAACCCCAAAAACACAGTTTCGGTTGTTCCTTCTCTCTTCTTTACATTTTTTCTGGTCTTCTCTCAGTTTTTTCAGTTCCCACACTTAGATTTATTACTTGGGAACCCTTGGCCTTTTAGTTGACCTCAAACGGACCCCGAACAGGCAAAAAACTGACCTCGCAGTGCATATTTGTCACCTTTTTGCATCATCCGCACACCTGACACTCAGCTTTTTTCAATAATGCATCCCGAAACCACGTAAAGTGGCCCCAAAATATGGTCCTCATGATGAACTTTCTGCATAATTATCACAAGAAAACACCCACGTTGTGTCCGTACTCATCCACGTGCAAGTATTGACCCCATTCGACCTCCTGACGCCACTAGATGCCATCTGATGCACCTGCTTACCTCATGTCGTCCGCTCGTGGATAGCTTCCTCGAGAAGTTTTACGCGCTACCAACTCCTCATTATTATAGAAAAACACACTCGTACTGGTAATAGTGAAAATCGATGCACTATGTACATGATGTCCTACCTGTTCACATGTGGGCCCCACATAACCACCTGGCTCTGGAAAATGGGCAATCCTTTATTTGATGCACCATGCATGTGTATGTACATATGCACAATCTCTTACTCCAAAAAACTCTTGAAATAATTTGCCCATCCCCTAGCCTACTAGATCATTCATGATCAGCAGCAGCAGCAAAAAGCGATATAAGACTCGCAGCGTCACAAGTCTCCTCATCCTTTACCAACATTGCTTGATCCACAGATAGCTCATATTTCTCAACCATCATTAATCTGGCATGATACAATTTAAGACGCAATCCATTTACCCTTGACTTATGTAGAACCCCATCCACGTTAGCCAACTGATATGTACCATTCGGGAAACACTCCACTACCTTGAAAGGGCCTTCCCACTTAATTTGAAACTTCTTTTGGAAGGTGTTGTCTAGCTTACTGTTGTAGCGCAAAACCAATTCATGTTTCTTGATACCCTTACTTTTGACCTTTTCATTTATCTTTGGCAAAGACTTATCCTGCATCTGCCCATAATGTTCCAATGCGCTCATCCTGTCCAACTGAACCTCTTGTAACTGCAAGAGCCTCTCTTTGAATGCATCACTAGGCGGCCCAAGCAACTTATCTAACATCTTGACGGCAGGAAACTCTACTTCCACATGCAATAGTGCTTCCTTTCTATACACCAAATGAAATGGAGTAAACCATGTACCTGTCTTCACCGAAGTACGGTAAGCCCATAATGCACTAGGCAATTCCAAATCCCAATTCTTTCCTTGGTGCTTTGTTACTTTCGAAAGAATTTGCACTAACTCACCATTGAATCTTTCATTTAAGCCATTACACTGCAGATAATAAGGAGTGGTATGCTGGTGCCTAATCTTCATCTTCGCGCATAAAAAGTGTAGCAGTTTAGCTCTAAATCCTGGTCCGTTGTCCGAAAGTATCTCTAATGGCACCCCAAACTTGCAACATATTTCATCATACACAAATTTTTCCACATCCTTTGCAGTGATCTGTTTTACTGCTATAGCCTCTGCCCATCTAGAGAGATAGTCTACTGCAGTCAAAATATAGCTTTTGCCCCTGCTTGTGATAGGTAATGGGCCTATTGCATCAATCCCCCACTTTTCAAACACATCAAATGCCATAATGGTTTTTCGTAACTCTGGCTTCAACACTCTCCTCCCAAATGCTTGACACCTATTGCAAGACCTACACCAATGATGAATATCCTTGTGCAATCTAGGCCATACATACCCTCTTGCAAGATCTTATGCAAGGTGATCTTTAAAGCAAAATGGATGCCACATGCGCCTTCATGATTCTCTTCCAACACTCTATAAAGCTCCTCCCGCCAAGGTACACATCTCAACACGAGATCATCCCCTTTCATGTATAAGACATCACCAATCAATTTGTACCTGTATGCTCTACGCACAAAACCATACTTCTTAGACTTCTGAATGTCCTTCGGAATGATTCCTGTTATTAGCAAAAACTCCTCTTCTTGAGCCAAACTTTCCCGGCCATGATAAAGAGGTAAAGTGGTCCTCAACACAAATAGCTCCCCAATCATGCTTTGAGCTGCTTCATGTGCTTCTCCATTTAGAGCACGTTCTATGTGTTTGATGCGCCATGCTTCAAAATTTTTAAACAAGCCTTTAATTCTGAAACACATTTCCTTCAATGAGGTGTTCTTGCTCTTCCACACACCCAACACTTTTTTCTTCACAACTAACAAGGCATCACCTTTTATGCTCAATCTTCTAACCCCATGCTTCAAACAAATCTATAATCCGGCTTCCAAAGTAGCATATTCAGCCTCATTGTTACTATGCGCATCCAATTTGAACCCTCTCTTGCATACTAGATTCCCCTCTGGATCATAAAGTGCTATACCCCCTGAAGCCGCATCATGGCTCTTCCTGTATGAGCCATCAAAGAACAAAACATGTGCATTGCTGATCTGTGGCACTTCTTCAACTACCTTTCTCACCACCTGTTCCTTAACAAGAAGGGGATTCTCCTTGTAAGTTAGCAAATCAGCTAGGGTAGCCCTTGTACTCTCTTCCACTAGAAAAAAGAATTCAAACTCTTGCAGCTCAATTACCCATTTCTTGACCACATTTGACATGTTAGTGCCATTAATTAACTGTGGCAAAAAGGCATTACTCATCAAGAAAACAAAAGGTCGTGGTAGCAAGTAATGACGAAATCGTTGACAAGCAAATATTACACTGGCCATCACTAGCTCTACTTCCAAGAATTTTCTCTCTACTAACAACTTCATTTGGCTTGCACAGTACACTCGCCTCATATAATGGCTGCCCTTCCCCTTTTGCAATAGCATGGCTCCAATGGAATCATCCCCTACTGATGGATTTACATAAAACACTTGCTCCAAATCAGGAGCCTGCATGGCTGACAACCTTCCTAACACCTCTTTCACCTCTTGAAACACCTCTTCACACTTGTCATCCCATTGCAATGGATCATGCTTTGCCACTTGTTGTAGTGGATAAAGGAGTTGCAAAGACAATGGAATAAACCGCACCATGTACTTCACTTTGTGTATAAAGGTTGCCAATTGCTTTGTACTCGTAGGTGATGGAAGAAGAATAATAGACTTAACATTGTATGGATCAGCCTCAATGCCATTTTCTGACACCATGTGGCCCAATAACTTCACCCTTGGCTGTGCTAAATGACATCTCTTTGGATTTAGTTGTCCTCCACATTCATCATATCGAGTCAATACCATCTGCAACTTCTCATGGTGCTCAGCTCTACTGCTGTAGACACAGAAGTCATGCATAAAAGATTTAACACAGCTACCAATGAAAGGTTCCAATACCCAATTTGCTCTCTCTTGATAGAAGGATGGTCCATTTGACAACCCTAATGGCAATACCGTGTAACAATAGCAGCCCCATGGCATAATAACAATTGTCTTTGTGCGGTCTTTAAGAGAAATCTTCAATTGAAAATAGCCTAAAAGACCATCACACACACTGTACCTCTCATAGCCAGCCACCACTGAATCCAAGATCTGATCAATGAATGGAAGAGGATATGGGTTCTTCTTAGTGGCTGCATTTAAGGGTTTAAAATCTACACAAATCCTCCACTTCCCATTCTTCTTTGGACTGACTACTACTGGACTCACCCATTTTGTGGTTTCCACTGGGACTATGAACCCTGCCTTCAATAGCTTGTCCACCTCTTCCCACAAGGCTTCCATTTGCTCTTGACCCATCCTTCTTAGCCTTTGTCGCACTGGTTTAGCACCTTCTTTCATATCTAAATGTATCTCTTCTCCCTTGAACCCTCTAATCTCTTCATATGAAGTAATGAACAAATCAGAAAACTAGTCAGCATGTGCAAATATATCTCCTTCTCCATAGCTGAGAGGTCTCCACTGATCATTTGTGTCATCAATTCTTGCTTCTTTGACAATTGAACCTTGGTTTGCATCTGCCCTTCAATCACTTCATAAGGCCCTTCACTTTCATCTTCAACCTCATTCACAAATGCAACTAAACCAGACTCCTTGATTTCTTTGTCCATCAACAGGAATGCAACATCAACATCCTCATCACTGCTGGTAGTACTATCACTATCCTCCTCAGACACAGTGGAATAGTCTTCATCACTAGACTCATCCTCATCCTCATAGAGCCCCTCCAATCGTTTCCTTGTGTCTACATTATATAGCTTCTTAGCACCTGCCTTTCCATAGAGGCTAATCGTACCACGTCGCCAATCTTGAACAGCTCCCACTGCACGTAACCATGGTTTGCCCAGTATAATAGGATATGCTCCCAGCCCCGATAGCATCACATGAAAATCAACCATTGCCTTTGCATCATACACCTCCACTTCTAAGCTCTTTACAACACCCAAACATTTTCCTTTTTGATGGTTTGCCAATCTGATCCGGAAACCTGACACCCCAGTCCTGTAAGACCCATCTTCTCAACGCATGAGTGTGTTATGACACATATTTGGGCTCCACCATCCACATAACCTTGTCCCAAATTTTTGCTTTTGTGCCACACATCTACTATTGGGCAAATGTATGGTAGCTCGTCCATTGCCAATACCTTCACTGAACCTTTCTCTGGCTCTTTCTCCATTGGGTTAACCATCCTCTTCCACTGTCGCTTTAGCTTAGGCACCATCTCTATAAGCTGCCCAAAAGTAACATCTGCCTGCCTGCTTGTCAGAGCCTCCTTCAAGTCATAGCTTAATTGCCCATCCCCTAGTGGAAAATCTGACACATGAAACTTGCAACGAGCCCTTCTTTTCCTCTTGGCCTTGACATCCTCGCCTTCATGACTCTTTCCCTTCTTCTTACTAGGACCTGGGGCACTTCTTCCTTCCTTGTCCTCTGTAGTCCTCTTCCCAATAGGCATCACTAATGTATCCTCTAGCTTTGATGCCTTCTCCAAGGTGACTACACTTATCACTTTTGTCTTTCCCTTTTCCTCCTGGGTTAATCCACTGGTTCCTTCATCTCCCTTAATTTCGATGCCATAATCATTCGACCTAGCTAGCACCTGTTTTGGCAATGGATACATGTCTCCCCCCATCCTTGGTGGTTTATCACATTGCGGGCTAATGTGACCCAACTCTCCACAATTATAACATGTGGGTGTCTGCTTCCAGAACCTACCATTGCTTTGTCCAACACCATTCTTGGGCCTTTCTTCACCTCCTCGCTGATTTGCAAACCTCCCTCGACCTCGATTATTTCCTACTTGACCTAGCATGTTTAGGCTGAGATTCTTCATTAAGTCTACCACTTGCATCATATCTTGCCTTAGCCCATCATCTTGCACTGCTGTAGTGACCACTGCTGGCATAATCTGAGGAGTAACAACAACCACTGGTTCATGATGAACCCCTGGCATGAGACCTTGCGAAGAGTCCATAGGCTGAAATTTAGACCTCATGGGCAAAGACTCTACTCCTAGCTGGCTCATTTTCCTCAGCTTACACTCTTTGTTTCTTGCTACCTCTAGTGCATCTTCATATGTCCTAGGCTTCTTTAGCTCCACTCTCCAACGTATATTCTCCCAAAGACTAGCCAAGAACCTGTCCTTCTTCATCATGTCAGGCGGGGGTACTTGTGGTGCTAAGGCCTTGCACATTCGCTCCCATGCTAGTGAGAACTTTTGTATGTACGCATCTACTGGCTCACCTTCCTTTTGCACTAAACCTTGTACTTCTTGCCACACTTTGTCAGGATTTTCTATCTTCACAAACTCCACTTACAATCCATGCCTTAGATTATCCCAACTCAATCTTACAGGTAGATTAGCCACATGCAACTCCTCTTCAAATGCTTTGGACCAAACTCGTGCATCACTCTTCAAACAAATTTGGAGAAGACGTAACATCTGCGCAGGGTCATGAATCTGGTTGCTAATGCAAGCAACCTTCATATTTTCCAAAAAGTCTTTCACATCTTCATCACTTCTTCCATGAAACTCCGGATAAGAGAAATCCATGGCTACCCAAGTTATGATGCTTTGAGAACCCCTTTGAACACACGTGCAAGAACCCAAAACTTTGGACTGACTAGATTTCCAAAAACTTCAATGGAGCTCAATTTTAGATAAGGACAAACACATGCACATCAAATGAGTTGTCATAGTTAATCATCGGAAATACAACAGACAAAGGACATTCCAGGATCTCTCGTAATCTTCTTGGCCCAAACATAAAGACTATGCGCTACTGGAAAAAAATCTTCCTGGACACATGAACATTTATTTGGATTCTTTGCGTTAAATGAAAAGGAGTGAATTGAGGGCCATTTTGATCATCCATTAAAGCCAACCATGAAGCTCCCAAGAAAGCACACCTGTCTTATCCTTGGATTTTGCCAAAATTTCAGCAGCATAACAACATAAATGGGTCAAAAGACCAAAAACCCAGCCATCATATTTTGGAAAAAATTTGGCAGAGTTTCCCCAGAAGTAGAGCAGTAAGAACCCAAAATAAAGACTGTATACGTTGTCGAGAAATTTGCGGTCTTGCCAGGAAAGCACCGGGCTTATGGCTGTGAGAGTTTGTGAGAGAACTCAACAAAATCTATATGAAGGAGTTAAACCATAGATGCCATGAAGACTAGGGTTTGGAAAGAAGTACAATTAAAGAAGCCCACCCATTCTCTCTTGCACTCACATGCACAAAGAAAAAACACAAAAGAGAATGTCAAAATAACACAAATATGAAAACATCAAGGCTATGGTCATATCGTATCATGGGTAGTATGAAAGGGTTAATAGATGAGTTAATGGCGGCTGACCAAATAGGCTACAAATTGTTCTTTGGAATTGTAGTTTTGTGCTTACCATAATATATATATTTTGTCTAGTGATTGGGATTAATTGTGTGTACAAAACCTCTTGGTTCAGAGCAAGATAACTACGCTTACGTCAAAAGAAAAGTTATAGTCTATGAGAGGTAGCATAATGGGATCCGGTGATAGAAGTATTTCATTGAGCCTTTCTAGGCTAAAGAGAAACACTATACGTTGTTGAAAGTGTATTTTATGGATAATCCATACGTTAATTCTAATAGATTGTACAGAGTGAAAGCGATAGAAATTATCATCATGTGGATTATTAATCTAGGATAACTCTAGTATGTGTAAAATGTAGATAAGAGAGAAGAGAAGGGAAGAGAAGAGAATAGAGTTTCCCTCCCAAGCCCTATTCTTGCCCGTAGGCAAGAATAGGCAATAAGGATACTGCAGGGAGAGATGTACCTGTAGCAAGGAGAACCTAAAACTTGTAGAGAGGATGAATTACTAAGAGTGAGAGAGATAGATTTGGTTAAGGAGATGATATTAGATATATATATATATATATATATATATATGTTGGATTAGAGATGAAAAAGAAAACAACAAGAAATCAAGAAAACATTAATGTAGAACACATCTTACTTGACAAATCCTTCCACACCGTTATTGATGGAGAGAGAAGGAGAGGGGAGAATTCAACTTTGATTGATACGCCAAGTCCAAGACCTTCTTTGATTAGAGTTGATCTTCCAAGGATAGCATGCAAGAATGGCTAGTCTTCCTCTAGAAGAAAGTGTAGGCTTGGGCTTTTGTTAAGCTAAGTACAATTAGGCATTACTACTCACTCCCTCAAGAAGTCCCCTCATCAATGGCTTCAATGCTCGAGTTATTTTCAAAGAAGAAGAGGTCCCCTTTTATAGGTGAAGAGAACCCCCAAGGGTTTACACAAGAAGAGAAGATCCAGTGTGAACAGAAATTGGAAAAGTTGGAAATGAGCTGTCCCTGCATGATGTGGGCAGATTGGGGTCCAGTATTTTGATCATATCTCCTCAACCGTGGCTCCAAATAAACAATTTAGATTGGAACCTTGTGTAAGAAAATCATCAAAATAGGGTCCATTTCTGGTAGCAAAAGTCTTCCTGTGGTCCCCTTAGCCTAGACTTTCATTTGATTCCAAAGAACACCTCATACCATATGAAAGCATGACATTGCTCTTTACAAAGTTTTGTAGTCATGCTTGCAATAATGCATTAAAATAAGTGTATCTTTGAAATCATGCCACATAGTGTCCCACTAGGATTTGATTCCCTCCTAGTAGCTATTTAAAAAGAAATATAAGAAAAATATGAAATATACATAGAATATATATATATATATATTGGAGTTTACCCTAGATATAGGATCTATCTAGGGTGTGATATGATAATGAGATAGTAGAAATAAAGAATCAATGCTTTTTGCCCCAAGTTAAAGAGGCGGAGCTATTGACGCTTTTCCCATAGTATTTTTTATATGGTAAAGTAAGAATAGGTTACCCTTGAGATAAATAATAGGATGAGATAGAAAGCATATTATTATACTTAAATATGCATATGTACATTATAGAAAGTATAACTATGTATCTAAAAAGTTACAAGATAACTCTTGTAGCATGCGTTCCCACTATGTACGTGTCACAGCACAACATCCACCCCCTCTAAACCTGCACATCCTCCGGCATGTGCCAACCTCATGGTAACTTGTGAAAGCAATTGTATCCCCTGTCATCCCATGACCTCCTCCAAGATCATATGGGTAACTCAAAAACTTGTATTGTACTAAGCATTGAGATTCTCCACATCTTTTAATTCCTCTCGGATCAGAATGAATTGTTATATACATCTGTCTCAAAACATCTGTAACAAATCTCCAGTATGCGCAAAATCTTCATGACGAAGAGACATAAGTTCCTCATCCTCCTCTTCAAAAAACACTTCCAGGCTTCCTGTAATATACTTAAAAGATTTTTGAAACTGCACTTCAACCTTCTCACAAACCTCTAAATCCATATGTACCTCTTTCACATAGAAGTCTGAATCTGCATCTTCATTCTCAAAAGAATCCTCTAGATAGCCTTTCTCAACATCGAGAGAAACCTCAGAAATATGCATGGTAAACCTCTCATCAATTATCTCACCTTTTACCAAATACCTCTGCAGCTTTACATCATAAAACTTTGCATACCTCTCAAATATGGTGTCTAATTCCCTTTCCAAATCATCCTGGTAGGTATGCTCCCGGTCACTTGTAACCGACTGCTTAAAAACCTCCTTGGAGTTAGTCTCTGAAACAATATCTTCACCCCTTCTTCCTTTTTGACCCATCGCTAAATTATCTTCAACTGAATCATGTCTCCACTCATCTAGGGATAACCCTTCTTCATTACATGACTCTGGTGTCAGCATAGAGCTAGCATGCTCTTCTTGCTTCAAGGCATCACCATGTATACCCTTCCTATCCATTGCATATAGATGCTCACAAACCTGCTTGCAATTTATACCCTGTGACACAAGACCTAAATCCCTTTTATGCCTCAGATATTGTTTGCATACCTGCAGGCAGCCGAAATTCTTAAAACCCTGTATAGTAGGCACTTTATGGCAAGCATCTTTATTTGCATCTTCACACAGATCAGAAATATCACCCCAATCATAGACCATATCCGAAGAGGTTTCTTGCTCTTCTACTCTATCCTCTGATGTCACTTCAACCTGTATAGCATTCCCAAACATTTCTCTATCTTTGATTTGTGAATCTTGAAGATTCATAGCTTCATCCGTAGAACCCCAATCCTCATGCAGAGAATCTGCATCTGTCATTCGTGCAAACACGACTTCAAAAACGTCATCATCACGAATAGGAAATCCAAAATCAGTTGCTGATGAAGACTCCAAACTTTGCATAACACCATGGAATTGTGAAAGCTTACTGCATCTAGCTCTAAATAAGGCACAATTGCATGAGTCATCTGCATCACATCTGCTACCCCATATATACAAGACATACATATTACTCTGTCAATGCACTCCTCTTCTTCCACCTCGTCTAGCTGAGGTACTTCACAATCTTCAATGCTACTAGCAGAGCTATACTCACAAAGGAAGAGATTTTCAGTCACCCCCTCTAAATTAGCACTTTCGCAGCTAGGCATATCCATTTGGGTAGTACCACATGCATCAAACTCACATAGGAAAGCATTGATAATGACTTCTTCATCCTGGTATATGTCTTCAGCATAGGCATCCGGCTCTTCTAAACTTGGTAAAAGTTCTTGGATCTGCTCAAAGTAGATTGTAGCACATCATTAATATAGCCGTCTTCCACCTGTTTTCCCTTCACATCCTCTGTCAAAACCATAGCATCCTCATCCTTGTATATACACTCATGTGCATCTTCAAACGAATCAAAAGGAGCGTCCAAATCATCTATCATAGCCGACAAGTTTGCATCATCCTCTAAGTCTCTTTGAGCTGTTTCAAGCGCTTGGATAGCATCATGAGAGTCATTATCTTGAGATTCGAAGGTTACAAGACCCAAACGTGAATAAATAGCTTCCACTATGTCTACTTCATCTGCATACAATAAATTTGCATCTTGCAAAAGATATGCATCTATTACTGCTTCTAAATTAGCCTGTATGGATGTGTTGACACTTGCATGGCTTACAGGAGACACCAACTCTAGCTGGTCACATCCACTTCCACTCTGCTCCATCTCTTGGTCTTGATGTTCCAAGAATACCTGTGTTATAGCTGTAGAAAACTCACCCCAATTGCTTGCATATACACTTGCATAGTCTTGAACTTGGTGCTTGAAATCATCACTCACAAGTTCAACAAATGCTGCAATCATCTGAGCTTCTGGAATTGCTTGAAGCCTCATCTCTGTCACATAGCACTCAAGATATCCTTCTGGATCATAGCCTTCAAATATATTAAGCTCATTATATACGGATTGCCTAGCGCTTTCAATCGCTTTTTGATCCGGTCTTCCTCTTCAAGCCATTTGCATCTGTCTGCAAGCTCTTTCATTTCAGCATATAGCTGCTCCACTTTGCTAGCCATCTTTACGTACTCTCACCCCGGTTTGTTCGCGTCGAGTTCACCAAAATATGTCGAGAAATTTGCGGTCTTGCCAGGAAAGCACCGAGCTTATGGCTGTGAGAGTTTGTGAGAGAACTCAACAAAAATTATATGAAGGAGTTAAACCATAGATGCCATGAAGACTAGGGTTTCGAAAGAAGTACAATCAAAGAAGCCCACCCATTCTCTCTTGCACTCACACGCACAAAGAAAGAACACAAAAGAGAATGTCAAAATAGCACAAAGATGAAAACATCAAGGCTATGGTCATATCGTATCATGGGTAGTATGAAATGGTTAATAGATGAGTTAATGGCATTCAATCTTGGCTGACCAATAGGCTACAAATTGTTCTTTGGAATTGTAGTTTTGTGCTTACCATAATATATATATTTTGTCTAGTGATTGGGATTAATTGTGTGTACAAAACCTCTTGGTTCATAGCAAGATAACTACGCTTACGTCAAAAGAAAAGTTATAGTCTATGAGAGGTAGTATAATGAGATCTGGTGATAAAAGTATTTCATTGATCCTTTCTGGGCCAAAGAGAAACACTATACGTTGTTGAGAGTGTATTTTATGGCTAATCCATATGTTAATTCTAATAGATTGTACAGAGTGAAAGAGATAGAAATTATCATCATGTGGATTATTCATCTATGATAACTCTAGTATGTGTAAAATGTAGACATGAGAGAAGAGAAGGGAAGAGAAGAGAAGGGAAGATAAGAGAAGAGAGTTTCCCTACCAAGCTCTATTCTTGCCCGTAGGCAAGAATAGGGAAACGATATCCTTATTGTTGCCCGTAGGCAACAATAAGGATACTGCAGAGAGAGATGTACCTGTAGCAAGGAGAACCTAAAATTTGTAGAGAGGATGAATTACTAAGAGTGAGAGAGATAGATTTGGTTAAGGAGATGAGATTAGATATATATATATATATATATATATATATATATATATATATATATATATATATATATATATATATATATATATATATATATATATATATATATATATATATATATATATATATATATATATATATATATATGTTGGTTTAGAGATGAAAAAGAAAACAACAAGAAATCAAGAAAACAGCAATGTAGAACACATCTTACTTGACAAATCCTTCGACACCGTTATTGATGGAGAGAGAAGGAGAGGGGAGAATTCAACTTTGATTGATATGCCAAGTCCAATACCTTCTTTGATTAGAGTTGATCTTCCAAAGATAGCATGCAAGAATGGCTAGTCTTCCTCTAGAAGAAAGTGTAGGCTTGGGCTTATGTTAATGGCTAAGTACAATTAGGCATTACTACTCACTCCCTCAAGAATTCCCCTCATCAATGGCGTCAATGCTTGAGTTCTTTTCAAGGAAGAAGAGGTCCCCTTTTATAGGTGAAGAGAACCCCCAAGGGTTTACACAAGAAGAGAAGATCCAGTGTGAACAGAAATTGGAAAAGTTGGAAATGAGCTGTCCCTACATGATGTGGGCAGATTGGGGTCCAGTATTTTGATCATATCTCCTCAACCGTGGCTTCAAATAAAAAAGTAAAAATATGGGTAGAAACTTCAGCTCATTAGCTACGATTTTTGTTTTAAAATCGTTTTCCAATTCAGATTGGAACCTTGTGTAAAAAAATAATCAAAATAGGGTCCATTTCTGGCAGCAAAAGTCTTCCTGTGGTCCCCCTAGCCTAGACTCAAACGGACCCCGAACAGGCAAAAAACTGACCTCGCAGTGCATAGTTGTCACCTTTTTGCATCATCCGCACACCTGGCACTGAACTTTTTTCAATAATGCATCCCGCAACCACGTGAAGTGGCCCCAAAATATGGTCCTCATGATGACCTTTCTGCATAATTATCACAAGAAAACACCCACGTTGTGTCCGTACTCATCCACTTGCTAGTATTGACCCCATTCAACCTCCTGACGCCACTAGATGCCTTCTGACGCACCTGCTTACCTCATGTCATCCGCCCGCGGATAGCTTCCTCGAGAAGTTTTACGCGCTACTAACTCCTCATTATTATAGAAAAAACACACTGGTACTGGTAATAGTGAAAATCGATGAACTATGTATATGTTGTCCTACCTGTATACATGTGGGCCCCACATAACCACCTGGCTCTGGAAAATGGGCAATCCTTTATTCAATGCACCATGCATGTGTATGTACATATGCGCAATCCCTTCCTCCAAAAAACTCTTGACAACGTTGCCTCATCTTTTGCTTGCTTACCATGTCAATGCAAGCAATTGTGAAGCTCATACTTGCCATGGTAATCGTTAATGCACCTACATTGGACCTACAATCATGATCGACTCGAAGCTCAGTCATTGTTTGTGGAAAGGTGTTTGAAGTTTGCTTCAAATCAGGTGATGTTAGCAAGTGATGTTATCTCCCTAGTTAGTAAAGCAATGATTTGTATTGCTTGTGCATGCATGACCCAGTCTTGAAAATCATTAGTATGTGCTAAGTAGTGACAAATCAAACAAAACAACTAATTATGCGCATGTATAAGGAAGCAAAGATTTTGGATTGAAGGTCCATAATTGACCATTTACTACTAAGTGACAACGTATACTTGTGTCTTTCAATCAATAAGTTTACTAACATCTTGCTATAAAATATAATATCTAGCTTTAATGAACGATTTTCTCATATGAAACTGATCATTTAATGTAGGAGTGGTAAGTATATGGCAGTTTGGCTTGACATTTGTATGGAAAGAAACCGAGCAGAGCTTTGAAAGGGTTGTACCCCAGATGAGAATGGATTCCTACTACTGATACTGTCGCTGGTATTAATGGATGTCATGTTGTCTGCCGCTTATGCGACTTGGTAAAACCTTGCGTATGGGGGAGGGAGTGTTATAGTGTTGTACCATATTTTTCGTGCCCATGTACTAGTTAAATGTTTCTTTTATTGGAGGGAATATGATCCGTTACATTCTATGTATGGACCTAATCGTTATGGTTTGGATTGTTCGCGACAACGCTTTACATCATTTGCATTCACAGTTTGTCCTTGTTTTTTATAAAAAACACAGTTGGACGGGCTAGGCCTCTACCACTTGGCTAGCTATAAGTTAGTAACTTATAAGAATAGATTGCAATAAACTCCATTTGAAACATAAAAACATCATCAGTTCTATACTTAGAAGAAAGTATATTTAGGATTGTTTATTGGTAGAGCCTCACTAATTTGACAGATAAATAACTCAAGAAGTTTGTTTTTTAAGGGAGTCCACCATTCGAATTAGAAGGGGAAATCTGTCACTTAGATTAGAAGAGATAATTAACTTATAAACAAAAAGGTTCTCTTCTACTAAGATACACCGTGATTCTAAAAAAATGATGATATATATAGATGATTTTACTGTGGACTTAGTTTGTAAAAGGTAAAAAAGTTTTGTAAGATGGACATGGATAACAATTGGTATGGTCCATTGATACCTGTAAAACACATCCAAAGCTAACTTAATTGTTGTCTTGTTTGGATGGATCCGGGTAAGGACTCTATCTTATCTTGGAAGGTTTTTTTGACTTTGGCAAGCTATCTTAAATTGGTGGAAACACTCACTTATGATCTGGGAAGTTCTTTTACTATCTGTATTGTGAAAAGGGACCTCTTTCCTACAATCATTGTACTTAAATAATTCTAATACTGAATTGTTTTTGTACTCACCTACTCTTTGTTCCATTGCCAACTGTCTTTTGAATGTAAAAATTCAATTATGTCTTATTACATAAGATTGAACAGTTACACACGCTTGACTCCTCGAGTCCCTATCGATATTCACAAGACAAACCCTAGGTCATTCCACTTCCCTTACGATGTTGGGATTCAGGTCCTGAATCAGTAGTGTTACTATATGGGTGAATGTGACTGTTGCTGCTGCTTGGGTAGATTTGAAAAACTTTACCTCTAGCATTACCCCGTCCCTCCTTGCATGTGAGCGTGAACAAGTTTCAATCACATCAGTCAGATCATTTCTTGTGTAACCATTACTCCTTCCTATGGAGGCCCCCTTTGAGTTTCTAATAGCTCTCACATAGACGTTTCCTCATCTTTTTCTTGCTTACCATGTCAATGCAAGCAATTGTGAAGCTCATAATGGCCATGGTAATCATTAATGCACCTACATTGGAGCTACAATAACGATCGACTCGAATCTCAGTCATTGTTTGTGGAAAGGTGTTTGAACTTTGCTTCAAATCAGGCTTTTTAATTGTACTTTTTAGTGGCGGGGAACCATCAATGGAAATCTAACAAAAGGGAGTTGGAAGGGTGCAAGTGATGTTAGCTCCCTAGTTAGTAAAGAATTGATTTGTATTTCTTGTGCAGGCATGACCCAGTCTTGAAAATCATTAGTACGTGCTAAGTAGTGACAAATGAAACAAAACAACTAATTATGTGCATGTATAAGGAAGAAAAGATTTTGGATTGAAGGTCCATAATTGACCATTTACTACTAAGTGACAACATATACTTGTGTGTTTCAATCAATAAGTTTACTAACATCTTGCTATAAAATATAATATATAGCTTTAATGAATGATTTTCTCATATGAAACTGATCATTTAATGTGGGAGAATAAACAAGAACAAGAGTTAGAATAATAGATGCATGTGCTTCTAGGCCTATCTCAACATGGGACCAAAAGGAGAGATGGTTGCATCTCAATAGGGGTCCAAAAGGAGATGGTCTATCAAAGAGCAATGTGCAATAAGTGCTTCTAGACTTACCTAAGCAGGGGACCAAGAGGAGATATGGTTACATCTCAATAGAGGTCCAAAAGGAGGTAGTCTATCAAAGAGAAAAGTGCATCTAATGGAGCTTAAAATACCTTATGGTTAGCTTCATTAAAGACCTCCAATGGTTAGTGTTAAAAGTCTTTTGACCTTATGCAAGCTAGGGCTGAGATTGAGGTGGGAACCCGACCTAAGCTTGAGGTGCTCGTCGTGCTTGATGACTAAGGTGCGTGGTTGATGACTAAGGTGCTTGAGATGCTTGTCATGCTTGATGACTAAGGTGCTTGAGGTGCTTGTCATGCTTGATGACTAAGGTACTTGAGGTGCTTGTCATACTTAATGAGGAAGGTGCTTGAGAAGCTTCCCATGCTTGGAGGGTAAGGTGATTGAGTCAAAAAGAGACCCTACAAACTTAATGAGGAAGGTGCTTGAGAAGCTTCCCATGCTTGGGGGGTAACGTGCTTGAGTCAAAAAGAGACCCTACAAACATAATGAGGAATGTGCTTGAGAAGCTTCCCATGGTTAGGAGGTAAGGTACTTGAGTCAAAAAGAGACCCTACAAACTTAATGATGAAGGTTCTTGCGAAGCTTCCTATGCATGAAAGTCCTAAAGTTAGGGAATCTTTGACTTAACCTTTCACTCATCCAAAGGGCACCCCTTTTCTCAAACGGAACATGGGACACATGTCAGACTCTCCCTATGCTTAACCACTTGGTGTGCTTGAATGCTATTGGTTGGGCTAAAGAGGGGCCAAATGAGCTTCTAGTTCCATCCAACAAATATCTAGATATTTTCAAGCTCTCTCTCTCTAAGGGGTAAGGAGGACACTTCTCCAAAGACTACCCATGTACTTGAATGCATGCTGCATGTGATTGGCTAGGGGGAAGAGGAGTCCAATGAGCTTGAAATATGTGTAAAAGCTAGAACTCACCCCAAGCAAGCAAGGGGCGTGATGGGGGGATATACACCACACACACAGACACACTCATTTTGTGGATTGATTCTCACTTGGTGAAAGTAGAGGAACTCCACCTCCTTCTCCAAGCTTGTGAGAAGTGAGAGCCTACACCAACACTCTTGGCTATGGAATGCAAATCCAACCAAGAGCCCTGCTTCAATGCTTAAGCTTGCCATCTCCTCCATCTTCATTACTATGCTATTATGTATGCTAGCAAGGAGAGTGATGATAAGTGAGGAACTATTTATTTCTCCTCTGGAATGTTTCTTCTTCCTCTTCCATACCCTCATTCCCCGCTAGCTCTCTCCACCTTCAAGGTGGTTGAGGCCTTGGGATTGAGGCTTGGGATAGTTAATGCTTTCTACAAAGTTTATGTTATGCTTGTGATGCATGAAGCTTTCCATCTTCATTGCATCACCTAGGTCACAAGGAACACAAAGATTGTATTGTACCAAGTCTCTCTTGATGGAAGAAACTATAAAACAAATGCCTATTGGAGGGGGGACCGGCTCCGTATGAATCCGGTCCTCAACGTAACTATTGTCATAAACTCTCTCTCTTTTGCAAAAGTATTGTTCATGCCAAGTTAACTAAGTACCATGTTTATGTTGCTACCATCAATTAAGTTCATCCTCTATGCTCACAAAGTAATCCCACAAAAGTGCTTTATCTAATTTCCTAATTTCGCTACTCTCAAAGTTCATAGGCCATTTCCATTACATTGGTATCACAGCATTTGGTTTCTCTTTTCTACTTAAGAAGAGAGGCCCTTAAGTGGCCTATTAATGGTTGATTTTGTTAATTATATTAGGGTAAGTGGTATTGGGATCTATTATCGGTTTTGTTGAGCCCACTATGTGGGATATGGTGCAAACCTTGGGAGCTTTGGTCTTAATAATGGAGTCTTTTTAGACTTGCCTACGGGTTTACCATTATTGAGCCATAAGAAGTCCGAAAGGAGCTATCCCTCGGCAAATTTTCTATGTTAGACTCACTCCACTACTCTCTAACCAATTCGAGCAGTGGCTGTAGATAATTAAGTGCCTATTTTCAAAGGCTACGAGGAGTAGCAACTAAGGTTTTGACTTGCCAAAGCACACACTAAGTAAACACATAAGTTCAACTAACATGGATGACAATAACCAAGAGAGTAGAATGAACATTGATAACTTGGATTTTTCACATAAAGAAGATAATGATGATGCCCCCATGTTTGTTAATTATTTAGTTACTAGGTTGCAACAAGCTATGGGCAAACCCGCTTTGCAAGCCGAAGTTACTCAACAACTTTGTGTTTATGGGATTTCCTTTCCTTTCCAAGAGGAGAGAGAGCTTAGGAGGCCTCTTTATGAGACTCCCAAAAGAAGACTCTCTCCCATACGAGAGGAGGAATCCAAAGAACAAGAAAGTAATGAATCCTTAAGTTCCTCCAAAGATGTGGGTCCACGAAGACGGCGAACTAAATGATCGCCAACTCCTCCCAAGAGGAAACAGTTAACCCATAGTCCTTCTCCTCATCACTTCAAAAAGGGAAGAGAGGAAACAAAGGAAGAAAAGGACAACAAAGAGGTCACCCTCTTCTCCTTCTTCTTCATCTTCCTCCTCTTCTGATGAAAGCAATAGTTATTCTCCTAGTGAATATAAGAGGAGAGGACATCACAAATCTTATCCTGCATGGCTAAGGTCACAAAAGCTCAAGAAGTTCAAAGAACGAGGAAAGAGTATCTCTTTTCTCACCTATGATGGCACCTTTGGTGCTACTGACAAAGTATTGGTCTTCATTCAACAATTTCATACGGCCTTCGGAGACGAGGGCTTCACGGATTCCTCCAAACTACGCCATGTAGCTATGCACTTCCAAAAATTGGCTCGTCAATGGTGGTCTAGCCTTCATGGCAAGGTCGAATCCCCAAAGACATGAAATACTCTATGAGTTTCCATCATGAAGCAATTCCTTGCATGTGATGCAAAGGACAAAGTGCTTAGAAAATGGTGAAGTTTAAAGCTTATCTCTCATGAGTCTATCCACAAATATATGGAAATTGTTTGGGATTTACATCTCAAGGCTACTATCTTTCAAAAGATAGACTTTTCCGAGAAAAAGCAACAATTATATGCGTGATTACCCAAAGAGATGGCCAAGTATGTCAACTCTTAATGGCTTGTTTCTATCACCGAAGTAATCCACTATACCATGGTTTCTTCGCGCATCAATTTCCAACAAGGGGCTAGATGGAATGTCAAGCACATGGAAATAAAGACAAAAGTGATTCCAAGAGGAAAACCAATGTCCAAAATTCTTACCAAGGCTATTCCAACAACAACAACAATCGGTCCAAGGAGAAGGGAGTTTACAGAGGTAAATATAAACTCTCTCCTAAAGAGCTAGAATCATTTTGTAAGGACCACAAATGTTTTAAGTGTGGGGAGCAAGGCCATGGTTATCATCCTTGTCCCAAGAGAATTGCCCACAATGAGACTCATAGAGCCTGTATGTTTGAAGCTCCAAAAAAGGATGCTCATTGCCAAGGATTTCTCCTTTTCTATGCTTGGGGAAAGATGGAAGAGCATGATGCCTTTATTTTATTTGACCCTGGTTCAACTCACAGCTTCATATCCATGGAGTTGACCACTAAGCTAGGCATACAACCCCACGAGATGGGAGATGCATTGAAAGCCAATGGAGCTATCAAGGGACAAGACATCTCAGTTACTTCCTCAATTGGGAAACTAAGGCTTCATGTCCAAAGCTATGTGGACAAAAATGATTTCTTCATCTCCCCTCTCAAACATGAGAATGTTGTCGTTGGGGCACCATGCTTTAACCGCATGGCTTCCAACATGAAGCTCCCTAAAAGGAGAATCTACTTCACCTACTACAAGGAAGAAGAGAGCATGTATTTAGATGCTAATGAGTTGGGGAACACCATATTCCTACAATAAAGGGAATCAAGAGGAATTAGACTTGTCTAATTTCCTAAATGGATTCCAAGATGAGGGATGATGACCATGCAATTGAGCTCCTACGAAGAAGCTCACCGCCTAACAAGCCTCCTTATTGAGTTTCACAAGCTCAACAAGAGGAGATCATGAGGCAAGTGCATGAATTGGGAAAAAGGGATGGTGAGGTCTAGCTCCTCTCCATTTTGTTCACCATTGTTTTTAGTGCAAAAGAAAGATGACACATATCACATGTGTGTCGACTATAGAGCACTAAATAAGATCACTATAAAAAATAGATTTCCCGTGTTGCGGGTAGAAGATCTATTTGATAATTTACAAGTTTTGGCCTGACAAATTCTCTTGATGCATTCAAACACATGATGGACAAAAATCTTCAGGCCATTCAAATTCTCTTGAGGAGTACAAGAGATTCAATATTTAGGTCACATTATCTCTAAAGATGGCACCCGTATGAATCCAACAAAGTTAGAGATAATAAAAGGACGGCCTAATCCAAGGAATCTACAGGAGGTACGAAGCTTCATAGATATGTGTGCATACTATAGATGCTTCATAGAAAAAATTCTTGCTAATAGCAAGCCCATTACATGACTTAACAAAAAAAGAACGTTAAGTATTCATGGACTACAAAAGTGCAAGAAGCTTTTGAGAAGCTTATATCTCAACCTGCGCTCACACTACTAGATCTCTTAAAGCCATTCGAGGTCCAATGTGATACTTGTGGTGATTGTCTTGGAGCTATTTTTCTTCAAGAAGGGCATGCCATAGCATATAAGAGTCAAAGGCTCAACTTTGAGAAGTGAGTATTGGGCAAACACGAAAAAGAGCCACTAGCTATTCTATATGCCCTAAACATGTGGAAACACTATCTCTTGGGGACTCCATTCATCCTACAAATGGATCACAAAGCCTCAAGAACTTCATGACGCAAACCAAGCTCTCCGAAAAACAAATGAGGTGGGAAAATTTTCTTTTGCAATTTAAATTTCATATTGCTCACATTCTTGGCAAATACAATCAAGTGGTCGATGCACTTTCACAACGACCAAGGGTAAATGTGGTGTCTATAGCAGCTCACAATGATCTATCTTTTATGATAGATGAGTATGCTACTAACTGAGACTTTAAGTATGTAATTACAGCCTTTGCATTAGGGAAGGAAAAAGAAACTTTCACCTTGAAGGATGGTTATCTTCCAAACGGCAATAGGCTGTGTGTTACGGACCCATACACTAAGAAAGGCATGTATGAGTCCCATACTTCTCCTTATGCGGGGCAAAAAGGGAATCCATAATCTACATTACAAGGAGTAGAAATGTATTTCTGTTGGTCTACCATGAAAAGTAAACATACAAGAGTATGTTTCAAAATGAGTGGTATACCAAAAGTTGAAATTTGATCGAGGGAAGCAACTTGGATTGTTTCAGTCGTCGATAGGCTTAACAAGAAAACACACTCTATGCCTGTCAAAACGAATATTGAGGCACATCAAATGGCAACCCTCTTCAGATCTCAAATTTTCAAGCATCATGGCTTTCCAACACCCATAGTGTCAGACAAAGATCCTAGAATGACCAGTAATTTCTAGAAGGGTCTCTTTGAGAATCTAAGAAGTAGACTAAATTTCTCTTTCAGCCTATCATCCACAAACGGATGACCAAAGTGAAATAACTAATTTAATGATTCTTGATTTACTAAAATCCTATGTCATGGAAGTAGATCAATGTTCTCGATGATTGAAGTACCTACCTCTTATAGAGTATGCGTACAATGATATTGTACATATTTCTATGGGGAAAGTACCATTTGAGGTTAAAGAAGGAAGATCCAAAAGTTCCTTACTACTTAAAGTACATGGGAAGATCTTCGCTTGCTGATGAATATAGAAAAGACCTACAAGAATCTTTTACAAAGATTAAAGGGGTTATATCCATTTAACAGGAAAGGTAAAAAGGGCTGCTGCTAATAAGCACATAAGAGCCTTAGCCTTTAAGGAAAATGATTGGGTCTTGCTAAAGTTTCTCAAGGCTCATCTGAGGCATACTACGGGCAAGAGTCCTACGAACCACCAAGAGTATGATGCTAAATTAGCAAAAAGATACTATGGTCCTTCAAATTCTTAAGCTAGTCAATGAAATGGATTATCAATTGAAGTTACCCAACCATTGGCTCATGCACAATGTTTTTCATGAGAACCTACATAAGCCTTACAAAGGAGCACCATCAAAAGAAGAAATAGTTGCAGACCCTTCAAAAAATCAAAGATCAAGAAGAAGTACTTCAATCTAAGTCCATCCTATGACATGAAGACAAGGTATTAAGAAACGGTAAGATTATTTGACTATATCTTATTAAGTTAAAGAACTATCCTTTTAAAGATGCTAAATAGATGCAATGAGCCTAGCTTAAGGATAATATGAACCTTGTCAATGCTTACAATGATGCACAAGAGTAAGAACATGAAAATGCATTTTAAATTTTTTTGTCTTATAAGACTAGTTCTCTTCTTATTGTGCACAAATTTAAATAGTATGCATGCTTAGAATTGGGTTTGTGGTGACGACGTCTCCCAAACACCAAGTAGAACTTATTACTCTACTTTGGAAGTATGATATGGACTAAAGAGCAGACATTCTTGCAGAAGCTACGTCTCCCAAGCACCAAATGGATTAGTCATCCATCTTGGAATGATGTCGTAGGGTAAAAAAGGATCCTCTACCTGCTAAGAAACATGGACTAATGACTAGGCTTTATCTTCTCTACCTGATAGTCGAGGACGACTATGATTTCAAGAGAGAGGTAATGTCATAAAATATAATATCTAACTTTACCAAACGATTTTCTTATATTAAAATGATCATTTAATGTGGGAGAATAAACGAGAACTAGAGTTAGAATAATAGAGACATGTGCTCCTAGAGATATCTCAACACGAGACCAAAAGGAAAGATGGTTGCATCTCAATAAGGGTCCAAAAGGAGATGGTCTACCAAAGAGCAATGTGCAATAAGTTCTTCTAGACTTACCTAAGCAGGGGACCAAGAGGAGAGATGGTTACATCTCAATAGGGATCTAAAAGGAGGTAGTCTATCAAAGAGCAATGTGCATATAATGGAGCTTAAAAGACATTAGGGTTAGCTTCATTAAAGACCTCCAATGGTTAGTGTTAAATTTCTTTTGACCTTAGGCAAGCTAGGGCTGAGCTTGAGGTGGGAACCTGACCTAATCTTGAGGTGCTTGTCCTGCTTGATGACTAAGAGGCGTGCTTGATGACTAAGGTGCTTGAGGTGCTTGTCATGCTAGATGACTAAGGTGCTTGAGGTGCTTGTCATGCTTGATGACTAAGGTACTTGAGGTGCTTGTCATACTTAATGAGAAAGGTGCTTGAGAAGCTTCCCATGCTTGGGGGGTAAGGTGCTTGATTCAAAAAGAGACCCTACAAACTTAATGAGGAAGGTGTTTGAGTCAAAAAGAGACCCTACAAACTTAATGAGGAAGGTGCTTGAGAAGCTTCCTATGCATGAAAGTCCTAAAGATAGGGGAATCTTTGACTTAACCTTCTACTCACCCAAAGGGCACCTATTTTCTCAAAGGGCACATGAGACACATGTCAGACTCTTCCTATGCTTAACCACATGGTGTGCTTGAATGCTATTGGTTGGGCTAAAGAGGGGTCCAATGAGCTTCTAGTTCCATCTAACAAATATCTAGATATTTTTAGGATCTCTCTCTCTAAGGGGTAAGGAGGAAACTTGTTCAAAGACTACCCATGTACTTGAATGCTGGGGGGAGAGGGGTCCAATGAGCTTGAAACATGTGTAAAAGCTAGAACTCACCCCAAGCAAGCAAGGCGGGTGTTGGGGGGATATACAACACACACACACACACACACACACACATTTTGTGGATTGATTCTCATTTGGTGAAAGAAGAGGAACTCCACCTCCTTCTCCAACCTTGTGAGAAGTAAGAGACTACACCAACACTCTTGGCTATGGAATGCAAATCCAACCAAGAGCCATGCTTCAATGCTTAAGCTTGTCGTATCCTCCATCTTCATTACTATGCTATTATGTATGCTATCAAGAAGAGTGATGATAAGTGAGGAACTATTTATTTCTCCTATGGAATGTTTCTTCTTCCTCTTTCCTACCCTCATTCCGCACTAGCTCTCTCCACCTTGGAAGGTGTTTGAGGCCTTGGGATAGTTAATGCTTACTACAAAGTTTATGTTATTCTTGTGATGCATGAAGCTTTCCATCTTCATTGCATCACCCAGGCACAAGGAACACAAAGATTGTATTGTACCAAGTCTCTCTTGATGGGAGAAACTATAATACAAATGCCTATTCAAGGGGGGACTGGCTCCGTATGAATCCGGTCCTCAACTATTTTCATGTTCTCTAAACTCTCTCTCTTGCAAAAGTATTGTTCATGCCAAGTTAACTAAGTACCATGTTTATGTTGCTACCATGACTTAAGTTCATCTGCTATGCTCACAAAGTAGCCTTTGGTGTTGGACGGATAAGCCGCGATGGACGTCAGCACAACGAGAACTCACCTAACAATATTTGTTACCTAAGGATGAAGCTCGACCCATAGGCGCGTTGTCATAAAATCTAATATCTAACTAACCCAAATGATTTTCTCATATTAAATTGATCACTTAATATGGGAGAATAAACGGGAACAAGTGTTAAGATATAGGTGTGTGCTTATAGATCTATCTCAACACGGGGCCAATAGTAAAGGGGCCCAAAAGGGAGATGGTCTATCAAAGAGCAAGGCTAACCAATGGAGCATAAGACCTTAGGGTTAGCTTCATTGAAGACCTCCAATAAATGTGTGTAAAAGTCCTTTGACCTTAAGTAAGCTAGGGCTGAGCTTGAGGTGGGAACCCGGCCCAAGCTCGAGGTGCTTGTCCTGCTCGAGGTGCTTGTCATGCTTGAGGTGTTTTTCATGCTTGAGGTGCTTGATTAAGATGCTTGAGGTGCTTGACTGGCTCCATGCTTGAGGTGCTTGACTTGCTGCATGATTAAAGTACTTGAGGTGCCTTGAGAAGCTTGCCTGAGATGCTTGTGGGAACACCCCCTAGTTCAAGTGCTTTGTCATGCTTGGTGAGTAAGGTGCTTGATCACCTAAAAGTCAAAAGCATTCCTACAAGAGGGGGGGTGAGCCCTTTTCCTAGGGGCTAGAGAGAGAACACCCACTCACACACACAAGGGAAGCCCAACTTGAAGAGGCAGCAAGGACACATGTCAGGCCCCTACCCATGTTACCTTCATGTGTTGCTTGAAGCCTATTGGCTAGGCTTCAAAGGGGTCCAATGATAAATTACATGAATTATCTAATTGTTTTAGCATTTATCAAGTCCTCTCTCTCAAAGGGGAAAGGGGGACACTTGTCCCAAGGCTACCCATGTTGCTTGTAATGGCTCCTGCTTGTGATTGGCTAGGCCTGGAGGGGTCCAATGAGCTTCAGGCATGAGCTACAAGGGGGGGTCGACCCAAGCAAGCTAGGGGGGTGCCTAGGGGGTATACTCACCCACACACACTCACAAGCACTCTCATTGTGTGCTATGCAAAGTGCAAGAGCTCCCTCTCCAAGCAAGTAGAGGTTGAGAGCCTACACCAACACTCTTGGCTATGGAGTGCAAATCCAACCAAGAGCCATGCTTCAATGCTTAAGCTTGCCATCTCCTTCTTCTTCATTACTATGCTATTATGTATGCTAGCAACAAGAGTATGATAAGTGAGGAACTAATTCTTTCTCCTACGAAATGTTTCTTCTTCCTCTTCCCTACCCTCATTCCCTGCTAGCTCTCTCCACCTTTGAAGGTGTTTGAGGTCTTGGGACTGAGGCTTGGGATAGTTAAAGCTTTCTTCAAGTTTATGTTATGTTTGTGGTGCATGAAGCCTTCCATCTTCATGGCATCACCTAGGTCACAAGGAACACAAAGACTGTATTGTAACAAGTCTCTCTTTATGGGAGAAATCATAATACAAATGCCTATTGGAGGGGGGACCGGCTCCACATAAATCCGGTCCTCAATTGTTGTCATGTTCTCTAAACTCTCTCTCTTGCAAAAGTATTGTCTATGCCAAGTTAACTAATTGCTATGATTATGTTGCTATCTTCAATTATGTCTACCCGCTATGCTCACAAAATCATTTCTTGAAAGTACTCTCATTAAATTCCGCTATTCTCAAATTGAATAGGCAAATTCCATTACATTGGTATCAGAGCATTTGGTTTCTCTTTTCTTGCTTAAGAAGAGAGGTCCTTAAGTAGCCTATAAATGGTTGATGTTGTTAATTATAATAGAGTAAGTGGAACTGGGATCTAATACCGGTTTTGTTAAGCCCACTATGTGGGGTATGGTGCACACCTCGGGAGCTTTGTACTTAATAATGGAGTCTTTTTAGACTTGCCTACGGCTTTACCATTATTGAGCCATAAGAAGTCCGAAAGGAGCTAGCCCTTGGCAACTCTGCTATGTTAGACCTACTCCTCTACTCTCTATAATTAACCACTTTGAGCCGTGGGTGTAGATACTTAAGAGCCGATTTTCAAAGGCTAAGAGGAGTGGAAACTAAGGTTTTGAATTGCCAAAGCATACACTAGGTACATACATAAAATTTTGTTAACATGGCTGACAATAATCAAGAGAGTAGAATGAACATTGATAGCTTTGACTTTGCACATGAAGGTGCTAATGATGATGCTCCCATGTTTGTGAATTATCTTGTGACTAGGTTGCAACAAGCTATGGGCAACCCTACCTTGCAAGCCGAAGTTACTCAACAACTTCGTGCCTATGGAATTTCCCTTCCTCTCCAAGAGGAGAGAGATCTTAGGAGGCCTCTTGAAGAGACCCCCAAAAGAAGACTCTCTCCTATTCGAGAGGAGGAATCCAAAGAGAAAGAAAGCAATGAAAGTCTAAGTTCTTCTGAAGATGTGGCTCCACGAAGAAGGCGGTCTAGACGATCGCCTACTCCTCCCAAGAGGAAAAGAGCAACCCATAGTCCTTCTCCTCATCACTCTCAAAGGCAAGAGAGGAAACAAAGGAAGAAAAGGGCTAGGAAGAGGTCACCCTCTTCTCCTTCTTCTTCACCTTCTTTCTCTTCCGATGAAAGTTATGGCTATTCTCCTAGAGAATACAAGAGGGGAGGACATTGCAAATCATTTCCTGCATGGCGAAGGTCACAAAAGCTAAAGAAGTTCAAGGAGGGAGGAAAGAGTATCTCTTTTCTCACCTACGATGGCACCTTTGGTGCTACCGACAAAGTGTTGGCCTTCATCCAGCAATTTGATGCGGCCTTTGGGGACGAGGGCTTCACAGAGTCCTCCAAGCTACGCCATGTAGCTATGCACTTCCAAAACTCAGCTCGTCAATGGTGGGCTAGCCTTCGTGGCAATGGAGAAGCCCCAAAGACATGGAAAACTCTACGAGTTTCCATCATGAAGCAATTTCTTCCAAGCGATACTAAAGATAAAGTTCTTACCGAATGGCGCGGCTTGAAGCTCCTCTCTCATGAGTCTATCAACAAGTATGTAGATAAGTTTTGGGATTTACATCTCAAAGCTACTGTCTTTCAAAAGATAGACTTTGCCGAGCAAAGACAGCAATTCTGTGCGGGATTACCTGAAGAGATGGCCGAATATATCAATTCTCAACGGCCCGGTACTATTACCGAAGTAATCCACCACACCATGGTTGCTTCACGCATCAATTTCCATCAAGGGGCTAGACGTAATGTCAAGCCCATGGAAAACAAAGATAAAAATGATGCAAAGGGGAAATCCAATGCTCAAAATAATTCCCAAGGCACTTCCAACAACAACAACAACAACAACAATCGGTCCAAGGAGAAGGGAGTTTACAAAGGTAAAAACAAACTCTCTCCTGAAGAGCTTGAAGCTTTTCGCAAGGACCATAAGTGTTTCAAGTGTGGGGAGCAAGGACATGGCTATCGTTCTTGCCCCAAGAAGAATACTCGCAATGAGACTCCTAGGGCTTCCACATCGAAGCTCCAAAAGAGGATGCTCATTGCAAAGGATCATCACTCTCCTATGCTTGGGGAAAGGTAAGAGAGCATGATGCCCTCATCTTGTTTGACCCTGGCTCTACTCTCAACTTCATATCAATAGAGTTGGCCACCAAGTTGGGCATTCAAGCTTTTGAGATGGGAGATATAGTAACAGCTGATGCAGCTTTCAAGGGACAACAAGCCTCCGTTACTCCCTTGATTGGGAAGTTGAGGCTTCATGTCCAAAGCTATGTCGACAAAGAAGACTTCTTCATCTCTCCCCTCCAACATCAGGATGTTATCCTAGGGGCACCATGGTTTGATCGCATGGCTGCCAACATGAAGTTCCCTGAAAGGAGAATTTACTTCACCTACAGGGGAAAGAACATATATATAGATGCTAGTGAGCGTGGTCGCACTATTCCACTTGTAAATCCTCTTTCTTTTGATAAATCAATGAAGAGCTCAGTTTCTGCGTACATGATTTATGTCAAAGAGTCTCTAAAAGCTAATAATGTTTCATCAAATGAAAATGATAGGAATCAAGAAGAGTTAGACTTGTCTACTTTTCTAAAAGGATTCCAAGATGTGTTCATCGATGATATCCCTATGGACCTACCTCCAAAACGAGGGGATGATGACCATCGTATTGAGCTCCTTCCAGGAAGCTCACCGCCTAACAAACATCCTTATCGAGTCTCACAAGCTCAACAAGAGGAGATCATGAGGCAAGTACAAGAGCTGGTAGACAAAGGGATGGTGAGGCCTAGTTCCTCTCCCTTTTGTTCTCCAGTCCTTTTAGTGCAAAAGAAAGATGGTACATACCGTATGTGTGTGGACTATCGAGCACTAAACCATATCACTATCAAAAACAGATTTCCCGTACCTCAGGTAGAAGATCTGTTTGATAAGCTACAAGGCTCTACCTACTTCAGTAGGATTGACCTTAAGAGTGGCTATCATCAAATAAGGATAGTGGATGAGGATATCTTAAAGACCGCGTTTCGCACAACATTTGGTCTTTATGAATATCTAGTCATGCCTTTTGGCTTGACTAATGCACCAGCTACGTTCAATCGTTTGATGGAGAAAATTTTTAGACCATATCGAAAATTCACTGGAGTTTTCTTTGATGATATCATCATCTACTCCAAGTCTTTGGAGGAACATAAGCAACATCTCCAAGTGATTTTTCAAGCCTTGAGGGAGAACAAAATTTTTCTCAACCAAAAGAAAAGTGAATTCTTCCTTCAAGAGATTCAATACCTAGGCCATATTATCTCTCACGATGGTATTCGTATGGATCCATCAAAGTTAGAGGTAATAAAATCATGGCCTAACCCAAGGAATCTACATGAGCTAAGAAGCTTTATTGGTATGTGTGCATACTATAGACGCTTCATAGCAAAATTCTCTCAAGTAGCAGGACCACTACACGACTTAACCAAGAAGAATGTTAAGTTTGTATGGACTGCTAAGGAGCAAAATGCTTTTGAAAAACTCAAAGAGAAGCTTACTTCCCAACCAGTCCTCGTGCTTCCGGATCTCTCAAAGCCATTTGAAGTCCAATGTGATGCTTGTGGTGATTGCCTTGGAGCGGTTTTGCTTCAAGAAGGGCATGCCATAGCATATGACAGCCGAAGGCTCAATGGTGATGAACGAGTCTTGGGCATTTATGAGAAAGAGCTTTTAGCTGTCCTACATGCCCTAGACACATGGAAGCACTACCTATTGGGGACTCCATTTATCCTACGAACCGACCACCAAAGTCTCAAGTATTTCATGACGCAAACCAAGCTTTCCGACAAACAAATGAGGTGGGCAAATTTTCTTTCGCAATTTAATTTCCATATTGCTCACATAGCTGGTAAGCACAATCAAGTTGCCGATGCACTTTCACGACGACCAAAAGTTAATGCGGTGTCTATAGCTACTCACAATGATCTATCCTCTATGATAGATGAGTATGCTACTGACCCTGACTTTAGAGACATAATGTCAGCCCTTGCTTTGGGGAAGAAAGAGGAACCATTCACCTTGCAGGATGGTTATCTTCTCCACGGCAATAGGCTA
Organism: Adiantum capillus-veneris; assembly: GCF_014529385.1. Classification (NCBI taxonomy): domain Eukaryota; kingdom Viridiplantae; phylum Streptophyta; class Polypodiopsida; order Polypodiales; family Pteridaceae; genus Adiantum; species Adiantum capillus-veneris. The sequence goes on along the minus strand of NC_140955.1, from coordinate 63,834,113 downwards.
TGTGTTACCCATTCCCTTCGTGAAAAGGTTATGTATGAATCCCATGCTCCCCCATATGCAGGGCATAGAGGTATTCAACCTACTCTCCGAGGAGTAGAGATGTATTTCTATTGGCCTACCATGAAAGTGGACATACAAGAGTATGTTTCAAAATGTGTAGTATGCCAAAAGACCAAGTATGATAGAGGGAAGCAACCTAGATTACTCCAGCCATTGCCTATTCCAAATTCACCATGGGAGAGTATATCCATGGATTTCATCTTTGGATTACCCAAGTCTATCCATGGGAATACAGGAATATGGACAATAGTCGACAGGTTTAGCAAGCAAGCACATTTTATTCCTGTCAAAAAGACTATTAAGGCACATCAAATGGCAACTCTCTTCATATCTCAGATTTTCAAACACCATGGATTACCCACATCCATCGTGTCAGATAGAGATCCTCGAATGACCAGTAATTTTTGGAAAGGTCTCTTTGAAAATCTAGGAACAAGATTGAATTTCTCTTCGGCCTATCACCCACAAACGGATGGCCAAAGTGAGATAGCCAATCTTACGATACTCGATCTACTCAAGACTTATGTTACCGAAGTAGATCAACGCTCACAATGGGAAAAGTATTTACCGCTAGTAGAGTATGCCTACAATAATACTGTACATACTTCTACGGGCAAAGCACCTTTCGAGATCATAGAAGGAAGACCTAAAAGTCCCTTGCTACTGAAAGTACATGGGAAGATCTTCGCCGCCGATGAGTATAGCCGTGACCTACAAGAATCTTTTCAAAAGATTAGGGAGGCTATAGCCATCTCTCAACAAAGGCAAAAAGCTGCTGCTGATAAGCACAGAAGAGCCTTAATGTTCAAAGAAAATGATTGGGTCTTACTCAAGTTTCCTAAGGCTCGATTAAGGCAAACGACGGGCAAAAATCCTACGGGCCATCAAAAGTATTATGCTAAACTAGCAAAAAGATACTATGGTCCTTTCCAAATCTTGAAGCCTATCAATGAGACGGCTTATCAACTCAAGTTGCCCAACCATTGGCTTATACACAATGCCTTTCATGTAAGCTTACTTAAGCCCTACAAAGGAGAGCCACCAATTGAACCAATTATTGAAGACCCTCCCGAAGTTGAAGACCAAGAAGAGGTGCTACAACCCGAAGCTATCCTTCGGCATGAAGACAAAGTACTACGACATGGTAAGATTATCCGACGGTATCTTATTAAGTTCAAAAATTATCCTTTTGAAGATGCTAAATGGATGCAAGGAGTACAACTTAAGGATAGTATGAACCTTGTCAATGCTTACAATGCTACATTAGAGTAAGCAAATGTACAAATTTCTTTTAAATAACTCATGTTTTTGTCTTATATGACTAGTCCTCTTTTTAATTGTGCACAAATTTAACTAGTATGCATGCTTAGAATCATGTTTGTGATGACGACGTCTCTCAAACACCAAGTAGAATTTGTCACTCTACTATGGGAGAATGAAATGGACTAAAAGAGCAGACATGCTTGCGGCAGCTATGTCTCCCAAGCACCAAATGGATTAGTCATCCATCTTGGAAAGATGTCGTAGGGTAAAAAGGGATCCTTTACCCGCTAATTACGATTGACTAATGACTAAGACTTTATCTATTCTACCTCATAGTCGAGGACAACTATGATTTCAAGAGAGAGGTAATGTCATAAAATCTAATATCTAACTAACCCAAATGATTTTCTCATATTAAATTGATCACTTAATATGGGAGAATAAACGGGAACAAGTGTTAAGATATAGGTGTGTGCTTATAGATCTATCTCAACACGGGGCCAATAGTAAAGGGGCCCAAAAGGGAGATGGTCTATCAAAGAGCAAGGCTAACCAATGGAGCATAAGACCTTAGGGTCAGCTTCATTGAAGACCTCCAATAAATGTGTGTAAAAGTCCTTTGACCTTAAGTAAGCTAGGGCTGAGCTTGAGGTGGGAACCCGGCCCAAGCTCGAGGTGCTTGTCCTGCTCGAGGTGCTTGTCATGCTTGAGGTGCTTGTCATGCTTGAGGTGTTTTTCATGCTTGAGGTGCTTGATTAAGATGCTTGAGGTGCTTGACTGGCTCCATGCTTGAGGTGCTTGACTTGCTGCATGATTAAAGTACTTGAGGTGCCTTGAGAAGCTTGCCTGAGATGCTTGTGGGAACACCCCCTAGTTCAAGTGCTTTGTCATGCTTGGTGAGTAAGGTGCTTGATCACCTAAAAGTCAAAAGCATTCCTACAAGAGGGGGGGCGAGCCCTTTTCCTAGGGGCTAGAGAGAGAACACCCACTCACACACACAAGGGAAGCCCAACTTGAAGAGGCAGCAAGGACACATGTCAGGCCCCTACCCATGTTACCTTCATGTGTTGCTTGAAGCCTATTGGCTAGGCTTCAAAGGGGTCCTATGATAAATTACATGAATTATCTAATTGTTTTAGCATTTATCAAGTCCTCTCTCTCAAAGGGGAAAGGGGGACACTTGTCCCAAGGCTACCCATGTTGCTTGTAATGGCTCCTGCTTGTGATTGGCTAGGCCTGGAGGGGTCCAATGAGCTTCAGGCATGAGCTACAAGGGGGGGTCGACCCAAGCAAGCTAGGGGGGTGCCTAGGGGGTATACTCACCCACACACACTCACAAGCACTCTCATTGTGTGCTATGCAAAGTGCAAGAGCTCCCTCTCCAAGCAAGTAGAGGTTGAGAGCCTACACCAACACTCTTAGCTATGGAGTGCAAATCCAACCAAGAGCCATGCTTCAATGCTTAAGCTTGCCATCTCCTTCTTCTTCATTACTATGCTATTATGTATGCTAGCAACAAGAGTATGATAAGTGAGGAACTAATTCTTTCTCCTACGAAATGTTTCTTCTTCCTCTTCCCTACCCTCATTCCCTGCTAGCTCTCTCCACCTTTGAAGGTGTTTGAGGTCTTGGGACTGAGGCTTGGGATAGTTAAAGCTTTCTTCAAGTTTATGTTATGTTTGTGGTGCATGAAGCCTTCCATCTTCATGGCATCACCTAGGTCACAAGGAACACAAAGACTGTATTGTAACAAGTCTCTCTTTATGGGAGAAATCATAATACAAATGCCAATTGGAGGGGGGACCGGCTCCACATAAATCCGGTCCTCAATTGTTGTCATGTTCTCTAAACTCTCTCTCTTGCAAAAGTATTGTCTATGCCAAGTTAACTAATTGCTATGATTATGTTGCTATCTTCAATTATGTCTACCCGCTATGCTCACAAAATCATTTCTTGAAAGTACTCTCATTAAATTCCGCTATTCTCAAATTGAATAGGCAAATTCCATTACACGCGTGGAAGCAAGCATAGGGTGTCAACCTACATTCGACCGACTCCTAATTAATTCCTACAGAGGTCTCTACCCAATGTCTAAGGCACAGCCTTCAAGAGTGCATAAGAGGAAACTTCCTACAACGCTTTCTAGAGCCGAACACCCATCAAACAATCTCGAAACACCACAGAACTTGAAGGAGACCCTACTAACACCAATAAATCGCTCTCCCTAAGGTCTATGAACCAAAACCCCAACCCAAAACACTCGGTGCAAAATCACGTAGGATGTCTGGACGAAATTTGCAGGTCTTCGTTTCCGAACTCTAAACCGCCTAATGTGTAGCTCTACTCAATGTGAACGTGTGGATATGCTACAATGAAAAATCAGACAACGTATGCTCACCGAATCACCAAATGAAGCTCATAGATGGAGCTCGCAAAACCGGACCGTATGCGCACATTGTAGGTATCGGCGCGTAGCTATTGTCGAGGGCAACACGCTGCACTTCTCCACACTTGATTTCGACCACCGGTGCACACATAGCGTCAAGATGAAGCTCACACTCTCTCTCGTACACAGTACGCTCACTCACAGACTTCAAAAATGACAAAAGGTTTTTTATTAAGCTCAAAAAGTGGTATAAATACCTTACAATTCTCAAACCCTAAAGTTCCAAATCAACCATCTACTCAATCTAACTGTCAAAACTCGGATACAATCTGCAAACTTATGTAAGCCCCAATATTACAAGGTGAAATGTCGAGTTTTCTCAATAAATGAATAATTACAAAAAATGATAATTTGTTGAGTAGTCAGTTTCCGTAGGGTGTGTCCAGCTTCTAACACTCCCCCCCTCCTTGCTCATGTCGTCCCCGACATGGCTGTTGAGCTGCTTCTTCATCTTATGGTTTCGCGCATCTTGAGCAACGACTCGTATCTTGCATATAAATCCAGCAGTTTTGGGCTGAATATAGCAGTGTTGATGGGTGAAGAAGCCAGTGTAGAACGCTTCTTCAAAGGCTTGGAGGTGATAGGATGGCAAAAACATTATCCTTTGATACAATGCATGTATCACCTCCTTGGAAGGCTGGCCAGACAGATCATATGTACATCTGAGTATCTTGAAAGAAGAAGATACTGTCTGTCACCTAGCCCGGTTTGAACGTCTCGAAGACTTCCAAAACGGTTTTGCAGATCTTCCTCATCATTATGAAAGAAAGGTCAGGCGAGCCAGTGAACAATTTGATGGCGCCCGTTAGCGTTTTCACCATGTATCGAACACTTATTCTCTCGCCTACCTTCAAGCCTGGCAGCTTCGGATAGTTTAGCCAAGTGGGTTGGCTTCTTTGTAGTATCTCCTGGCCCTTCCACGTCCGTATCCTTGGTAGAGGGTAGAAGCTTAGGTTATCTCTAATGATTTTGGGTGCCTCTACCAAATGGATTAGGTATTGTGGATACTTCGTCAGCCACGCCTTTCTCCACCTGGGCTGGGAGTCGACTATCAACTTGGGCCCTTTGGGCTGGGAAATATCTGCTGTGTAGAGTGGCACTGTCAGCTCTTCTCTGATCCTCTTGTTGATGGTGGTGGCTTCGTACTTTAGCAAAGGATATGAGAGAGAGGGCTGTAGACATTCACGTCGGAGATTGCTGGCGTTGATCTTCTTAATGGTCATGGATTTAAAAACCCCATGCTCCCATTCCAAGGATTCCTTGGCCGTTTCTCTGATTTTTGTCTCTATGGCCTTGTGCAACTTCTCTTCTTCTTCTTGTGTCAAATCTTGTGGCTCTTGAGAGGGTCCTACTAGGATTTCCTCTTGCATGGGTGTGTCCACAGGATCTGCCACATTCTCTAGGTCTATGCCTTCCATGGTTGTTGGCCCTGTGCTTGCCTGCTCTTCTGCCTGCTGTCCTCTCAGCTCTTCTATCTGCTGTCCTCTCAGCTCTTCTATCTGCTTTAGGAGTGTTTGTTTCTCTGCTTCAGCTTCTTCTCCCATGTTCACGAGGAGGTCGTTCAACTCGGAATTTATCTTCTCCGCCTCCTCGAGCTTTCTCTTGATAATTTCTAGCTCATCTTGCATTGCTTTCTGCTCTTCTTCCATGCGTGTTTGCATAACCACCGACCCTTCCGCCATCATCAACCTTTTCTTTTTCTCTAAAGTCAACTCTTTCTGAAGCTCTTTCCTCTCTTCTTCATAGATCTGGCTTTCTGTAGTGGTGTGAGTCAAGCTAGTAGCTCTTACTCTAGAAAGAGATGCCCGTAGCCGTTGGATGGTTTGATCTTTAACTTTAAGCTGGTCCTTGAGCTCAAGGACCTCATCCTGGCTAGCCTGCTAGTCTATTTCTGCCTTTTCTTTGGCATTTTGCATGGCCTCAACTTCCTTGGACTCCTCAACAAGTTGTAGGGTTAGGTTATCCCTTTCCCTCTCTGCATCTGTCAATGACTTGCTGAGTTGTCTATACTCCTCTTCGGCTCCTTGTAGTCTTTGAGCTGCTGCCCGATTTTCTCTTTCCATTTCCTAGCATCTTTGCAATACCTTTGCCAGACTGGCTTGCAGCTCTGTTTCTCTCTCTATCTGCCTTTGGCTTTGTTTTTGTAAAGTGTCAACTTCCAGCTTTATCTGCACTTCAGTGGCTTTGAGAGTTGCCATTTCACTTTCTGAGGCCATTGACTGTGCTCTTAGCCCGGTTAGCTTTGTCATCACCACATCCCAATCATTGGTGGGCAGGTGCAGGTCCACTGTATCAGTGGCCATCTCCTTTAGCTCTACTAACCGTAGGCTTTGCATTTTCTCTTTGGGCCCCGTGCTTGCCAAGTCAAATGCGACCGTGGCAGCCTCTTCTTTTGTATATCTGGCAGCTAGCAGGTCTAGAAATGTGTTGTATGATTCATTTGGCTCTGGTTGCTCACTTTTAGGCTTAGCCTCTTCCTTTGGTTCTTGCTCCTCGCTTTGTTCTTGCTTGGACTCTTCTTGGTCTTCTGGTTTGTCTTGCTCCTCTTTCTCTTCTTATGGAGGGCTACGAGGAGGTGGTGAGGGCGGTGGGTTGGATTCAGGGCTGGCCGGTGGAGTTGTCGGCTTTTTCTTGAAATCTCTGTCCGCCTTTGTCTTCCTTTCTCTCTCTCGGCCTTCCTGCTCTTCTAGCAGTTTCTGTTGGACTTGCTCCACTTCCTCTTTTGTAAAGGGTACATGTGGGATATTCTCTATTGTGGCATCAAGAATCTCAAAATTCTTAATGTAATCATTGAATCTGTCTCTGTGCACCCTTCGGGATGATTCCTACATTGATTCTAGAGACGACTTCCATAGCTCATCTAAATCTCCTTTGAGGGCTCTTTCTGCCCTGAAGCTTTCTATTAGCCGCTCCAGACGTGCTGCTTTCTGTGATTTTGTCTCTTTTGTCTGAGAGCTCTAGCTGCTCTTCTTGCACGGTTTCTAACCGGCCTTTCAAACGGGTTGCCATCCTTGGTGCTTTGGGCTGTTCCTCTTGCAAGTGATGTCAAAATGGGTTGAAAATTGATATATGGGCTCATTGCACCACGGTATTGGCTCCCATGATGTCACTCTTTGCACAGTAGGTCAAAAATATGATGGAGACATCCTACGCGTAGGATGTCTATTTCATCAAAATGGCTTGGGATTTGTTCTGTGGGTAGTCCTTGGCATGTGGAACATGGCCATGCTCTTGGATTTTGATTTGGTCAAGAATTGATGTTGGTAAGACCCTGGGTAGTGTTTTTGTGCTCAAAAAAGTGTATCTTGAAGGTGTTAGGGGTCAAAAATGATTAGAATGGCTAAACTTGGTATATGAGCTCTTGAAGATGATAAGAAAATATCTAGAATGTAAAAATACCCCTTGTAGGCCAAAAATGTCAAATTGACATCCTACGCGTAGGATGTCTACTTCATCAATTTTTGCAGGTAACCACACAGATTGGTTGGTTATGTGCTTGTGAATGTGTTGTGCAAGTTTCATGTGATTTGGACAAGTTTTGGTAGGTCTATGGTCCATTATTGCCTCTATGCCATAACTTTGGTTTTTTCATGCATATGAGGTCAATGTTGGTCCAAATGGGATGAAACTTGGTGGCTAGCATGTAAAGGCTTTTCAGAAAATGTGTGTGATGAAAAATGTAGGGTTCTGTGCCGAGAAATGCCCTTGAGACATCCTACGCGTAGGATGTCTCCTGATGATTTTTGCATGGAATCTGTCACTAGTGCCTGCCCTTAGTCCCCCTGAGTCCCTTTTAAGCCTAATTTCAACAAGAAAGTCAAATGGATAGAAAGTAACTCCCTGTGTGGATTTCAGAGCCTCCGAGCCGTTTTTTGACTTTTGTAGTGCTTTTCGGCGATAAAATTTCTTGATATTGGTCTCCATAGATACCCAATCCCTTGGGGATCCTTGCCGTATGGTTTTTGTCGACTTTGGCTTCACCGACGGAGCTCCATTTGGCAATTTTTCGCTATAGAAGCACCCGTGGTTGTGTTTACAAGTCTTCGATGATTTGTGGTGGTCTACCACCATAGGACTTGGTTGTTGATGGTCTAGGAAAGCCGCTCGTGGAGTTTGGTGGCAAACGGACATGCGGTTTGGCGGCGAGAGCTATTTGACGCTTTGTGTGTCTGATGCCGTTTCTGAAGTTTAGTGCCACTTCGGGTCACCTTTTGGTCATGTGGGCTACATAGACTTGTCAAGCATGTTGAGATGCTTCTACCCATGAATTTTGGTAGCATTTGGGCGCCTTTTCGCCGATTTCCCATTTGGTGGCCTCTTGCGGGATTCTAAGAATTAGGGTTTTTTCCGATGGCTTTCTACTGCCTTTGGACATCCAAGACTGGTCTCCTATGCTAGGGTAAGCTACCGATGAAGTCTCGTTGCTTTTGGGTTAGCCGTTAGGTGGTCGCTTCTACTTGTAGGTCTCTACTGCCCGCTTTGTGTGTGAACCCTATGCTAGTTTTCGCGACAAAACAACAAACATGCGCGAAAAGCTCAAGGTGGTGAGCCTACCTCTCATGTCTGAAGCCCATCAAGTAGTCGTGCGCGTCGTAGAAGTTGCTGGATGTTCTGCTCGCTCTAGTTGGCAGCAGCTCTCTCTCAAAGGACAATAGTGAAAATGAGCTAAAAATGAGGTGATTTTTTTTTATAATGGAGGTCCCCGAATCACTTTTCATGAAATTTGACATGTGCTCCCAACCTCTTGAGAGATGCGGTTTAGGCTCAAAAATTTCTTGATTTGGACTTCATTTGCTCGGTTTACCAGAAATTTGGCATTTCGGTCAAAATTTGGCCAAAACACGCTTTCCGCTCCAGTCTCATAATTGCACCCCCACTGTACCATAGGTTGTCCTATAGTCACTGATCATTCCCATATTTTTTGTTTTTCATGTGCTTTTTGTATTTTTGAAGTTTTTCTGCTGAAAATTAGCAAACTTAAAAGGAAAATAGCAAATCAAACCCAGAAAATCTCCAAAATCATAATAAATCAAAATTATCACCGCAAAACATTATATACACTCACATGCAATTTTTATGGCCGGATTTCTCCGTTTTACCAATATTTTGCCCGAAAAATGACTATTTCTACTTATATACACACACCTAGGGGCTTGATTCGGTGTTTAGCCCCATATACCTATAGATACATGCTATATAAGGGCATATGTACTTGGGTTAGAAAATTTCGCAATCAAACAACAACCCTTAAAAATAGTCTAAAATCATGCCCTTTTTGCTCTTTCTGCTATTGGTTCCGCATTTGAGAATGACTTCCCCCCTCCTAGCAGAAGTTCTCCCGGATGACAAGGTATCGCCTTGGAGTATCTGCCGTGCATAGGTTGAAAAATTTGTTCTAATGCTTGGCCGTGTAATGTGGCCTAGTTTATGCATACCGGTCAATGCATGGAAAAATTAATGCGGTGCAAGAGAAGGGTATAAGCAAGAAGCTTATTGGCATTCGCCATCGAGGTTTCCTGTTTTCTTGGCAAGTAGCAGTTGTAAATCTACTGCTCTTTGTTTTATTGTCTTTCTTGCAAAAGGTAGTCACTTTGCCACTACTGTTGATATGGCCGTAGTTGTCTCTTTGGAGAGGATTAGCTTGGCCAGAATGGCCGTAGACCGTATCTCTTTTGCTTTCCATTGGTAGCTTGTTTTTGCCGGTTTTTGTAGGTTTTTTGCTACTTCGTTTGTTGCCACTGTTTTGCTGCTTATTGGCATCCACATAAGTCAGTTTTCCGGTTGCAAATTCAGTTGTCTGCCTTCCAATGTTGCTTGTAATGAAGGGAGTTTCTTTTGCTTTTGTTTCGGTATCCAAATGCGAGTAACATTGGGGTTACTGCTAAGCATTTTCTTTGGGATCCATATCTGTTTTATGCCCTTGCTTTTGGTTGAACTATCTGCTTCGGTTGAATTCTTCCGTTGTATTGTTTTTGGTCTGCCATGTCATTTCTATCCTTCCGCATCCATACTTGTTTCCCTTGTTTTGGTATCCTAGATCTTTGCACTGTGGTCGGTGACTTCGTATGTATGTAGTTAGCATGGTTGGCTTTTACCTGTTTGTTAGCCTTGGGTATCATGTTGTTCTTTGGTGGCACTCTTGCTTTTGGCTCTTTTTCCAATGATTGCATTGCTGACAGCTGATTATTCCGGTATTGAAGAGCAAAGGCTATTACCTGCTGTTCTTGTGCATGCTAAATATTTTGACTGCATTCGCATTCCAATCTATCTGCACATTGTACTCTTTTTGCCAAGGTTGTCCCAACAACATTGGGTGTTGTGTGCTTTCATCCTCGACTACATAAAATTTGTGTGGGTAAATATATTGATGTACTTGTATATGCAATATAGTCCAGCCCAATGTTTTCAACAAGTTTGATGTACTACTTTCCAACACTTGAGGAGTAGGATGAAGTTGACCTGTGGACTTGAGCCGATGGTATAATCTGTAAGAGATCAAATTTGCTTGAGCTCCAGAATCAAGCAATGCCGTCGATTCAACTTGATTGCTATCCTCTTTGACTGCAATTATTGGCTCCACTGTGTCTTCATCCCACTTCGTTAGTCGAATGTCATTGATTTGCAATGGTGCTTGTTGTTGTCGCAGAAGTCTTCGTTTTGCAATGTGTTCTTGTGCTTCTGCTTGAGCTTCTTCTCGTACTCTCTATTTCTCCCTCAATCGTTGTTTTCCTTGATGATTTGTTGAAGCATATCCTGTGTTAGTGGTAAATGATATTTCTTCAATCAACACCCACTAATCCAATTGGGCATATCTTCACCTTCTAATGTAGCAAGCTTGACAACTCCACTTTGCGATAGATCACTAATCACAAAGGGTCCCATCCCTCGCTTTTAAAGTTTCTTGGCATGTTGCTTCAAAGTATAAACAAGTACATAATCACCTGTTTTGAACTCTTTCGTGCGCACATGCTTGTCAAAAAACTCTTTTTGTCTTCTCTTTTTAGCATAGATCGAAGCTACAGCTCTCAAGCGGAGTTTATCTAGCTTTTCAAGGTCATCTATTCTTGAAGAGAGCTCATGCCCTGTCCATTCTAAGCGTTTCGCTACTTGTAGCATTGGAATTAAAAACTCTATAGGTAATATAGCATTTAGGCCAAACACCATGTTGTACGGTGTTGTTCCTATCGGTGTTTTGTAAGCTACCCTGTATGCCCATAGTGATGAGTGTAGCTGTTGATCCCAATCTGTTCTTGACTCTAACACAATTTTAATGAGAACCATGCATAGTGTTTTATTTGTGGCCTCAGCTTGTCCATTTTCCCGTGGATGGTATGGAGTAGATTTCCTATGTATGACCATGAATTCCTCTAGCAGATATTCAATGAGTTCATTAAGAAAATGTGTTCCACCATCACTGACAATTTCTATTGGTAAACCGTATCGTACAAAAACATTATCATACAAAAATTGTGCAGTGGTCCTTGCATCTGCTTTTTGCATTGCCTTGGCTTCCGCCCATTTCGTGAGATAGTCCATGGCCACAATGATATATTGGGTATGGGTGCGATATGCAAGGGCTAAAATAGGTCCCACAAAATCAATGCCCCATTTTGCAAATGCCCTTGCTCCCATCATTGGCCGTAGTGGCATCTCATCTCTCTTTATCGGCACCTTGGTGCGCTGACATGCGTCACAACGTTTTGCAAACTTTTCAGCATCCATATGCAATGTAGGCCACCATATTCCTGCGGTTAAGACGATTTTTGATGTCTTATCGCCTGAAAAATGTCCTCCACTTATTTCGCTATGTGCATGTTCTAGAATCAGCACGTACTCACTTTCACTTGCACAGATTCTAAGTTGATTGTCTTTTCCTCGCTTATAGAGTTGGTTCCCAATTAACTAAAAGTCGCGAGCCTCCAGCTCTATAGCCCTTTTTCGTGCTCTTGTTATGTTTTCAGGAAACGACCTGGTGGTTAAGAAATTAATGATATATTGACTCCATGCAGGTGCAATGTTTACCTGAAACGATGTCGCGTGATCCACTGGTCGTTTGGCACTACATATAGTACAATTGGTAACATAAGAATATGTGTCCGCATACATAGTTGGCCAATAAACCCCTAACTATTTTAGTCTCTCGTGTGTTTTCACTATTGAACAATGAAATGCACAATCTTGGACATGTGCTTCTTCAAGGTAACACTCGAATTCTTTTGGATTTATACATAATCGTAGAATTTGGTCCGATCCTAGATGATATAGCCATCATGCAATCAACTGGAAGTTTTTTGTTTGTCGAATTGTTTGTTGTTTGGATCTGTATTCAATATTATCAAACCTACCTCCAAAGAAAAGAATGCTAACAATTTCCTGAGACCATTTGGGTATCATTTCAAAATTGAAAAGATAAGCATCAGGTATGTCATCATCTACTCCTTCAGGAGCTTCGCGTTGTGTATCCTTCAAAGATGATCCGCTAGTAGTTTTACCCTTTTTGACCACCACTGTGAAATCAAACTCTAGAAATATAATAAAACGGCGTACAATTCTCCCTGTATTGCATGGTTTATTTACCAGATACAAAAGAGCTTGATGATCTGTGAAGAACACAAATTTGTTTGCGAGTAAATAATGCCAAAAACTTTTTACATCATAAATCATTCCTAACCCCTCTCTTTCGGTGGTTGTGTAGTTCTTTTCCGCACTGTCTAACTGTCGGCTTGCATAACAAATTGGAAAATCCATTGTTCCGTCTTCAGGTTGAGCCAGAATACTCCCAATTGTATATGCAGAAGCATCAATGTGAACATGGAATATCTTTTTCCAATCTGGTGCTTTAAGTACAGGTGCTGATACATCCTTCAACGTTTGGAATGAAGTTTCACACTCCTCAGTCCAATCGAAATTGACTAGCAAACAATACAGAGGTTGTGCAATGACTACATACATATATATGAATCTTCGATAATATCCGCAGTGTCCCATGAAGGATTGCACTTATTTCGCATTAGTAGGCCTGGGTAGGTCTACTATGAGTTTGACTTTGTCTAGGTCAGTGTTTATTCCAGTTCTTGAGACAATGTATCCTAAGATGCGGCCTTGCCTAACCATAAAAATACACTTTTTCGGGTTAAGACAGATTCGATATGTCCTGTATTTTTCAAATACCTTTTGCAAATGGTCAATATGTTCCTCTCGTAGAAGAGAGTGTACACAAAGATCATCCATGTATATTTCTAAGAATATTCTCGTGTATTCTTTGAATGAGGGCGTCATTAACCTTTGGAAGGTAGTTGGGACATTAGTTACACCAAACAGCATAACTCGATACACATAAATTCCCCATTCTGTGGCAAACGTTGTTTTGTGTTGATTCTCCATTGCAATTGCTAGTTGATTGTATCTTGAAAACCCATCCAGAAAGGAATAAGCCCGTTTCCTGGCCACCCTCTCAAGTACATGTTCTATAATTGGCAAGGGATAATTATCCCTTATGGTGGCTGCATTTACCTTTTTGAGGTTTACACACACTCACAGTTTTTTGTTCTTTTTGGGGACTACTACAATGGGTGACACCCAATCTGTATGTTTGATTTCATAGATGAATTCAACTTCCATCAGCTTGTCCATCTCCTCTTTGATTTGTTTAGAAAATGTGCCATTATATGTATAAGGACGTTGTTTGCTAGGTTTTGCATCCGATTTCAAAGGAATTGTATGTTGACATATCGCTGGATCAACTCCTTTGAGGTCTTTATAGGACCATGCAAACACATCTTTATACTTCTTGAGAAGTTGTGTTAGCCGTTCTTCTTCTTCAGGCTCTAAATCGGTTGCTATATAGACCGACTGAGGCTTCTCACTTGGTTCCACGAGGTCTATCCTTTTTGCATTTTATGGCCCATCGTAAGATTCTTGGTTCGTTCTTTCCCTGACTGGTGGTGTCATGATGATTTTTCTGTTCTGGATGGTAAATTTTGGATAGTGTGAGGGTACATTTATGTTTCCCTTCTCTGACTCCCCTTTACCATCACTATCTTCCTCAATAGTCCATACCTCTCGTAAAGACGGTTTCAGTTCTTAGTATTTCTGTTTATGCTCCAGTTTGGTCCACTCTTGGTCTTTTGTTGTCTCTTTTTTTGATTTTTTTGATTTTTGTGATTTTGTTTCTGTTTTACCTTTTCATACTTGTCTTTTTTCCTCTCGTGTTCTTTCACTTTGAACTTTTGAGAATCTTTTGGATATTTGATCTTCTACACAATCCTCTGCTTTTACAAGCATCAGATAGTGAGTTTTACCCTTTATCATGGGCATCAAGTTCTCCCTCGCTTTGTTTCCTGCTCGTTTTCTCATATAGCGTTCTTGGCGTCTAGGGTGCTGATTAGAAAAATCATAAAACTTGATATTCTCTGTTTTTCCCCCACGCTCACTTGAGTTGTCTGAACCCTCATTATCTGCATCGTTGTTTACCTCCAGATGTTCAGAGGAGTTATAAAAATCTTCTTGTTTTGGTGGTTCTATCATCTCATCTCCTCTTGGTATAATGCTTACCATGTAGTAGGGTAGCACATCATAGCCATCCTTATCGCAAAATTTTGTTGTTGGACTATCTGTAACGGTACAGACATCCAATGTTGCTAGTATGTGTTCCCATTCTAGAGGTTCCAAGGCATCTTCAGGGAAAGGTTCCGGAATATACTCCTTGTCCTCCATCGCTCTTTCTAAGACGCATTCCTCTCTTCTTAAGCTTCCACAATGTGAAGCTCTGCACATCCATAGCTCTTTTTGTTGCCCTAACCATGTTGGGAGTTCCGATACTGCGACGACTGTAGCTGAATCAAACTCTTCCACTGGTGTCTGGTTCACATCCTTGTAACTATGGCCTTTCAAGTGTATTTTGGTTGTTGTCTCACCATGTCTGAGGTATATGTGGTCGTAACCCCAATCTTGGACCATCTTCAATTGTCGCATGAATGGTCTTCCCAAGATGATCTCATAATTGTTCTTTTTGTCGAAATCGACTATTGCAAATGTATGCTCATACTCGATTCCGCACAAAGTGACAATCACTTTTTCTAAGAGTCCTAGAGGCTTCTCCATGAACCCATCTACCAATTGCAATTTCATTCTAGTCGCTCTTAAAGCTCATACAAATGTATGCTCATACTCGATTCCGCACGAAGTGACAATCACTTTTTCTAAGAGTCCTAGAGGCTTCTCCATGAACCCATCTGCCAATTGCAATTTCATTCTAGTCGCTCTTAAAGGTGGTTTTCCCCATTTTTTCCAGATTTCCTTGGTGGCGATAGCAACTCCCGCTCCACTGTCAAGAATACTCCTTGGAATTCTTCTGGTAGCGTGGTGTTTCCATCTTCTCCCTCGCAATACTCTCCAACCTTGTTTAATGGTACTGTCTTAGTGTTTAGTTGAGGCATGTCCAATTCTTTGATCCCTTCTTGAAGCTTCGAGGTGGGGTCTTTCACTCCAAATTTTTCTAGGCATTTATCTACTGTGGTCCACATGTTTGGTCATAACCTTAGGATTTTGGCTAATGTGATTGTGCATGTCACCAGGGGGGACAATAACTCAATCAATCCTTGTGAATCCATCACTTTGTTAGAAGAAAGTCTTTGAGATGGGATTGCTCTCACTTCAGACTTGGCTTCATACTCTCCTAGGTAAGAGGGTAGAGTTTTCAGCGAGTCTAGTTGGTTGTGCCCCGAACTAATTGATCCCTGGTCTCCCCCTTGTGAATGTATATCAGTGTTCATTTGAGACCTTGCCTCAAATTCTTCAATAGGAGGTAATATCTCATTATTCTCTTTTATTGTGCTATTCATGTGGTTACTCACCCTGTTAGCCTCATTGGCCTCACGGATTTGCTTCCATAGATCATCTAGACTGTTACAGTCCTTACCCATTTCTGTCAATGTTTTAGGCTGGAACCCGTCACTTGCCTCATCTGTTGTATTTGGCACTATGATAGTCTCTCCTCTAGACTCATAGGCATTCGTGAGTCTTTCCTTCGTTTCTACTTGTTCCTCTAAAGTTGGTTGGATAGGGGCTGGAGCTGGTACTTCATGCCAATTTGCAAGTTTATCAAGCGGGTCTTCCATCAATAATTGAGCTATTTCAATCATCTTTCTACACATTTCCAACCTTTGTTTTTGTATTTCAGCATATGGATAAGTCATCCATCTTTGCTCCTGGGTTTGGTTCTTTTTGAGTCTGGCTTCATAAGATTTTAGAAGTGCATCCAACTGCTCATTTACCTTGTCTGCCAGTACTGATCCTCCTGATCCTGCACTTTTGGGCTCTACTATTTCCTTGGGTGCTATGGTTTTCGTGGTGTGTGAGCTTAAGCTAGCTAGATCCTCTAATCGCTCTAATCTATCCTTTGTATGTTTTAACTCCTCGGATAGAGCTGTTTGCTCTCGTTCTTTCCTAGCTTTCATACGCGTCTTTCTAGCTTTCCAAGTGCTTCTCTGATTTTTCGTTTCTGAACTTGGGGCAACGGTTTTTGGCTCTTCAATTATGGGTTTTTGGCCTGAATATGTATGATTGTTTCATTTTCTGACCCTCCATTGGAAGGTACTATTTCTAGCATGTTCAAGGTAGTTTTTGCTCCTTTGCTTGGATTTTTAGGGCAATTGGGAATCAAATGAGTAACTCCACACTCGGTGCAATATCCGTTGACTCTAATGATTTCATCATGAGGACAGTCTCTTAGCCAATGGTCTCCACCACACTTGTAGAAGGGCCCTTGGGTTGTTGAGGTGCTCCTTGAGCTCCTCTTTGTTGGTATGCATGTCTCTGTCCGCCCATGCCTTCGTTGACTATGAACAACAATGTTCATTCATCTAAGCTATATCTTTCTTCTCCTGCTGCCTGTGGAGCTGTGGTCCTGTACTTCTTATCATGCTCCATGGTTCTGGTGTCGAGGGTTCTTTCAGTGGATAATAGACAGAGTTTGCCACATATCCATTGGGATCTTCATAATATGCATGCATAGGCACCAAAGCCTTCTCCTCTGATTCGGTTACGGTTGGTGTGTATCTTATACCGGACTGGTCGTAATCCTGGTAGGGGTGGTTGTTGCCCCAACACTGGTTGTGGTCTTTCTACACCTACAGATCCTGGTAGGTTGCCTGCTTGATACCTAGGCATTGGTGGAACTTGAGGAGAAGCTACCTGAGCTTGGGGAGCATAAGGTCTCTCTCTCACATATCCCTTGTTATAATAACATTCCTCCGTCCCATGGTTTGTCCATTTTTGTTCAATAGCACACCACTTGGGCTATTTAGCCTGGGGTTTGGCATACAAGTTAATCTTTTCTAGCACTTCCTCTACAAGCTGCTCTTGGTTTACAACTACTTCTCCTTTCGGTGTTGTCTTAGAAGACTTGCTTCCACTTTGTTGTGAAGATGAATCGTCCTTGAAGAGTATAAACACAAGCTCACACTCACTCTTACCTAAACCATGCGGGAACAATCTCTATCCCTAGAACATTCTAGGCCTTCCATCATAAGCCTATATAAGAGAAGGCTCTCAAGCATGTAACTAAATCTCTCATTTGCATAATAGAAGGTTGCATTCTCTTTCTCTATTGTGTACATTCTCATTTACACTCACACACACTCACTATGAATGCTTCACATGAGCATCCACCCTAGCCGAGGCCCAACAACTGGTATCAGAGCTTTGAATGATCCTTGGCCTACTCATGTGAACTTCCCTTCTCTCTAGGAGTCTCTCTCTCTCTAAGCCCATGATTTTTTCAGCTCTCCCTTTCCTTTAGGAAAAGTTGGGCACTAGCCCACATGCCCACTTGCCACCTCTTCTACCTACTTTTGACTTTTTGCCACTTTCTCTCTCTTCTCTCTCCTCAAGGGTGCCCAAATCTAGGCGTGGGATTTTGGGGCTGATTCTTCTTCTTCCTCAGCTCCTCAAGCTTTAATGGAAAGCTTTCTCAACTTCATACTCAGCCCATAGCTCATATCCACCCTTTCCTACATCATTTCAATGCATCTCCTACCTCACTAGCTCTCATTTTCTCTCTCACTCAGCCCATAGCTCATATCCACCCTTTCCTACATCATTTCAATGCATCTCCTACCTCACTAGCTCTCATTTTCTCTCTCTAAGCTCTTTCTCATAACCAAAGTTTGAGATTTGCTGCTGTAATTTGAGCATTCTCAGCCTCATAATATCACTAAAATCTCATCATTAATCCATCATTAGTCTACCATAAGTTCTCTACACATTGCGGGCAATGCGGTGAAGACTAGTACCACAAAACTAGTCAAGAAGTACATGTTTTAATTTTCTGTTTCATAACAGAAAATTTCCAGCCCACATTAGCTCAAAAATTGGTGGTTTACGGCCTCGAGAACCTTTATCAAAGATCGGGCAACCTCGGTGCTTCATTTGGTGTCATTCTACATCAATTTTGCGGTCATTTTAGCTCATTTTGGAGGCATTTTGAAGGCACTTTTGGCTACAACTATTGGTGGAGTTCAAAATAGCAAATAGAATTTCAGATTTGACTCCAAATTCAACATCAAATCTCAAGGCAAAGCTGAGTTATATCATCCCCATCTACTCCGGCACATTTGGAGTATATTTGGTAATCATAATTGTCATTTTTGTGCTTATTCATAATCCCTTTTTTCATTACCGCATCTCCCATTTCTCACATGCTTTTGTAAAAGGGTAGACACCATTTCAAGAGTCTTGAAATAGGACCCCCTTGCTTGCAATTTCACATATCACTAAGCATTATGGGTAACAAGGAGATAGCTATGTTCAATGGCATCGGATTTCACACATGGCAAGTGAAACTCAAGGGTCATCTAATGAGAAAAGGGCTATGGAGTATCATAACCACTGATGCACAAAACCTCACGGCACAACAAATCCGAGAGCGTCAAGCCAAGGATGAGAAAGCCCTAGGCATTCTCATCACTAGTGTGGCGGATGATATCATTCACCACTTAGATGAAGCCACATCGGCCAAGCAAGCATGGAAGACTTTAGAACGCACATTTGGGGCAAAATCTAAGCACTCTAAAATATCTCTCAAGATGCAATTATATGGTCTAGCAATGTATGAAAATGAAACACTATCTAGTCTTGTTAATAGGCTAAAAAGCTTATGCACTCAACTTTCATACATTGAGTGTCATATAGATGATGATGATAAAGTTGCGGTTCTTCTAAAAGCACTTCCTTCTACATATGACAATATTGTAACCGTACTTAAGGAAAAAGAGCCTATCCCTACACTAGAAAGTGTAATCAACTCTCTCCAAGAGGACCATAACAACAAGCACCCACACAATGAAACTAATGCATCAAAAGCACTCTATGTTTCAAGTTCAAAGCACACTAAGGCTTGCAAGCATTGCGGGAAGTACAACCACTTATCTTCCGAATGCTACAAAATCAAAAAATGTGTGAAGTGCGGGAAATTGGGGCATCCACCTCAATTTTGTACCAAAGGCAATGGCGGCAATGGCGACAACGGCGGCAAGAAGGTTACCTTCAAAGGTAAACGTGTCAACTATGTGCAAAGTGAAAGTGATGATAGTGATGATGAAGATCAAAGAGCTCACTCCGACAATGATGAAGTGAATATGGTAACTTCCGCTTTCTCTTCACCCTCTACTTCTATTTCTTCTTCAAATAAACATGCTAAGGGCCAACTCAAATATAGCTACAGTGAAGGAAATGATATTTATTAGAAAGAAGGATGCTACCCTAAACACACTATGTTGAATCTCAATTGTGAAGTTGCATTTCTCATGTGAGAACCTCTTATGTTGTATCTTTGTAGACATGAGTGATGAATCCAATTGAGAACCACTCATGATCACATTAGAACCTTAAGTGTTGAATCCATCTCTCTATGTTGTAAAGAGCATGAATGATGAATCCAATTGAGAACCATCATGACTCTTACCTTCTTCCTGTTGAGAACCTTAGCTTGTGTGTAAGCATGTGTTTAAGGGGGAGATTGAAGAGTATAAACACAAGCTCACACTCACTCTTACCTAAACCATGCGGGAACAATCTCTATCCCTAGAACATTCTAGGCCTTCCATCATAAGCCTATATAAGAGAAGGCTCTCAAGCATGTAACTAAATCTCTCATTTGCATAATAGAAGGTTGCATTCTCTTTCTCTATTGTGTACATTCTCATTTACACTCACACACACTCACTATGAATGCTTCACATGAGCATCCACCCTAGCCGAGGCCCAACAGTCCTCAAGGTCCTTGAACTCCCCCTCTTTGTAGACCGCACAATTGTCCACAAGGTAAAGAGCCTCCTTGGTCAACTCATTCAACGTCGTGCTCCTCTTCATATGTAAGTCCTTTTGGAGATCTGCATTCCTTAGTCCTTGGATGAATATAAGCATAAGTCTGGACTGAGTTGGCAGTTCTTCCACAGGACAGAACTTAACATATATTTTTAGTCTTAGGGATGCGTTTTGTACAGATTCCCCATCTTTCTGTTTGAATTTATGGATTTGTGAGACGGTATTATGAGCTATCCCCCTTTGTGAGAATTCCTCGATAAACTCGTCAAACACTTCCTCCATAGACTCAAAGTCTCTACGCTCTACAGAAAGTAAGCGACTATTCCCTCACTCTCATGCTTGTAGATTCCCACGTTCTCATTATAAGTTGAAACCCTGGTTGTTTTCTTATCATACATAAAAATTGCTCCAGGTCGATCAATGTTTGGTGGCGGTTCTTGAGCTTCTGAAACCATTTTCCCTTTCGCCACGTTATCTCCATATCTGTTGTAATTTTCAGGGTTACTAACTATCAGATAGTGGTTCCCCTTTTCGTTTCGGAATCTATCTCCATCATCATAGACTTGAATTATCTCCAATCTCTGAGGCGGTCTTTCTTCAATACAAATGCACTTGCATCCTCGATAATTAGAATAGACTAGGGCTCCCCTCGAGTTTGTTCCTTCTAAGAAGATCACAGTGAGTTAGGAATCATTCAAAGGATTTAGGGAGGTGCTTCCTCCTAGCATTGGTCCGTCATAGGTGAAACCTCCTGGCTGTTGACTACCCATCATGAAGAAAAATTTGTTTGACAAAGTGTCAGTATCACTACCTTTCTCAATAATTGGTGCTAGTGGATCTAGACTTGCCTGAGTTACACTCTCCTTGGTGGACACTAAGCTACCTAGGTCACCTGCCACCTTTTGGTCTCTAAAAATGTATCTTCTTGATCTTCAATTCATCAAACTTATCAATGCAATTTATCACAAATCCAACCACTCACCTGGCAAAGGATCAGTCTCCGCACAACTTCTTGCTTTGTCTGCTGAATATACCTGTACACAAGCGTTTAATTTCGGCAAATCGAATCAAAGCATTTAGCTGCTAGAGGTTATCTTAGTAATGATTGGTATAACTAGAGAGTTAATCTCAACCACTACTGTATTTTATACACTGCTGATGTTCTGGATTAGGTGTGCTAATCTTGAACTGTACTTTCCTCGGATGTTGGTCAATTTACGTGAAAAAGTCTGAATTCAGTCTTTGCTCCGTCAAATGGACAAACCAGGTCCAAATTCACTTCTGAAAGAAGTTCTAGAACCCTTAAGCCAAATGGAGCCTCACTGTCTAAGCTCAGTCAAATTTTCTCTTCAGTAGTCCTCAGTAGACATTCTATGTGTAGGATGTCTCCTACATTGTTTTGCCTGGATTTTTGCACTATGGATTCCCCTTGATGTGCTGAGTCCCCAGTTGTTTTTACTTTTTGATTTGGACATCTATAAGTTGATCAATGGATAAGAAATATGTTCCGACAGCCTGTTGCTGGTCTTGATCAGTCTAATCAACTCCAATTTGGACTCATGCAGCCATCCTATGGTTTTGGTCTTAAAATAATGCTTTTGCACAATTTGGGTAGGATGTCTGTAATTTCAGTCTATCTGGCCTTATCCTGTCAAGATATGGTCAAATTTTCACTTTCCAGGTGAAAATAGGGTAAACCCTACCTTCTGAACACACTGGTCAACTCAAAATCCCAAAAGTCCCACGAGATTAGCCTGTAGACATCCTACGCGTAGGATGTCTCTTGGCTTAAAATTAAATTTTTTCGTGACAGAAATGCTTTTGATGCTCTGCAGCTCTATCAGAAACACTCATAGTAACTTTTGGACTTCACTTCATCTTTCAAACACACTTTTGCGTCTTTTTGCATCTTTTACAACCTTGTGATGAATTTACCAAGCAAGTATACATGCATGAAGTGCTCTCGATCCTAAATCATGATGTCCTACTTACTCTACTCCTACTCATCACGTGAAATGGTGATAATGGTGTTTTGGTTGCTCTTTGGCCTCTCCGGACTCTCAAGCTCTCCTCTCACCGCTTTTACCACTCCATCTCCCAATCTAGAACTGAACTATTATCTAAAACTATCTCAATCTACCTAGACCTACCTAAGTCGAAGGATTTAGGCCAGACACACGCTCCCTAGACTCCCTCTAAGACCTAGAGAGTCCTCCACCCTCTGGTCCTATCTAAATGTAAAACGAGACTCTTGGCAAGCCAAAAATCCCTATCCTCAAGGACTAGTCTCGGTCACCTACCTAAGGTTTTCGTCCCCGCTAGCGGCGCCAATGTTGGACGGATACGCCGTGACGGACGTTAGCACAGCGAGAACTCACCTAACAAGATATGTCAGCTAAGGACAAAGCTTGACCCGCGCAGGCGCATGGAAGCAAGAATAGGGTGTCAACCTACACTCGACCGACTCCTAACTAATTCCTACAGAGGTCTCTACCCAATGTCTAAGTCACAGCCTTCAAGAGTGCATAAGAGAAAACTTCCTACAACGCTTTCTAGATCCGAACACCCATCAAACAATCTTGAAACACCACAGAACTTGAAGGAGACCCTACTAACACCAATAAGTTGCTCTCCCTAAGGTCTATGAACCAAAACCCCAACCCAAAACACCCGGTCCAAAATCACGTAGGATGTCTGGCCAAAATTTGCAGGTCTTCGTTTTCAAAATCTAAAGTGCCTAATGTGTAGATCTACTCAATGTGAATGCGTGGATATGCTGCAATGCAAAATCAGACAATGTATGCTCATCGAATCGACAGATGAACGTAATAGATGGAGCTCGCAAAACCAGACCGTATGTGCGCATTGTAGGTATCCGCGCGTAGCTCTCGTCGGGGGCAACACGCTGCACTTCTCTGCACTTGATTTCGACCACCGGTGTACACGTAGCGTCCAGATGAAGCTCACACTCTCTCTCATACACAGTATGCTCACTCACAGACTTCAAACGTTTTTAAAAATGACAAAAGGTTTGTCATTAAGGTCAAAAAGTGGTATAAATACCTTACAATTCTCAAACCCTAAAGTTCCAAATCAACCATTTACTCAATCTAACTGTCAAAACTCGAATACAATCTGGAAACTTCTATAAGCCCCAATATTTACAAGGTGAAATGTCGAGTTTTCTCAAAAAACGAATAATTACAAAAAATGATAATCTACCGAGTAATCAGTTTCCGTAGGGTGTGTCCAGCTTCTAACAATAGGCCATTTTCATTATACATCTTCAATGGACTTTGTAGGATGAATAGATATTAGTCTTTAAGGATGAGTTCATACTACTCGGACCTGCAACATGAGCATTCATAAGGTCCAAGCTCTCCAATTCAAATAGCATTGTATACACTCTTTGCCGCTCCTATGCTATCAAACTCTGACAAGGAAGTTTCCTAGATCTGATGTTTATAAGGTCTTAATAAGGTGTTTTGATCAAGGCATCGATTGTGTTCACACTGAAAATGTGTGTGGAGGTCTCATGCATCCTGGGTGGTGAGGCTGCCTATGGTAAAGGTGGATCTGATAAGATTTTGTCTTCAACGAATCCCATTTTTCCAAGTCCACTCTAAACCCCTGTAACTTACTCTCCAACGGGCAGTCTTAAACCCCCCTTAACTCTCTCTCTTTTATTTGACCATGACAAGGAGATTGTCCATGTATTCTCAGAAAACTTGTAGGACTTTGTCATCGTGGTCAGGTACTTCACGTTGAGAGGTTAATGAAGCTATGTCTCCTATTCTCCATCATATATTATATACAATTGAAGACTACTATACCCTAGTTTTTCTTATCTCATATGCATGTGTGTGTATCACACACACAAATACCGACACACACACCCATGTGTTGAGATCCACACTTCAAACTTTGAAACACTTTGGTTGTTTATGATTCAAACATGTGTGAATCCTTGTAGGTCCATTGTATTATCATACTCCTCTTATTTTGTTATCGTTTAAATTAATCTGTTTTTCTTTAGGCCAGGAGGGAGAGATTGATATCCAGGGAGACCTTTCTTTAGCCAGAGGCCTCTAATCAAGCACACTTTTCTAGGGCCTTGAAAATCAAGAAACATTGGGGCTCCATCCACAGTTCACTCAATATGAGAATGGGAATGCTATGCAAGACCAAGACAAAATAGCGGGGATGATGCTTGATCATCTAAGCTAAATCATTGTCCAACTAGAGACCCACTCTCAAGAAGTGGATGAAGCCAAAGTAACCTTTCTCGAGAGCGTCAATAGGAAAATCCACCAACCTGAAGCCAATCGTCTTGAGACGGCCTTTTCTGAAGATGAGTGCTTGCTTGGATTGGAAGCTTTTGGTAAGGAAAAGTCCTCTCGCATGCTGGGATGGCCTGACCATTGAATTATTCACAAACTTTTGGGATGACCTCAAGGTACTAGTCACATATATGGCTAACCAAGCTTTTTTCAAGAGTTCGTTGGGTCCAGTGTGAAAAGAGGGCTTATCAAGCATATCTTGAAACAAGTTTGTTGCTGGCATCTTAAGCACTGGCATCGCATAACTATGATGTATGTAGTGGCATACAAAAGCATTGCTAAGGCATTCTCTCTTAGAATTTCCCCCATCCTGGGTAGAGTCATCTCCCCTCATCAACATGCTTTTGTCAAAGGAAGGTCACTTTATGACAATATCTTGGTAGCAATGGTAGGCATTGAGTACGAAACCTTCACAAAGTGGTTCTTCATTGAATATTTCATGAAAGCATTTTGCTTTGGGCCTTGCCTTTGTCGACTTATACACACTCTGGGTGCATGCACTCAATGTGAGCTCTTGTTCAATGATAGAATTGTGGGCTCCTTTGAATCCAAAAGATCTGTCAAGCAAGGATGTCCTCTAGTCTCTCTTCTCTTTACCATTGGGTTGCATCCTCTAATAACAATGCTTGAATCTGCCACTAGGTGGGGTGAAATTCAAGGTTTAGCTTTGCCTGGAAAAACAACGAGCTGCTGGCCAACATGTTGCAGTCTACTCCCTTCTCTTTTTGAAAGCGTGCAAAGCCTCATCGCCATGGCAATGGGCAAAGTAGGAGGTTATCGCTCGACCGGTGGTTCAAGGTGGCCTCAAAATTATCAACCCTGTTGTTCATGTTATGGCCATGTGTGCCAAGTTTGTGGTCTCAATTTTAAGACAAGACTAGTCTTGCACTATCTTGATCAAGAAGATGATAGACAAGGAAAAACTTTTCTCTAAAGGTGGGCAATGGAAAAGGGATCGAGGTGCACAACAAACTATTAGCCCTGAGGTGGTCGAACTTGAGACTGGGTGGCATCACCAGTGAGCTACTGCAAAAACTGCAATAGGGAAACATGGGTATTGGAATGGGGTGAGTTAACCAGATACTTCCACAACTCCATCTTGCATTGGTCCACTTGGATGTCTAAAGTTGTTAGTGTAGTTCTTAACCTTTATTGGAGAGAAATTCCAAGAAGGATGAACAATAAAGGAAAGGACTCGAGTGGTTGATCCACTTCTAGGATGGAAACAATAAGTGCTAGAAATCCTCTAACCGGTTGGCTTCCCAATTTCAATTCAATGGCACTGAGTAACTGCTTGTCAACACAGTTGTAGAAGGACTGGAGATCATTTTCATGCCAATCTGGGAATTTACTTTGAGTAGAATGCTTCAAAATGGCCCATGGGTAGCCAATTCTTTAAACCTCATACTAAGGGAATTTACCAAGAGTTAATGCACAAGGTTGATTGGTTTGCCCCTTTGAACAAATAGTGGAAGAAACAATGGTTGAAAGCTCGATAGGATGAGGTTATGAAGAACATTTGGAATCCAAACTGGCCTCATTTTATGAAGGTATTTCTGTGGAAGGTGTTGTGGGGGCTTTTCCATGAGGCGTCAAGATTTGGGCATGAGGTACTGGGTCCGATAGATGTTCAGGGTGTAGACTGGCTAACGAAGATCTTTCATGGAATGCTCAACAATTAGAGGCCTGGCAGGGAAGGTGTGCAAATGGATACAAAGAATGTGGAAGATAGGGTTTTTCACGAAGGATTTGTGCCTTGGTGGGAAATAGTTTTGAAGTCCTAAACTTCTAATCTGCACTCAAATTGTCATATATTATTTCTTCAATAATATCTGGAAGGCCAGGAACTATCGTGTCTTTGATATCAATCTCTTTGTGGCTAGCTTCTCAGAGATTGTACAAGAAATCAAGGAGTTGATATATATGTTAGGGAAAAGGCAAAGCTTGGATAATTGGCTTAAAAGTGTAACCATCTGCCCATCAAGGCTAGACAGGAGGTTGAGGCTGATTTGTATATTTCTTGATGGCATTCTAATACAATCACTCACAATTGTGAGTTTTGCAAAAAATAAAAATAAAAACTAGTCTATCTTCCTAGTTTAACAAGCCTATGTGAGTTTTTACCTTATTTAAAAACGTATAACAATGAGCTATTTAGATTAGAATACATTTCAAAAGCATAAAAAATAATGAGTGAAAAAGCATTTGAAAGCATTCTAAACAAGGTGAGGAGGCACAAAGGCCTCAAGTTAAGGGGGAATGAGAATTGTGGAGAGTACGTTTAAATGAGTGCTTACAATCACATGAAATTTTTATTGCATTTTTAATATAAAATTATAGTATCCAATATATATACATAATCACAATTTTTATTGCATTTTTAATATAAAATTATAGTATCCAATATATATACATAATCACAAACTGTTTATATACTAGGAAAGACCCCAGTAAAATAATAAGGTGAAAGGTGCACATTGCACATTATCATTTAGAAACAAAATTAAATAAAATTTTACATTAAACATACATAGGTTGGGTTCACAAGAGCCGACGACAAAAACCTCACACTCTTTCTTTCACATCTCCCTTCGTTTACAAGGGACACAGACAACTCTATAAAATTTATTATGCAAGATTTTGACGTCTAATGAGCTATATGTAGTGGTAGTGCTGCTGAGCATCTAGTCATTGGATTCAGTTCAATCATGTTGATTTGTGTTTTGTGCTAAAAAGTGGACGCTTAAACTACTCTTCCAGGGGGGAGGGGGAGCTCGCCAAATTTTTGTGGGTCCACAGAAGGCCAAGTTCCTTTTTCACCAATGGGCAACCTCCATGATGGAAGCACACTCCTTTTCAAATGTCTTTTGTCGGCTCTTGTGAGCCCGACTATATTCAAGAATGCTTTGTATATTAGGAAATGTTAAATAATAACGTCAAAAGGAGTAAGAAATGAAAAGTACAATCTAGGATCTTGTAGCAAGGAGAGTAGAGAGGGATACGATGCAAAGTAGATCAACAGTAATTTAAAATTTGGATTAGCACACTATTACAAAGTGATGGGTCATCCATCCATGTGCTCTCAAGATAAAGCTTAGATGGAGATTTATACAACTAGAGTAAGTAGAAATACAAGGGGTTATCCTTCAATAAGGATGTGTGTGTGCGTGCGTGTATAAAATGGCTCATAGAGAAGGCATCCTTATATAGATGCAAGGGAGCCTCCTACGCCCATGTGTAGCCGCCCTTGTGTAGCGAGGTCCAAGTAGAACTCGGCCATGCATCCATGTGTGACTGTCCTTGTGTAACCTTGTGCCACCAGCCATTGGAAGGACGAAGCTTACAGTCAGCTTACAATCAGCTAAGCACGAAGCTCGACCCGCAGGCACGTGGAAGCAAGCATAGGGTATCAACCTACACTCGACCGACTCTCGACTACTTCCTACAAAGGTCTCTACCCAATGTCTAAGCTACAGCCTTCAGAAGTACATAAGAGGAGATTTCCTACGACGCTTTCAAGAGCCATATACCCATCAAACGTTCTCGAAACGCCACAGAACTTGAAGGAAACCCTATTAACACCAATAGTTCACTCTCCCTAAGGTCGATGAACCAAAACCCCAACCCTAAATACCTGGTGCAAAATCACGTAGGATGTCTGGTCAAAATTTGCAGGTCATTGTTTCCAAAAACTAAAGTGCCTAATGTGTAGCTCTACTCAATGCGAATGCGTGGATATGTTGAAATGAGAAAATAGACAACGTATGCTCACCAAATCACCAGATATAGCTCGTAGATAGATCTCATGAAGCCAGACCATACACCTGCAATGTAGGTGTTGGCGCGTAACTCTCTTCAGGGGCAACACAATGCACTTCTTGGCACTCGATTCTGACCACTAGTGCGCACATAGCGTCAAGATAAAACTCTCACTCTCTCTCGTACACAGAGTATGCACAACTCACACAGACAAAAACTTATAAAATGACAAAAGGTTTTTTGCATTAAGGTCAAAAGTGGTATAAATACCTTACAATCTTAAACCCTAATGTTCCAATTTCACCATTCACTCAGTCTAAATGTCAAAAATGGGATACAATCTGAAAGCTTCTGCAAGCCCCACTATTTACAAAGGTGAAATGATGGTTTTTCTCAATTTAGGGATAATTACAAAGAAAAATAATATCCTGTCGGGCAATCATCCTCTGTTGGGTGTGTCCAGCCGCTAACACTCCCCCCCTCCTAGTTCATGTCGTCCCCGACATGGCAGTAGAGCTGCTTCTTCAGTGGAGGCTTTCGCGCATCTTTAGAAGAGATTGATACCATGCATGTTGGGCTAGTAATGTAGGGCCGAATATTTCTGTATCGATGGTGAAGAAACCGGTGTAGAAGAATTCTTCAAAGGCTTGGAGATGATACGAGGGCAAAAACATGATTCCTGATAAGGGAATGTATCACCTCATGGGAAGGCTGAGCAGACAGATCATATGCACATCTATATGTGTCTTGGAAGAAGAAGATGACGTCTATTGCATGTCCAGGTTTAAAGATTTCAAAAACTGCCAGAAGGGTTTTACATATTTTTTTGAGCATGATGCAAGAGAGGTCAGGCGAGCCAGTGAACAATTTAATGGCGCTCTTTAGGGTTTTCACCATGTATTTCTCACTCATTCTCTCGCCTTCCTTCAAGCCTAGTAGCTTGGGGTAGTTGAGCCATGTGGGGTGGCTTTTCTGCAACATCTCTTGTTCTTTCTAGGTTTGCATCCTTGGTAGTGGGCAAAAGCTAAGGTTGTCTCTGATTCTTTTAGGCGCCTCTACCAGATGAACTAAATACTATGGGTATTTGGTTAGCCATGCATTTCTCCATTTTGGCTGAGAGTCCACAATCAACTTAACTCCTTTTGGTTTGGAGATATCTTCTTTGTATAGTGGCACTATTGGCTCCTCTTTAATCCGCTTGTTTATTGTAGCAGCTTCATACTTGAGAAGAGGATATGGGAGAGAAGGTTGTATCCATTCATGCCGAATGACATTGGCATCTATCTTCTGAATGGTCATAGACTTAAATACTCGCTGCTCCCACTCCATTGTTTCTTTGGCCGTGTCTTTTATTGCCACTTCTATTGCCTTTTGTAGATTTTCTTCTTCTTCTTGTGTGAGATCCTGGGGTTCTTGGGATGGTCCCACAAGGATGTCCTCTTGAATTGTGGTGTCCACTGGATATGACACATTGTCTATGTCAATGCCTTCCATTGTTGCTGGCCCTGTGCTCAAGTGTTGCTCTTCAGTCTGCTGTTGGTCTTTCAGCTCATCTATCTGCTTCTAATATGCTTTCTTTTCCTGTTCAGCTTGATCCCCCATGTTCACGAATAGGTCATTCAATTTTGCATTGGCTTTTTCAGCTTCCTCTTGGTGTCTTCATTTTCTGTTTGCATCTTCTTTAGATCCTCGTCCATCTTCTTTTTAAAGGCTTCTAGCTCATCTTTCATGGCCTTGTTCTCATCTTCCAGACGGTTTTGCATTACTAGGGAGCCCTCGGCCAGCATCGGTCTTTGTCTCTTCTCTAGTGTCAACTCCTTTTGGAGTTCCTTCATCTCTTCTTCATATATATCATTCTTTGAAGCAATGCTAGTCGAGGTAGCACCTCTCACTCTGGCTGGAGATGCCCTTAGCCTCTGGATGGTATGATCTTTCACTTTCATTTGATCTTTTAGCTCTATCACTTCATCCTGGCTTGCCTCATGTTCTAGCTCAACTTTTTCCTTAGTATTCCTCAAAGTTTCAACTTCTTTGGACTCATCAACAAGTTGGAGTGTCAAATTGTCCCTCTCTTTCCCCGCATCTGTCAGTGATTTGCTGATTTTCTTGTACTTCTCCTCTGCTCTTTGAAGCTTTTATTCTGCTGCCTGACTCTGTCTTTCCATCTCTTGGCATATTTTTAGTGCCGCGTCCAGATCGGCTTGCATCTTGGTTTTTTTCTCTGTGTTCTCTTGGTCCTACTTTTGCAGCGAGTCCACTTTGGCTTTGATATGAACTTCATTCATTTTGAGATTATCAATTTCAATCTCAATGGCCATAGACCTTGCTCTGATCCCGATGAGTTTTTGCATCACGTCCACTATAAGAGGTTGTGTGATCTTGTGATGCTGTTAGCGATGGAAATACACTAGGTTTTTATAACCCCCGGCATCGCTAAAACCGTCGCTAATAGCGTCGCTACGAGAGCGTCGCTATAAGCGTCGCTATATAGAGACGCTCATAGCGACGGTTATAGCGACGTTTACACAGAAGTCTATAGCGACGCTACAAAGCCATAAATAGCGACGGTTATAGCGACGCTCGAGAGAAATTTTTTTTGGTGACAGGGTATTGAATGCCCTGCCACCCATCAACCATATTGTACTTGATTCACTTTTAAAAAAAAGTGCAAGGGTAGATAATAGACCCAAAATAGTCACCCACAAGACGCATTGTTTGCAAAATTGACAAGCGTAAAATTGACAATTGTACACATCATAGGCAAAATGAATTGATTGGAAAATGTAATAATGACAATTGTACAACATCATAGGCATAAAGAATTGATTGGCAAAATGAATTGCGGTGACAAATGTAATAATATACATGGTTCAAAAAGACGTATAAAATCCGTCTCATGATACATAAGCTATGAGAAACCCTAAACTAATGCTATCTAGCTACGGCTAAACTGACGTCGTATAGTCAGACGTCTCATCGCGTCCAAGCGGCGTATCTATCGGATTATGCAAAAAAAAGACAATAAGACAGCTTTCAGTAAGTATAAACATATAACGACATTTATAAAACAATACAAAAAATAGAAAAGAGTAAACCCTGGAAAAAAAGACTGTGAGAGAGATTCATATGTGGCAATGAGTGCTGAAACCATGTAAAGATCATTAGCTGCTGCTAGCGGTCAGGGGCAAGTGAAATACATATTTTTGAGGCAGAAAAGTATTTCAAGAATTATGATCAGACTAGAGTTTATCAAGATCCTGCTCAACTGCTACCCACATGCGCGAGACCCCACTTTTCCCTTGAACGAGGAGCCAAAACTTTGAGTGGTAAAGGATGCTACAATGCAGGAGGTGGGAAGCACAAGGTCATTGTTGCAAGCAATAGAGCAAAGGCTTGAAGGACAAGCATATCTATAGTGGGTGGGGGACTCACGTGGCTAAAAATATTTCCTTCAGCCCTTCTGATGCCTCTCTCAATGAGCACACACACACACACTATGCAGGTGCTCGAGATGGAGACACGAAGTGAATCTATCTCTCTCTCTCTCTCTCTCTCTCTCTCTCTCTCTCTCTCTCTCTCTCTCTCTCTCTCTCTCTCTCTCTCTCTCTCTCACACACACACACACACACAAACACACATAGGGCGTGCACTATGTAATCAGTTAATGTATAGCGTGACTTAGATAGGAGGGGTTTTTAAAATGCAAAACTTTAGGCAATTTAATAGAGATACATTAAAATGAGGGATTTTTATATTCAATTTTGGAAAAAAATTCTAAAAATAAGGGGTGATTTTATTCATTCAGACATGTTAAAAGAGGGTTTTTTTTAATACCTCGTGAATGCACGTTATATAGGGGGATACTAAACAGTGAGTCCCCCGAGCTCACACACACACACATGTCACACACAATTCATGACGACTCTCTCTCTCTCTCTCTCTCTCTCTCTCTCTCTCTCTCTCTCTCTCTCTCTCTCTCTCTCTCTCTCTCTCTCTCTCTCTCTCTCTCTCGTGGGTGCACATACAATTTAGCTGGCAACAATCTCGGGGGGTCCATTGCGATCAATGCAATGGTCAACCTGTTCCAAACTCTACAAGGGCATAGAACTCCAGCTCTATGTAAGCTCAGCCTCCAATTTCTCAATGGAGTTGAGCTAGCCAAGGGCAGGTGGGAGGCAGCCCATTACTGAAGGTGAGAGCAAAGAAGCGAATGCATAAACCTAGATCTCATGTTATATGCAAGCTCAATGGCCTCGGCCATCAATCGCTCAATGAAGGCGCTGAGAGCTCATGATATGATAGCTCTCTCGTGAGAGGTATTCTTAGGAGGGTGTGGTGTCTCTCTCTCTCTCTCTCTCTCTCTCTCTCTCTCTCTCTCTCTCTCTCTCTCTCTCTCTCTCTCTCTATCTATCTATCTATCTATCTATCTCTCTCTCCCTCTCTCTGTCTCTCTCTCTCTCTCCAAATACTCAGGTCCTAATCCAAGCACTCAAAGCATCTAGCTCACACGCTATGTACACCCTACTTCCCACCTTCCCTTTCCCATTTCGTTATTTGGATTGCAGGCGGAGTCCAGACAAATGCATCAACTCTTTTTGTTTATCCTTTGAGCCCCAGGTTTCATGGAGATCTATGCAAACTAGGCCACTTTATGCTTTGAAGGTATGGTTTCTTTCAAAACGAGAGAGTTAGTGATGAAGTTTACTTTAAGAGATCTCTCTCTCATCCTCGCATAACTCAGCATAACTTCCTATATCTATATAGAGCTCTCCGTTTAAACACATATCCTCTGTTTCATTTTGTAGATCCTCTGCATGCACCCCATATAGAGTAGTAGCATCTTGATGCTCGTCTGGCACCACCGCAGCGGCTTCTGATTGAGCATCTTCTCTGATCTCCTCCATTGATGCCGTTGTGATTGGCACATGGTAGCCTTCATACGTCCTTGCACTACGAGGGGCTACCTCTATGACGTATAACCAGTTTGATGTAGAATTTTTAGGATGAAATATTACCTGCCAGAGCCACATAACTTACATGAGAGCTTTCAAGCACATAACTTGTAAAAGGGGGATGTTAACTATTTACATACTTACTTGTTCACAATGCTCGGGTAGTACGAAAGTGTCTCTTAGGTCAGTCCATTTCTTAGTAGAATCCACCTCAAGAAAACCAGACTCTCCTCTACGCACAGTAGCGTTGCGACCCTCCATGATTATCTTGAACCATTGCACGTCGAACAAGTCGACAAAAAATCCTCTGTAATCGATCCTCAAAATCTCTTGTAGCGTGCCAAAGTAAGTGAGTTCCGCCACCACAGGATCTGCATCAGAGGAACGTCGTCGACTAGACTGTTCAAATTTTGCCATGATTCCACAATCTTGAGTAAAACGCTTTTTGACGATCCGTTCCACCCTAAAATGTCGACCTTTACACCATGCTACTGTGTATGACTTATACTACAACGAACAAAGATTATGAGTGGCCGTTCAAACGTTTAGAAATAAAGTCACTAGCTAGTCGTACATTGCAAACTTACCTTGGTCGTGCAACCTCGAGAGTACTCCCACTCTTCCTCAGTCACTTCGTCACCGCATTGTTGTGCGCTTTTCAATTGGTTGTGCAACCATCTTAAGCTCATGAATGTTGGTAGGCTATCCAGACCCGTTGGATAGTGCATCGGTGGTCGTCTTCCCCGTCTCCACTCGATTCGTGCCCTTTGTCGCTCTTGCTTTGCATCCTCATATTGTGAAATCCACTTTTGCATCACTGGATTGTGGAGTATGCAAAATCGATTGATTTTAGCCTCTAGATCTTTCGTCATCTTCTTCTCAACACCGAGATTGCACATGACAATCCCAGATATGCGCTCATCATCTATGGTTTGCCATAGCGTGTCCCGGGCTTTATCACACATATGTGAGGCATCTTGTGGCCTCACATATGCTGCTTGACCAAAGCGCCTGCGAACACGTCTATTGGGTTGCAAGATTGCTGCTTGTTGGCCAGCGTCAGAGTCCGACGAGTTATAATTGGCAACAACTCTCTCTCTCTCTCTCTCTCTCTCTCTCTCTCTCTCTCTCTCTCTCTCTCTCTCTCTCTCTCTCTCTCTCTCTCTCTCTCTCTCTACCTCACATTCTCTAGTCATGTCCAATCCCCGCACACCTCGGTCTAGAGGTGCACGGAGATCAGAACCACTGGGTTATAATCTCATCTTTATTGGTCAATACCTATATTTGTGGGTACAAGAAATCTACAGACCCACGTCTACATGATACTGCATGTAGTGGACAAAACCCCTTTGCCTCTTCTCTAGCTGTAGCACTTCACAGCATCTTAACATCTTTTCACAATAGATCTTTTCACTGTTCGTCTAACTCTAAACCCTAAACCGTAAGTAATTCTTGCGTGGACTCGATCTAACATAAATAAGCGTAAATCTAAATAAACGTAAATCTAACTAAAAATAAACCTAAATCTAATTTAACGTAAGTCTACATCTAACCTAATCTTTAACGTCTTTTGGGATAGTTTCCTACGACGTTAAAACTCTCTTCTTCTTGTGTGTGTGTGTGTGTGTGTGTGTGGGTAAACCTAAATAAACCGAAGTCTAATCTAATATAACATAAATCTAAATCTAACGTAAATTATGTTATATTAAAAACAAAGAACTAAACTAACAGGGATTATAAGAACCTTAAAACTGATTTAACACATAATTTTTCACATAACTCGGCAAGAGTTGGCATTCTCATCACTAAAGATGTGAGAGTTAACTTCCGGCGGTGACGCTGCCTCATCTCCATCCACATCGGATGACAGCAATTGGCCCTTTGGACCGTTCTTGCTCTTGTTACTAACTTTGAAGTTGCTGTTGAATGACTAGAGGTTGTCTAGATGGTCATTGTCGGGGATGTAGTGACTCTTGCTGCCCAGAAGATCCACCTTCTTCCCTATCTTCTGAAGACATTTCACCAGTACTTTTGGATCGACGGAGCCCACCATGAGTGAAGGCAGCAATACCCTATATTCCATTGAGGGCTTTCTTCACCCGCTTCATGCAAGCATCGCAGTCTATGGAGACCTAAATCTAATCTAATATAACGTAAATCTAAATCTAGCGTAAATAAACGTAAATCTAACTAAAAATAAACCTAAATCTAATCTAATTTAACTTAAATAAACCTAAATCTAATTTAACGTAAGTCTACATCTAACCTAATCTTTAACGTCTTTTAGGATAGTTTCCTACGACGTTATAACTCTCTTCTTCTTGTGTGTGTGCGTGTGTGTGGATGTGTGTGCCAATAAAAAGAGATAAATGGTATAACCTTTCTATCACCCATGCCAAGTATAATAGATTGGTTATGCCATTTCCCTCTTGAATAATAGGTCTTGAGTTCAACTCCTCGTCGGCTAGATCTTTAGGTCTTTTAATTTTAATTAGTTTCCTACGACGTTAAATTAGTTTCTCTCTCTTTCTCTCTCAATGTGTGTGCGTTTTTTTGTTTATGCATGTTTTCTCTCTCTTTTCCTCTCTCAATGTGTGCGTTTTTTGTTTATGCATGTTCTCTCTCTCTTTTCCTCTCTCAATGTGTACGTTTTTTGTTTATGCATGCTCTGTCTCTCTTTTCCTCTCTCAATGTGTGTGTGCATTCTTTGTTTATGTATGTGTGTGTACGTTTTTGTTTATTTTTGTACTCTCTCTCTCTCTCTCTCTCTCTCTCTCTCAAAAACACTATGTGTGTGTGTGTGTGTGTGTGTGTGTGTGTGTGTGTGTGTGTGTGTGTGTGTGTGTGTGTGAGAGAGAGAGAGAGAGAGAGGGAGAGAGAAAGAGGGGAAGGGAACATGAGAGTGAGGAGAGGGAAGGAGCATACCTGGCTCTCCTTCCTCTCCTCGTGTGTGTGTGTGTGTGTGTGTGTGTGTGTGTGTGTGTGTGTGTGTGTGTGTGTGTGTGTGTGTAGAAGAAAGAGAGAGAGAGAGAGAGAGAGAGGGAGAGCGTTACCTGCTCTTTGCTTGAGGGCGCCGAAAAACTCAGATCTGCGATTTGAGTTTTTGGGCGCTCTTTGTTATTTTTTTTAGCCCAGCCGGCGTCGCTATGAGCGTCGCAAATTTACTTGTAAATTTGCAACGCTCATAGCGACGCCGGGATATTTTTTTTTTGAGCGTCGCTGTGTGAGCGTCACTAATATGAATAGCCTCTTGTAGTGTTCATCCCAATAATTGGTTTGTGGGCTGTAAATCCACTGTATCTGTGGCCGCCTGGTACATGTGGAAGTACTGATTGTATAGTTGGCTCATGATAGCCACCTTCGGGTTTGCAATTTCTTCAAATGTATAGTTATTCTTCTTTTTAGAGTAGACCTTAATGTCATCTCACCTCTTTGTCACAGTGTCTCCTTTGTTAGAGATGTCAAGTGCTGCTGCCACCACCTTCTCTGTGATGACAATCATTGTATTAGGCTTGCCTTGCAGATCTGTAACTTTGGCTATGCCGTCCTCTTTGATTGTGGTGACAAATTCCCACACTTTTTTAACATCAATCCCTGCTAGCAAGGCTTCAAAGTAATTGTGGAGATCCAGTTTCTCCAAATAGTCCCCCATCTTGCTCTTGACAAATTCATTGAGCTCTTGAGGTATCATGTGTAGCTCCACTGCATTTTCCTCCGGATCTTTAAATACTCCTTGGTAGATTCTCAGATCATTGGTTTCTAGCAGGTCATCTTGAATCCAAGTTCTTGTGGGCTTTAGGGTTCCCTCTGGGATAACAAAAGGCTCCACTTCTTCTAAGTAGTCCTTGATAGTCATCCTCTTCTTCTTTGCAGGAGATTTTGTGGCTGCCATAGATCTTGTTGCACTCAGTAGTATAAAGTTAGCATTTTTTACAGATTAGCTAATAAACTGAGTTCTGACTACGCAAATGACTTGAAAATTGAAATAAGAACTCAAAAGGGACTAGGGAAACCCTGCATGTGCCCACAGTAGATTTTTGGCTGAAAAATAAGCATGTAGACATCCTACGCGTAGGATGTCTACCTTCTCTGATTTTGATGAAACTTGACAGGCTTGTGGCCCTTAACCTGTGCAACATAGCTATGTACTTGGAATTTGGTTTGGACATCAAAAAGTGCAATTTTGAGAAGATTTAGGCTTTTGGCTCACAAATTGGATAGAGTGTCCTAAACAGGTGGCAAATGATATTCAATTGGGTTTAAATTTGATATATAGGCTTCTTATACCATGTAAAAGACTCCCATAAACTCAATTCCTGCACAAAAGGTCAATATGACACTGGAGACATCCTACGCGTAGGATGCCTATTTTCTCAAAATGACTTGAATTTGGTTCTGTGGGTAGCCCTTAGCATGTAGAACATGGCCCTGCTCTTAGATTTTGATTTGGATAAGCATTGGTGTTGTTAGGAGCATGTGTAGTGTTTTTAGGCTCAAAAAGTGCATCTTGGAGGTTTTGGGGGCCAAATGTGATTTGTCTGGCTTGAAATTTGATATATGAGCTTGTGAAGATGTAATAAAGATATCTAGAACTCAAAAACACTAGCTAGAGGTCAAATAGGTCATTTAGACATCCTACGCGTAGGATGTCTATTTCATTAATTTTCATATCTGACCCCACAATTAGCTTGGCAATGTGCTAATGAGTATATTGTGCAAGTTTCATGTGATTTGGACTAGTTTCGGTAGGTCTATGACCCATCATTGCCTCTATGCTCTGACTTTCCGTTTTTTGATGCATATGAGGTCAACTCTTGTCCAAATGTGATGAAACTTGATGGCTAGCATGTATAAGCTAAGCAGAAGCTGTGTATGACGTGAGATGTTGAGTTTGGTGCCCAAACATGGCCTTGAGACATCCTACGCGTAGGATATCTCCTGATGAATTTTTCATGAGAAATGCTACTCGTATATGCCCTGAGCCCCCCTCAGTCCCCTTTAGGCCCTATTTCAATAAAAAAGTCAAAAAGATAGATAGAAACTCCCTGTTTGGCTTTCAGAACCTCTAAGTCGTTTTTTGACTCTTGGAGTGCTTTTCAACTCGGATGAAATTTCTTGATGTTAGTCTCCATAGCTTCATGGTTCCTTGGGGATCCTTGCCATATGGTTTTTGTTGGATTTGGTTTCACCGGAGCTCTATTTGGCAATTTCTCGCTCTTGAAGCACCCATGGTTGTGTTTACATGTCGTTGATGACTTGTGGTGGTCTACCACCATAGGACTTGGTTGCTGATGGTCTAGGAAAGCTGCTCGTGAAGTTTGGTGGTGAGGCAAGCTTTTCCATGCATGGGAACCCCCCATATATTTTTTTGCCCTTGTACCAAAAAAATATTTCCTATTATATAAGTTACTTTTGATTTTTTCTTCCCTTTTTCACAAACGTTTTAGCCTTTATTAAATAAATAAGACTTATGCTAATCAATCACGATGTAGCATAAATAAGTACGCTTTCTTTGTTGATCTCTCTTTTGACCTTAAGCATTAAATATATATATTCTAAAGTACATTATATATCTTTAGTATTTTCTAATATATTTTTCATGTATATATATTATTCCACCCTACCAAATATTTTATTCACTAGTTTTCATTTTCAAACCCCAACCCCACTTTCAAATTTCAATAATACCTCCATCTAGATGATTGTCAATCTTTTCAACACTCTAGGTCATGTTTTCATACACATGAAGAAGCTTACACTTGAAGGCAAGAGAGAAGTCCACTCAAAGGGGACCACCAAAAGACCTTTGCAGCCACAAATAATACATTATTTGGTTGAATTTTTTACATATAGAAGAATCCCGAATCTGAAGAAGTGTTCAACATGAAAGTTGTAGCTCGTGAGCTCAACTTTTCGCTCAAATTGTTTCAGAATTTTTGGAGTTACGAACGGGGAGCTATGATTTTTGTGGTGGACCCCATTTTTCTTGTGTAATGGTGACACATGCCATTCCCAGTTTTCTTCCCTCTAGAATGGCTATGGTTCTACAAGTCTTCAAGCATGATTACAAGAGACAAGGCTCTTCTAATGAGGTCTTGGCAAGTCTAGAGTGATTCTATCACCATTTTTGGAGGATCCATCCTCATCAATAACTATCCACCTTCGACAACCTCTCTTGTAAATTTCTTACCTCTTTCTTCTCTCCCTAATAAGCTTATGTCTAGCCAAAGCTAAACTATTGTAAATATCTCCTATCCTCTACATCCTACCCACATTCTCTCTTATTCTCTCTCTATTGACTCTGGTATTTTAAATAATGAGGAGACAAGATGGGAGCCATAGTCACATGCACCCCATTTTCCTAGCCACCAGAGTGGGACACTCATATCAATTAGAAATATTGCTAAATCCTCCCCTCCTACCCTATATAAGGAGGCCATGAGAGCTCACTAGAAAGGAGGGGGGAAGATACACATACACACACACACACCTATCCATACACACCCTTGTGCTACATGCTTGTAGCATGAATCCTAATCACATAATCACAACACCATCACTATCACCATCACTATGCACAAAAGATGAGCACCATACCTCCACACCACTTGTAATTAAGGGTTGAAGGCACAATTTCAAGAAGAAGAAGGGTGGACACACTCATGATATTCCTGGCCATCAACTCCCATCTCTCCATTATGCCTCCTACGATCTTGTTCCCTTCTCATATTCTTGCAATACGCTACCTATTGTATTCATCTCTTGCAAGCAATCAACACACTCCATCTTGGTGCCATACCTTGTGTCTCTTTGGATACATTTCATTGTGAGTATGGTATATGCTTGTTCCTTGCCATTTTTTCTGCTTATGTTAAGGTGTGCAGATTCGCCACCATACACACACACACACTCTCTCCCTCTCATATTTCTATCATCTTGCTACTTGCATCTTGAGGTGTGCGGATTCGCCACCTCTTGTATGAGAAGTGAGCATACTTACATGTTTTCTTGATCTCATTATCTTCCTTACTACATGCATGAGTAGCAAGCCCATTCTCACTCACTCACCACTCCTCTCACCTTATTCTGCGACCACCCCATTCCACATTTGGGCGTGGATCTTGAAACTGTTTTTCATGGCGTTTTTCATTGTGTATATGTATGCGTCTTAGCCGCATATCTTGCTAGGTGGTGCCCCTATTGTGTACCTCCCATGATGAGGCCATTGTGCATAGTCTTGGTGTAGAGGCCACCGTGTCTATTTTTCACATCCGTCTCTCATTTGGTGCCCCCAAGGAGGAGGGATCTTGAAACCTTTAGTTTACAAGACAGACATGTTTACTTCTCTTCATGGACAAGTGGTTTCTGGAGTTCTCTAATTGGACCACTGAAGAGGAGGAGCTTCAAGAAGGTTTGATGCAAGTCATCAAGACACTCTTGCCAGGGTGTTGTATTGTTAGCATAGAAGAGGTGGTAAGACCCTCTTTCCCTACTCAAATTGTTTACATTTCTCATCATCCCCGCAAGCGTAAAAGCAAGGCACAAGCTGCATCATGCGCACATTGTAGCCAAAAACCGCACCTTCGACATGAGTGCAACCCAAAGTGAAGAAAAGGCCATCATTTTCTCCCTCGACATCCACACAGGTGTTCTCACATCAGTAAGATTTCAAGTAGCACCAGGCTTCTCTACATCTACGTCCCCATATTTGCCACCTATTCCACCTACGCCCACAACAAGCCTTCACAACTTGAGGAAGCTACTACAAATGCGTGGTCCCTCCCTCTCCCTTGCACCAAAAGATTCAAGGGTTTTCCAGCGCCGACAATCACCCCATCTCCAAAACAAAAGGGTAAATCTTCCAAAGTCTTTCTATACCTCACTCTCATCTCATGAGCCAGGAACTAGAAATAGCAACATGGATTCTACGTCGTCTACCGAGTGAAGTAGCGGAGCTTGTCATCAACAAGGTCTTTGACACAGGGTTTGCTTGGCGGAAAGACAAGACCCTCCACCTTCAAGGAGTGTTTCTTGTAAATCAAGGCTATGATGACGAATTTACAGCTTGCTATGTATTCATCTAACTTGGATATTGACTTGTTTGCTTTGATGATGGCCTTTTCGATATTCTTCATATTTTAAGGAAATCAATAAACAACCCTAAAGATAAGTCTAGATAAATAACGATTACTTCGGGGTGGCCTTTGCTTTGGTCACCCCCCAACTAGGTAACATAATGGTAATGCGTTGGACTTACAAACCTAGAATGATGGTTCGACTCCATCCCCAGTTTTTTGTAAGTAAACCCACTATGGCATGACAGTACATGACAAGGGACCCTAGCTTAGAATGCAATGGATGTATGTGGGTTCCCCCCAGCTACCTACTCCTTTTGCTAGGTTATGCCCTCAGGACCCTTTTCCAAGTATATTGCTTTCACTCTACTTTGTCTAATCTTAACTTCACGCCGAGGGATCTTTTCGCCATGGAATGAGACCAAGAGAATCTCTATCCCAACCAAGAGAATCTCTATCCTAAAAAAAGATTTCTAAGTCGAGTTAATTTTCTCACTCTCACAATGGCAAGTGTAGCATTTCCAACCTTTACTCGTAAGGTGGGTGAGGATGCTGCAGACTTTCTAGACAACTTGGAAATAGTATGTGTCATCTCTGCGAGAGATGATGATGCTTCGCGCTTGCGCATCTTCCCACTTCTAAGGAAGGTGGAGGCAAGATCATGGTACAATGCCTTGGCAGAAGCAACCAAGGAACAATGGGACTTATTAAGAGCAGCCTTTGTCAAGCGTTTTGGAGAGGGCACAACATCAGAGAAGCTATGGCAATTGTTGACAGAGTTGAAGCAGGGAAGTATGCTAGAATATGCATCATATGAGTCAAAGTTTTCAGATTTATGGGGGCGATGGGTTACATCGCTAAGAGAGGATGAGGGGGCACCTGATTTCCTAAAGAAGGATCGGTTTGTGGCTGGGTTATGGCCAACTCTTAAAAAGAAGGTGAAGGGAAGGTTTCCTGCTACGTATGAGCTAGGAGTTGAAGTGGCCCGCCTTAAAGAGAAGAAGTTGCACCTACAAGCCAAGAACATCGATCAAGAGGAAGTCGTTAGGACCCGACCACCTCTAGAACCACCTACAACAGTAGCCGCCCAGAGGATTCAACCACAAGAACCAATTGAAGATAAGCAAGACCTGCTCAACCAAATCACCAATCAACTTGAGAATCTCTCAGTCCATTTGATACAACAAGGGCATGCACACAATCGCAACCAAGAGCAAGGAAGAGGACAACGAAGGCAAAACCAAGAATACCACTGGTACAATCGTGGGGAGGATGGTCATGCAATGTACTACTGTCCACACCCAAGGAGGCAGAATTTCAACAGAGGAGCCAGACAAAACCAGGTTTCACCACCGAGGGCACCACAACAAGCACCACCCGTGCAAATCCTACAACCACCCATTCAACCACATCCACCACCACCACAACCTCTCATTCCACCCTTACTCCCACCACCAATTGGCAATCAAACAGTAAGCGTCATTAGTCTTGAAGGTAAGGGAAAGGAGAAAGTGCAGGAGGATATCAAGGGAGTGGCAAAAGGTAAGACCAAGTTTAAAGGAGTAGATTCCATGGGGGTAAAGAGTGCTAGGCACGGTGAATCTTCCCAAAAGGAAGAAAAGATGAAGACTAAAGGGGAATCTAGCAAAAAGCCGTCCAAGTCACGACGTAAAATTGACATTGTAAACCATATGATTTGGTTCAAGATGTTTCTGTGCAGGGCCCAAAAATCAACTGGCCCCAGTTACTCCCCCTAGCACCTAGGGTGAGGAGACAATCGACAAAGATGGTTAGCACTAGACGACCAAAGCCAAAGATAGCTAGGGCTATCTCTGGGAGGAATCTAGATGACATACTACCAGTGATGGATGCTCACATCAAAGGGCAACACATCTCCAATATCTACATCGATGGTGGCACACAAATATGCGTCATGAGTGAAAAAATGATGCACCGTTTGGGTTTAGAGGTGAGTTGGCCAGCACCATGCCGAGCCAAAATGGCAAATAATTTAAAAGTTCAATGTGTTGGTGTCATAAATGCAGTTAGGATAAAAGCATTCAACACCGAGGTAGATGTGGACATCTTTGTCATGCCACACAAAGGGGAGGGCTATCCTATCATTCTTGGGAGGCCTTGGCTTATGGCTATGAGAGCTAAGAAGGACTGGGACACCAGCATAATCCAGATGAAGGATGCAAAAGGCAGGCCAATACTTTACGACATGAAGATAGGTCAACAAGGTGACATGGATCTAGAAACCTCTATGGATGAGTTTTCTAGTGGTGACTCTTCAACCACTTTAGAGGAGGAGTCAACTGGGAGTGAAGGAAGTGATAGATCCATTGAGGTAATGGGCCTCACATTCAACCACAACAAGGTGGACCCTTCAAATTTGCAACCACAGGTGAAAGTGGTGAAGACACTTCAACTACCCCTATGGCACGAGATTGGTGAAAGACTCATGCAGAGAAATGCAATTGAGGTCTACTGGCACATTAGGTTTTCCTTTCTAATTGTGAACATTGTGTGTAACATTAATTTGGGAAGCTCTTTAAGTTGGGTTGCGACAAGAGTGGAAGGATTGACATCAACAACCAGTGGAATCAATCTAGGACACACCAATCAAGGAAGAATGGTTCTGCATACCAGTGGTAACATGGAGTCATTTTTCAAAATGTGGTTTGCAGTTTATCTTTTGTACATGGTGGGCTCTCTTGTGCAACAGGCAACAACCATGCAATCTATCCATGTGGGCAACAGGTTTCCATCAATTTGGCATGAAGAAGGACAACAAGCAAGATATGAGGATTATAGCTTCTTACTCCCTTTAGGCTATGTGTCTGGACAAGGAAGCCATGCATGGTGCCGCTTTGGAATACTTTCAAGGATTGATCAAGTTCTTTTCATACCTTCTATCACTTATGCAAGAGTTAATTCTTGTGCAACTTGTGGACTCAAGAATCATTATAAGTGTGATCTTCTAAAGAAGGCATTATTGCATACAACGGATTTACGCTTAGTGTGGG
Organism: Adiantum capillus-veneris; assembly: GCF_014529385.1. Lineage (NCBI taxonomy): Eukaryota > Viridiplantae > Streptophyta > Polypodiopsida > Polypodiales > Pteridaceae > Adiantum > Adiantum capillus-veneris. The sequence goes on along the minus strand of NC_140955.1, from coordinate 63,789,863 downwards.
ACCCAGGCGGACATCGAAAAGAACTTTAAAGAGCCTAATGCTTCCAAGGGATCCATTATTCCCTACAAGGATCGACCAGCCACCAAGGAGAAATCCTACTCTATTTCAACATGCTCCAGAAGAAGAGCTAGAGGCATGAATACCTCTAGCCTTACGGGGAGGGCTAATGAGGAAAGCTTTTCCATGCATGGGACCCCCCATATATTTTTTTGCTCTTTTACCAAAAAAATATTTCCTATTGTATAAGTTACTTTTGATTTTTTCTTCCCTTTTTCACAAACATTTTAGCCTTTATTAAATAAATAAGACTTATGCTAATCAATCACAATGTAGCATAAATAAGTAAGCTTTCTTTGTTGATCTCTCTTTTGACCTTAAGCATTAAATATATATATTCTAAAGTACATTATATATCTTTAGTATTTTCTAATATATTTTTCATGTATATATATTATTCCACCATACCAAATATTTTATTCACAAGTTTTCATTTTCAAACCTCAACCCCACTTTCAAATTTCAATAATACCTCCATCTAGATGATTGTCAATATTTTCAACACTCTAGGTCATGTTTTCATACACATGAAGAAGCTTACACTTGAAGGCAAGAGAGAAGTCCACTCAAAGGGGACCACCAAAAGACCTTTGCAGCCACAAATAATACATTATTTGGTTGAATTTTTTGCATAGAGAAGAATCCCAAATCTGCAGAAGTGTTCAACATGAAATTTGTTGCTCGTGAGCTCAACTTTTAGCACAAATGTTTTCAAAATTTTTGGAGTTATGAACACGGAGTTATGATTTTTGTGGTGGACCCCAGATTTCTTGTGTAATGGTGACACATGCCATTCCCAGTTTTCTTCCCTCGTTATGGTTCTACAAGTCTTCAAGAATGATTACAAGAGACAAGACTCTTTTAATGAGGTCTTGGCAAGTCTAGAGTGATTCTATCACCATTCTTGGAGGATCCATCCTCATCAACAACTATCCACCTTTGACAACCGCTCTTGTAAATTTCTTACCTCTCTCTTCTCTCCCTTATAAGCTTATGTCTAGCCAAAGCTAAACTATTGTAAATATCTCCTATCTCTACATCCTACCCACATTCTCTCTTCTTCTCTCTCTATTGACTCTGGTATTTTAAATAATGAGGAGAGAAGATGGGAGCCATAGTCACATGCACCCCATTTTCCTAACCACCAGAGTGGGACACTCACATCAATTAGAAATATTGCTAAATCCTCCCCTCCTACCCTATATAAGGAGGCCATGAGAGCTCACTAGAAAGGAGGGGGGAAGATACACATACACACACAGACCTATCCATACACACCCTTGTGCTACATGCTTGTAGCATGAATCCTAATCACAGAATCACAACACCATCACCATCACCATGCACAAAAGATGAGCACCATACCTCCACACCATTTGTAATTAAGGGTTGAAGGCACAATTTCAAGAAGAAGAAGGGTGGACACACTCATGATATTCCTAGCCATCAACTCCCATCTCTCCATTATGCCTCCTAGGATCTTGTTCCCTTCTCATCTTCTTGCCATATGCTACCTATTGTATTCATCTCTTGTAAGCAATTAACACACTCCATCTTGGTGTCATACCTTGTGTCTCTTTGGATACATTTCATTGTGAGTATGGTATATGCTTGTTCCTTGCCATTTTTTCTGCTTATGTTAAGGTGTGCGGATTCGCCACCATACACACACACACTCTCTCCCTCTCATATTTCTATCATCTTGCTACTTGCATCTTGAGGTGTGCGGATTCGCCACCTCTTGTATGAGAAGTGAAAAACCTTCAACATAGTCGAAAAACATCCTCTTTTTTGGTCTTTTTACCTTCGTTGGGTCCGCATTGAGAATGCCTCCCCCCCTCCTAATCGGAGTCCTCCCGGACAACAAGGTATCGCCTTGGGGTATGTGCAGTGCATGGGTTGAAAATTGTGCTAATGTGCGGCCTTGTAATGTGGCCCTATTTGATGCATACTCAGTCAATGCATGGAAAAATCAATGTTGTGCAAGAGGAGGGAATAAGCAAGATGCTTATTGGCATTCGACGTCGAGGTTTCGTGTTTGTTGTTGATTTGGTTGGCAGATTTTCTTTGCAAGTAAAAGTTGTAACTCTACAGCTCTCTGTTTGATCGTCTTTCTGGCAAAAATCGCTTGGTTTGCCGCTATTGTCGATATGGCCGTGGTTGTCTTCGTGGAGAGAATTTTCGTGGCTGAATTGGCCGCAGTCTTTTTCTCTTTTGCTTTCCATTTGTAGCTTTGTTTTGGAGGTTTTTGTAGGTTTATTGCCACGTCCGTGGTCGTCATTGTTGTTCTACTGATCGGCACCCACATAGATCGGTTTGCCGGTTTCATATGTAGTGTGTGTCTGCATGATGGTGTTGCTTGTAGTGAAGGGAGTTCCTGTTGCTTTGGTTTCGGGATTCAAATGCTAGTCTCATTTAAGTTGTTAATAATGAGCATTCTCTTTGGGATCCATATCTTTTTTATTCCAGTAGTTATTTGTTTAACTGTGTTCTTCTGTTGACTTCTGCTATTGTATAGTGGTTTGTATGCCATGTCACCTCTATCCTTCCGTACCCATACTTGTTTTTCGTGTGTTGCTAACCTTGATCTATTCACTGTGGTGTGTTGTCTTATTTTTGTAGTGAACATGGTTGGCAGTTCCCTGGTTGTTCTCCATGGGTATCGTGTTGTTCTTTATTGGCACCCATCCTTTTTGTCCTTTTATTGTTGTCATCTGGTTCTTCTGGGTTTGCTGAGCAAAGGCTACCACCTATTGTTCTTGTGCATGCTGAATTTTGACTGTATCCGAATTCCAATGTATCGGCACATTATACTCTTTCTGCCAAGGTTGTCCCTACAACATGGGGTGTCGTGTGCTCGCATCCTCAACCACGTAAAACTTGTGGGGATAAAATATATTGATGTATTTGTACATGCAATATAGTCCAGCCCAATGTTCCTAGCGAATGTGATGTACTACTTTCCAATACTTGTGGAGTAGGATGTAGGTGATCTTTGGGCTTGAGCTGTTTATATAATTTGTAAGAGATCAGATTTGCTCGAGCTCCAAAATCAAGCAATTCCGTCGATTCAACTTGATTGCTACCCACTTTGACTGCAATTATTGGTTCCAATGTGTCTTCACCAAAATTCGTTAATCAAATAGCATTTATTCGCAACGGTGATCCACTTTGTTGTTGTTGTCCTAGAAGCCTTCTTTTTGCAATGCGTTCTTTTTCTTCTGCTTGGGCTTCTCTCGTATTATCTGTTTTTCCTTTATCCGTTGTTTTTCTTGATGGATTTGTTTAAGCATATCCTCTGTTAGTGGTAAATGATACTTTTTTAACCGACACCCACTAATCCAATTTGGCATTTCTTCTCCTGCCAATGTAGCAAGTTTGACAGCTCCACTTTGTGATAAGTCACTAATCACAAAGGGTCCCATCCATCGCTTTTTAAGTTTCTTGGCATGTTGCTTCAAAGTATAAACAAGTACATAATCACTTGTTTTGAACTCTTTCGTACGCACATGCTTGTCAAAAAACTCTTTTTGTCTTCTCTTTTTAACATATATTGAAGCTACAGCTCTCAGTCGAAGTTCATCTAGCTTTTCAAGATCATCTATTCTTGAAGAGAGCTCATACCATGTCCATTCTAAGCGTTTCGCTACTCGTAGAGTTGGAACTAAAAACTCCATGGGTAATATAGCGTTTAGACCAAATACCATGTTATAGGTGTTGTTCTGATTGATGTTTTGTAAGCTACCCTGTATGCCCATAGTGTTGAGTGTAACTGCTGATCCCAGTCTGTCCTTGACTCTGATACAATTTTAGTCAAAATAGTGCATAGTGCTTTATTTGTGGCCTCAGGTTGTCCATTTGCCTGTGGATGATATGGAGCAGACTTTCTATGTATGACCATGAATTCCTTTAGCACATATTCAATGACTTCATTAAGAAAATGTGTTCCTCCATCAATGACAATTTCTATTGGTAATCCGTATCATACAAAGACATTCTCATGCAAAAATTGTGCAGTGGTTCTTGCGTCTGCTTTTTGTGTTGCTTTGGCTTCCGTCCATTTTTTGAGATAGTCCGTAGCCACAATGATATATTGGGTATGGGTGCAATATGCAGGGGGTGAAATAGGCCCCACAAAATCAATGCCCCATTTTGCAAATGCCCGTGCTCCCATCATTGGCCGTAGTGGCATCTCATCTCTCTTTATCGGCACCTTAGTTTGCTGACATGCGTCACAACGCATTACAAACTCCTCGGTATCCATGTGCAATGTAGGCCACCATATTCCTGCGGTTAAGACAATTTTTGTGGTCTTATTGCCTGAAAAATGGACTCCGCTTATTCCTCCATGTACGTGTTCTAGAATCAGCAGGTATTCGCTTTCACTTGCACAGATTCTAAGTTGATTGTCCATTCCTCGCTTATAAAGTTGATTTCCAATTAAATTAAAGTCACGAGCCTCCAGCTCTATAGCCCTTTTTTGTGCTTTTGTTACGTTTTCAGGAAATGTCCTTGTTGTTAAGAAATCCATGATATATTAACTCCATGTAGATGCAATGTTTACCTAAAACAATGTCGCGTGATCCACCGATCGTTTGGCACTACATATAGTACAATTGTTAACATAAGCATGAGTGTCAGCATACATAATTAGCCAATAAACTCTTAATTGTTTCAGTCTTTGGTGTGTTTTCATTGTTGAACAATGAAATGCACAATCTTGGATGTGTGCTTCTTCAAGATAACACTCGAATTTCTTTGGATTTATACATAATCGTAGATTTTGGTCCGAGAATAGATGGTGCAGTCATCCTGCAATAATCAACTGAAAGTTTTTTGTTTGTCAAAATGTTTGTTATTTGGATTTGTCTTCCTTGTTATCAAATCTACCTCCAAAGGAAAGAATGCTAACAATTTCTTGAGACCATTTGGGTATCATTTCAATATTGAAAAGATAAGCATCAGGTATGTCATCGTCTACTCCTTCAGGAGCTTTCCTGTTTTGCAGCCTTGAAAGATGATCCGCCCGTAGATGAGTTTTACCCTTTTTTACTACCACTGTGAAGTCAAACTCTAGAAATATAATAAACCAGCGTACAATTCTGCCAGTATTGCATGGTTTATTTACTAGATACAAAAGAGCTTGATGATCTGATAACACAAATTTGTTTGCAAGCATGTAATGCCGAAATTTATTTACAGCATAAATCATTCCTAATCCCTCTTTTTCGGTGGTGGTGTAGTTCTCTTCTGTACTATTTAGTTATCGGCTTGCATAACAAAATGGGAAATCCATTGTTCCGTCTCCAGGTTGAGCTAGAATACTCCTAATTGCATATGCAGATGAATCAATGTGAACGTGGAATATCTTTTCCCAATTTGGTGCTTTAAGTACAAGTGCTGATAAAAGGTTTTCCTTAAGCTTTTGGAATGAAGTTTCACACTCCTCTGTCCAGTCGAACCTGACTAATAAACGATACAGAGGTTGTGTAATGACTGCATACATATATATGAATCTTCGATAATATCCGCAGTGTCCCATGAAGGATTGTACTTGTTTGGCATTAGTAAGCCTGGGTAAGTCTACTATGACTCTTATTTTATCTAGGTCAGTGGTTATGCCATTTCTTGAGACAATATGTCCTAAGATGCGGCCTTGCCTAACCATAAAAATGCACTTTTTCGGGTCGAGACAAATTCCATATTTTCTGCATTTCTCAAATACCTTTCGTAAATGATCAATATGTTCTTCTCGTAGAAGAGAGTGGACACAGAGATCATCCATATATATTTCTAAGAATATTCTTAGGTATTCTTTGAACGCATGAGTCATTAACCTTTGGAAGGTAGCTAGGGCATTGGTTAGGCCAAAAGGCATAACTCTATACGCATATATTCCCCACTCTGTGGCAACTGCTATTTTGTGTTGATCTTCTATTGCAATTGCGAATTGGTTATATCCTGAAAACCCATCTAGAAAGAAATAAGCCCGTTTCCCAGCCACTCTCTCAAGCACATGTTCTGTGGTCGGCAAGGGATAATTATCCCTTATTGTGGTTGCGTTCACTTTTTCGAGGTTCACACACACACGCAGCTTTCCTTTCTTTTTAGGGACAACCACAATGGGTGACACCCAATCTGTATGCTCGATTTCGTAGATGAATTTAGCATCCATCAGCTTGTCAATCTACTCTTTGATTCGTTTAGCAAAGGTGTCATTATATGTGTAAGGATGTTGTTTGCTAGGTTTGGCATTTGATTTCAACGGAATTGTATGTTGGCATATCGATGGATCAACTCCTTTGATGTCTTTGTAGGACCATGCAAACACATCTTTATACTTCTTGAGAGGTTGTGTTAGCAATTCTTCTTCTTCAGGCTCCAAATCAGTTGCTATATAGACAGGTTGAGGCTCTTCGCCTGGTGCAGCGAGGTCTATCCGTTTTGCATTTTCCGGCCCATCGTAAGATTCTTGGTTTATTCTTTCCCTTATTGGTGGTGTCATTATGATTTTTCTGTCCTGGATGGTGAATTTTTGATAGTGGGATAGTACATTCATGTTTCCTTTTTCTGACTCCTCCTTACCATCACTTTCTCCCTCAGTAGTCCATACCTCTCGTAACGACCGTTTTAGTTCTTGGTATTTGTTTTTACGCTCCTTTTTGGTCCATTCTGGATCTTTTGTCTTTTCCCATTTTGATTGTTGAGATTTTCTTGATTTTGTTTCTGTTTTAGTTTTCCGTGCTTGTTTTATTTCCTCATGCGTGCTTTCCCTTCGAACTCTTGAGAATCTTCCTGATATTTGGTCTTTTACAAAATCCTCTGCCTTGACAAGCATGAGATAATGAGTTTTATCTTTTATCCTAGGCATCAAGTTCTCTATAATTTTGTTTTTAATTTGCTCTTTTTTTTATAATAGAGTTCCTGGCGTCTAGGGTGTTGATGTGCAAAATCATAAAACTTGATATTCGCCGTTGTCTCCCCACGCTCGCTTGAGCTGTCTAAACACTCGTTATCTGCATTCTTATTTAACTCCAGATGCTTAGAGGAGTCATAAAACTTTTCTTGTTCTGGTGAGTCTACATTCTCATCTCCTGCTGCTGGTATAAGGCTTCCCATGTAATAGGGTAGCACATCATAGCCATCCTTATCGCAAAATTATGTCGCTAGGCTATCTGTAATGGTACAGACATCCAATGTTGCTAGTATGTGTTTCCATTCCAGAGGTTCTAAGGCATCTTCGGGAAAAGGTTTCGAAATGTAATCCTTGTCCTCAATAGCTCTTTCTAAGATGCATTCCTCTCTTTTTAAGCTCCCACAATGTGAAGCTACACACATCCATAGCTCTTTTTTTTGTTCTAACCATACTGGGAGTTCGAACCCTGCCAATGTAGCTGAATCAAATTGTTCCACTGGTGTCTGGTTCACATCCTTGTACAACTATGGTCTTGTAGGTATATTTTGGTTGTAGTCTCCCCATGTCTGAAGTATATGAGGTCGTAACACCAATCCTGGACCATCTTTAATTGTCTCATGAATGGTCTTCCCAAGATGATCTCGTAATTGTTCTTTCTGTCGAAATCAACTATTGCAAATGTATGCTCACTCGATTCCGCAAGAGGTGACAATTACTTTTTCTAAAAGTTCTAGAGGCTTTTCCATGAACCCATATGCCAGTTGCAATTTCATTCTAGTAGCTCCAAAGCCAGGTTTTCCCATTTTTTCCAGATTTCCTTGGTGGCAATAGCAACTCCTACTCCACTTTCAAGAATAGCTTTGGAAACTACTCCTTGGAATTCTACTGGTAGTGTGGTATTTCCATCTTCCTCCTCGCAATATTCTCCAAACTTGTTTAAAGGTACTGGCCTAGTGTTTAGTTGAGGCTTGTCCTGTTCTCTAATCCCTTCTTGAAGCTTGGACGTGGGGTGTTTTACTCCAAATTTCTCTAAGAATTTGCCTATGGTGGTCCACATATTTGGTCGTAACCTTAGGAGTTCGGCTAATGTGATTGTGCATGCCACAGGGGTGGACAATAACTCAATCAACCCTTGTGAATCCATCACTCTGTTGGAAGAAAGTCTTTGAGATGGGATTGCTCTCACCTCAGACTTAGCTTCATACTCCCCTAGGTAAGAGGGAAGAGTTTTTAGCGAGTCTGGTTGGCTGTGCCCCGAACTAATTGAACCTTGGTCTCCCCCTTGTGAATGCATATCAAAGTTCATTTGTGATCTTGCCTCAAATTCTTCAATGGGAGGTAAGATCTCATTTTCCTCCTTTCTCATGCTATTTATTTGGTGGCTCACCCTGTTAGCTTCATTGGCTTCCTGGATTTGCTTCCATAGGTCATCTAAACTGTTACAATCCTTACCCATTTATACCAATGTTTTAGGCTGGAAACCATCAATTGTCTCATCTGTTGTATTTGGCACTATGACAGGTTCTTTCCTAGACTGAGAGGCAGTATGAGTCTCTCCTTCGTGTCTACTTGTTTCTCTAGAGTTGGTTTGATAGGGGTTGGAGCCGGTACCTCATGCCAACTTGTAGGTTTACCAAGCGGGTTTTCTATCAAGGATTGGGCTGTTTCAATCATCTTTCGAGACATTTCCAACCTTTGTTTTTCTATTTCTGCATACGGATAAGTCATCCATCTTTGCTCTTGGGTTTCGTTGTTTTTGAGTCTAGCTTCGTATGCTTTTAAAAGTGCGTCTAACTGCTCATTTACTTTTTCTGCCAGCACTGATCCTACACTTTTGGGTTCTACTATTTCCTTGGGCCCTATGGTTGCCTCAGTGTGTGAGCTGAGAGTAGTTAGATCCTCTAACCGCTCTAATCTATCCTTTGTGCATTTTAACTCCTCGGATAGAGCCGTTTTCTCTCGTTCTCTCCTGGCTTTCATACGCGCCTTTCTAGCTTTCCAAGTACTTCTTTGATTTTTCATTTCTGCACTTGGGGCATTGGTCTTTGGCTCTTCAATTATGGGTTCATTTGTCATTATTTGAGCTTGGGCTCGTGTCACTACCTGAATAGGTATTACTGTCTCATTTTCTGACCCTCCACTGGAAGGCACTGCTTCTAGCATGTTCAAAGTAGTTTTTGCTCATTTGCTCGGGTTGTTAGGGCAATCAGGAATTAAATGAGTAACTCCACACTTGGTGCAATATGCGTTCGCTCTAATGATTTCATCATGAGGACAGTCTCTTAGCCAATGGTCTCCACCACACTTGTAGCAAGGTTCCTTAGGCTATTGAGGTGCTCCTTGAGCTCCTCTTTGTTGGTATGCATGCCTCTGTCCGCCCATGCCTCCGTTGGCTATGAACAACAGTGTTCATCATCCAAGCTGTATCTTCCTTCTCTTGCTGCATGTGCAGTTGTTGGTGGTCCTGTACTTCCCATCATGCTCCAAGGTTCTGGCGTTGTGGGTTTTTCCGATGGATAATAGACAAGATTTTCTGCATATCCATTGGAATCTTCATAATATGCATGCATAGTTACCAAAGCCTTCTCTTCTGGCTCGTTTACTGTTGGTGTGTATCTTATGCCGACTGGTTGTAATCCTGGTAGGGGTGGTTGTTGCCCCAATACTGGTTGTGGTCTTTCTACACCTACAGGTCCTGGTAGGTTGCTTGCTTGATACCTAGGCATTGATGGAAGTTGAAGAGATGCTACCTGAACTTTGGGAGCATATGGTCGCTCTCTCACATATCCTTGTTATAATAACATTCCTTCGTCACATGGTTTGTCCATTTTTGCTCAATAGCACACCACTTCGGCTGTTGAGCCTGAGGCTTGGCATACATATTAATTTTTTTTAACACTTCCTCCACAAGCTGCTCCTCGCTTACAGCTACATCTCCTTTCGGTGATGTCTTAGCGGACTTGCTTCCACTTTGTTGTGAGGATGAATCATCGTCAAGATCCTTGAATTCACCCTCCTTGTAGATCGCACAATTGTCTACAAGGTAAAGAGCCTCCTTAGTTAACTCATTTAATGTTGTGCTCCTCTTCATATATAAGTCCTTCTTGAGATCTGCGTTCCTTAGTCCTTGAATAAATATAAGCATAAGTCTGGACTGAGTTGGCACTCCTTCCACAGGGCATAACTTCACATATCTTTTTAGTCGTAGGCCTTTCGCATAGATTCCCCTTATTTCTGTTTGAATTTATGGATTTGTGAGACTGTATTATGAGCTATCCCCCTTTTTGAGAATTCCTCAATAAACTCGTCAAAAACCTCCTCCATAGACTCAAAGTCTCTACGCTCCACAGAGTCAAACCAAGTAGCTGCATCCTCCTCTTGGGTAAGTCCAAACCCTACAAATTGGGTAGGGAAGTCTAACACCTCTTCAGCTCTAATTACACGCACAAAGGCTGCTACATGATCCCTATGATCTCTGTTTCCCGTGTATTTCTTGTTTACCCATTTTTGCACCTGAGAAGGTCTAATTCTACAATGGTCTACAAATCTCATCATTGGTTCTCCTCGTCCTACTCTATATACCTCCTCTGGTCTTCAGTAGTGGGAGGGTTCCTCTCCCAGAGGTGCCCCTAAGCCATAATTTTTTATGGTTTTTGCAAGAGGTGGTTCATCTCATTGAACTCATTCTATGGGTTGTCTTCCAGGCTCTGTCGACTCTTGAGTTTTTGGCTTAATCTCGCCTTGATACTGTGAATAGAGTGGTGGTTCTTGTAAATCTCATTACCCTCGTGCGGCCGGATAACCATCTCGGTTTCGGTCTTGTTCTAATGTCGCACTTTGTCAAAGCCATGCCTGCAATGATGGTTGGGTTGGTTGTTGATTCTGGTAGTTGAACATCTGTTGTTGGTTAGAATGTGATGTTGCATTGTACTCTTCTGAAAATGGATTTGTCGACTTGCTAGGGGTATAGGAACCATATCTGTTGTAATCCTCAGGGTTACTAACTATCAGATAGTCATTTCGCTTTTCGTTTTGAAATCTATCTCCATCATCATAGACTCCAATTATCTCCGGTCTCTGAGCAGGTCTTTCTTCTATACAAATACACTTGCGTCCCCGATAGTCAGAATAAACTAGGGCTCCCCTAGATTTTGTTCCTTCTAAGAAGATTATAGTGAACTTGGCATTGTTTAAAGGGTTTTGGGAGGTACTTCCTCCTAGCATTGGTCATTCATCGGAGAAACCTCCTGGCTGTTGACTACCCATCATGAAGAAGGACTTATCTGATGAAGTGTCAGTATCACTACCCTCCTCAATGATCGGTGCTAATGGATCTAGCCTTGCCTGAGTTACACTCTCCTCAGTGGACACTAAGCTACTCTGATCACCTGCCACTTTTTGGTCTCTAAGAATGTGTCTTCTTGATCTTAAATTCATCAAACTTACAATGCAATTTATAAAAAATCCAACCACTCACCTGGCAAAGGTTCAGTTTTCGCACAACTTCTTGCCTTGCTTGAATATACCTCTACACAAGCGTTTAATTTCGACAATCAAATCAAAGTATTTAATTGCTAGAGGTGGTCTTAGTAATGATTGGTATAACTGGAGGGTTAACCTCAACCACTACTGTACTTTATACACTTCGGATGTTCTCGATTTGGTCTACTAATCTGGAACTGTACTTCACTCGAATGTTTGTCATTTTAGAGGGAAAGTCTTAATTCGGTCTTTGCTCCGTCAAAAGGTCAAACAAGGTCCAATTTCACTTCTGAAAGAAGTTCTGGAACTCTTAAGTCAATTGGAACATCACTCTATGTCCACAGTCAGATTTTCACTTCAATAAGCCCTTGTAGACATCCTACGTGTAGGATGTCTACCTGCGCTGTTTTGGCTGCATTTTTCACTGTAGATTCCCCTTGATGTGCTGAGTCCATAACTGTTTTTACTTTTTGATTTGGACACCTATAAGCTGGTCAACTGATCAGAAATCTGTTCTAGCAGCTTGATGTTGGTCTGACCAGTCAAATCAACTCCAATTTGGACCAAAATTGACTAGGAGGCTTGTCTCAGGCTATACAACACCCTGCTATGCCTACAGTTAGATTTTCACTTCAATATCATGCAGTAGACATACTACGCGTAGCATGTCTAACTGCTCAAAATTGCTTCAAATGCAAACCACAGACTCCTCCTAAGGTGCAAATCACTCTGGTATGCTCAAAGTTGGATTTGGAGTGCTAAATCTCCATGAACACATCCTACACGTAGGATGTCTAAGTGATCTGTTTGACCCCAAACTTGAGCCGCAGCTTCCCCTTGATGTCAGCAACCCAATGCTATGCTTAGATTTTAGTTTGGATTTCAAAAGACCCCAATTTTAGCTATCCTATCCTTTTTTCATTCAAAAATGCTAAATTCTGCTTAAAACCCAATTTTCTCACCCAATTGAGATGAAATATTTCTCATGCACCCAATAAATCTAGATCATGCTCATGAAGCCATCCTATGGTTTTGGTCTTAAAATAATGCCTTGGTACAATTTGGGTAGGATGTCTAGCAATTTCCTTTCTTTTGGCCTTACCCTGTCAAGATATGGTAAAACTTCTACTTTCCAGATGAAAATAGGGTAAAATCTACCTTCTAAACACACTAGTCAACCCAGATTTTCAAAGTTCTCACCAGAACACCCTGTAGACGTCCTACACGTAGCATGTCTACTGGCTTAAAATTTAATTTTTTTCTGACAGAAGTACTCCCTATGCTCTACAGCTCTCTCAGAAATACTCACAAAAACTTTTGAACTTCACTTCAGCTTCTAAACACTCGTTTCTATCTTTTACAACTCTTTGATGAGCCTAACAGCAAATATAACATGCATGAAGCGCTCCAAATCATAAATCATGATGTCCTACTTACTCTACTCCTACTCATGATGTGAGATTGTGATTTTTGGTGTCTCGGTTGCTTCCTGGTCTCTCCGGACTCTCAAGCTATCCTTTCACCGCCTCTACCACTCCAATTGCTACTCTCTACACCACAACTTAACTAATACCTAAAACTACCCGAGTCTACCTAAGTCGAAGGATCTAGGCCAGACACTCGCTCCCTAGACTCCTCCTAAGACCTAGAGAGTCCTCCACCCTCTGATCCTCTCTAAATGTAAAACAAGACTCTGGCAAGCCAGAGAATCCCTATCCTCAAGGACTAGTCTCGGTCACCTACCTAGGGTTTTTGTCCCCGGCAACGGCGCCAATGTTGGTGGATACGCCGCGACGGACGTCAGCACAGTGAGAACTCACCTAACAAGATTTTTCAGCTAAGGACGAAACTCGTCGACCGCAGGTGTGTGGAAGCAATCATAGGGTGTTAACCTACACTTGAACGACTCTCGACTACTTCCTACAGAGGACTCTACCCAATGTCTAAGCTACAGCCTTCACGAGTACATAAGAGGAGATTTCCTCCGTCGTTTTCAAGAGCCAAATACCATCAAACGTTCTCGAAACGCCACAGAACTTGAAGGAAACCCTATTAACACCAATAGGTCGCTCTCCCTAAGGTCCATGAACCAAAACTCCAACCCTAAACACCTGGTGCAAAATCACATAGGATGTCTGCTCGAAATTTGCAGGTCGTCATTTTCAAAAACTAAAGTGCCTATTGTGTAGCTCTACTCAATGCGAACGCCTGGATCTGCTGAAATGAAAAAACAGACAACGTATGCTGACTGAATCACCAGATATAGCTCGTGGGTAGATATCGCGAAGCCGGACAGTACACCTGCAATGTAGGTGTTGGCGCATAGCTCTCTTCGGGGGCAACACATTGCACTTCTCCGCACTCGATTCCGACCACGGACGCACACATAGCGTCAAGATAAAACTCTCACTCTCTCTCGTACATAGAGTACGCTCAACTCACACAGACAAAAACTTATAAAATGACAAAAGGTTTTTTGCATTGAGGTCAAAAGTGGTATAAATACCTTACAATCTCAAACCCTAATGTTCCAATTTCACCATTCACTCAGTCTAAATGTCAAAAATGGGATACAATCTGGAAGCTTCTCCAAGCTCCACTATTTGCAAAGGTGAAATGACGGTTTTTCTCAATTAAGGAATAATTACAAAGAAAATAATATCCTGTCGGGCAATCATCCTCCATTGGGGTGTGTCCAACCGCTAACACCAAGGCATAATTGTAGGGTATGTGTGATAAGGAGGCCAAAATGTATACCACTTATTGGAGGTAAGCAAGCGGTGCACTTTGGTAAAGGCCACCGGGAAGACATCACACCATGTTTAGAGCTCGGCTAGCTCAGCCTTGTACTCGGAGGTAGAAGAAGTGCATAACATTCTTGAAAGGGATGGCAATAATAAAGTCGCTTTGACAGCCTAGTTTATAGTAGTGGCTAATGATGGCTGGATATTTGGGATCATCATGGCGAATGAGGGACCCTTTGCGAGGATGCTAGTGTGCTCTAGAGAAGTGGTTGAGTAGTACTTAAGCATGTGCAATTAATATTGACACGATCAATGTCTTCTTCATCAAACAACAACATCATTGCCTACTTCATGCAACAAGTGTACTACTCATGTTCATGGCTTCAAATTGTTCATAGGGTCATTGCCTTCATCATGATCTCCAACAAGAGTACTAGTGGCTGTCATGTCATCATTGTCTTCTTCATTCGCCAAGAACATTATTGTTCATGATATGATCAGTACAGCCTATTGCCTGGTAACAACTCCTCTTGATGATGGTATTGTGCTCATGGGATGATGCTAAAAATTAGTACAACGTGAGATTAATTATGTACTATATGGTCAGTGGCTGGTTGACTATAACACATGGCCTTGCTTATGAAGCGATCACATATCGTTGTGCATGGGAGCAAGTGCATGCATGAGAGCTAGGTTGTTGTTGAATTTGTGTAAGACAGACAGAGCGGGGTTGCGTTCATATGTGGGTGTGTGGGTGTGTGTGTGTTGCGGGGTGCACTGTGTAATCATGCTAAATGCAAGAAGAACATGCCAAACCACCCTGCCAATAGTAGCAATGGAACATGTTTCGACAATTGTGCCTTGCAAACCATACATTACTTCAGCCACTTCTTTGAGGACTATATTCCTTCCTTATGGACTGCTTGTGAAATTAGAGGATGCATGTCTTGAGGTCAAGCTGTGAAATTGTAACCTATGTTATGTGTGTGTGTGTGTGTGTGTGTGTGTGTGTGTGTGTGTGTGTGTGTGTGTGTGTGTGTGTGTGTGTGTGTGTGTGTGTGTGTGTGTGTGTGTGTGTGTGTGTGTGTGTGTGAGAGAGAGAGAGAGAGAGAGAGAGAGAGAGAGTCAAATCACCGACCCTAGGGAGGTTCCTCCTATATTCCCCCACAAGAAGCTTCAAAGAAGCTGGCAGATGCACAAGTGTCAGTCTACTTAGATCCTTCTCCTCCCTAGCCCACACCCTCGCCTAGCTGAATCCCCCCACCTGTGTGCAGCCCTACCACGTCCGCCAAAAAAACACTTCCCTTGCTCTTGCCTGCTTCCATGCTTATGAAGCCACCTGCTTGGCCTCCTACATGCTAGCTACCACCATGGACACTTTGCTCCCACCCCACCTTCTTGTCGTGTGTTGCCGCCTGAGGCTTTGGTGCCAACTTCATTTTTCTTTTCCTTGCAGTTTAATAAACTAGGGTATCTTCTTGGAGATCCCCTATCTTCTTGGATACGGCAAATGAAGGCCCCAAAAATGATCACTTCCAATCTTAATGTCCTACATTCAATGTACAACGTCTTAAGAGAAAAAGGGAAGAGTGATATTTTTGATAGTTTGTCAGATACTCAACTCCAAGCTATCATTTTTATAATCATTGACCTCATACTCTTAATAATGAGTATCTTGCTAGCCAATAGCAACTTTTTTTTACTTTATAAAACATTGACACACTCAAAGCGGACCCCGAACCCCGACTGCCTCTAAAACGACGGGGGCCGAATGGTGCGCCTCGAGCCTGCCACGATAAAGTGAACAGGGGGCACCACCTAGCTTTGAGCGGCTAGGACGCAAGACCACGATGATATGAACACCGCAAGCCTACACACACACACACACACACACAGATTTGCAAATGATGAAAACCCTCGGAGGTGTGAGGGTGAATTATTTCTGCAATATTTACAAAGTGGCATGCCGTGGTGGTAGAGAGGTAGGGAGAGGAGGTAGTGCAACCTACTTGGTGCGTTCTCTAAGACGACTCAATGATTGTGAATACTTACGACCAAGAACGTGCATACGTGTGTGCATCAACCATTGGAGTCAAGACATGGATGTGGTTCCCTTCGCATAGTGCAATTCCCAAGGCAAACCCAATACACAAGCCCCTCCCCGTGATGGTGATAGTGCCAATCCTTCCCACTACAGTCTACCCAATGCTTGGCTCCTCATGAATTGCCCCCCCCCCCCCCCGATAGTGACCTATCAGTGCCAATTTATAGGTGTTGGCTGCTTGGATTATGGTAATCCCCGTGTGATTAGGGTAAGCTTAATCGGGGAGACAAAGCAAGTGGTGGGCCCGATGTGGTTGACCCTTGCTTTTTCTTGGGAGGTTATTAAAAGATGGGAATCTCTAGGTGGGCCTTTGTGACCATCACCTAGAGAGATGATATTTACAAAAAGTGGAAATTTACAATGGCTTGGGTGAAAAATAAAGATAATGATGAAAATAACCTATAAATTATTGGGATGGCATCGTGGTTGCGTGTTGCCGGAGAATGGTGTGCTGCTGGTGCGTCGGTGTCGAGCGTACTTCTTTTCGGAGTCGGTTGGGGCATGCCTTCGGCGCATTTTCTCTTTTTGTTGTTGGCGGCGCATGCTTTGGATCCTTCTTCTTTTATTTGTCGATGTCGTAGTCGTTTCTCCTTCTTTGTATTTGTGGTGCGATGCGTATATGCGTGTGTGTGTGTGTATATATATGTATGTGTGTGCGAAAAACGTGCGTGGGAAGGGGGGCTTTATATATATATATATATATATGTATGTATTTTTGCTTTTGTTTTTTGTGCTTTTCTTTTTTAATGGCGGGGATGACGAATGGCCTGCTTCTGTGCCAGGCGGATCGGGGGGGATATGGGGTAGGGGTAGAGAGAGTGTGTGTGCGGTGTGTGTGTGTGTGTGTGTGTGTATAGGTATTGAGGCGGTCCGGGGCGGGCAACAAGAAGAGCAACCTCTAGACACCCTTCAAGGCTCCCGTGCTGCTCAATGGGGCTGGGGCACAACACAACACAAACCAAAACAACAAACCCACAGCCAAATCCCAACTACACAAGGGGCACCACCTAGTTTAAGAGCGAACTAGGACGCAAAAGAGGAGAATCGTTAGAGCAACCCACAAACAAGCAAGGAATTTACACTAACCCTAACACCAATGGAACACTCTCACACACTAAAATACGAGAGAGAGAGAGAGAGAGAGAGAGAGAGAGAGAGAGAGGGAGAGAGATAGTGCTCGGGCTGCTTTGAAACGTATCGGCAATGATCAAGCAAACACAACTATATATTTAAGAAAGAGAGAGAAAGGGGGAGGGGGTGCTTGTTGCATTAATACCTTCTTACAAATCTGTCCTGACAAATCAAAGTGAGATTAGTATTTGTTCAACATAGCTTGCGTAAATTTCACCACAACACATCACAAAAAAAGCCACCCCAATCACTGTCTTAAAGCCAGGGGAGTCCTCTCCACCCTGTCGCCCTCTTACAGTATGTGGGATTTATGGCTAGATTGATGACAACACCAAAGACAAGCTATCAAGAACTTAACAAAAAACACCAAGACACTTACGCATCACTGTTGTCCATTACTTCACGTTGGAAGGGAGACAAAGTATCCAAGCTTAGTCCAAATCCACCCTCCTTGATTCAGCAAATGTTGGGCTTACACTAGTAGGAGAAATGATAGATTTCCTACTCTCAATTGAATGATCACTCTCAATTGAATGATCACTCTCTCTCTTACAATGGCATAGAGTTCCCTTGCTAATCCCCTATTACAACACATGCACATGCATAAGACAATGAGCTTCCACTCAAGAGCTCCTTCTAGAGAGGTTGAGCTTGGCTTCTCAAGCTATAGCATAGTGCTCTTGCTTATGGCTCTCACTTTTGTGCTAGCTACACCCTCCTTTTATAGCAATTTTGAAGGCTAGGGTTACTCCTCTAACCATGGTTGGGTTAGATTTTCAGCAATTTATCTAATTTCTTTTGCTTGGAATTATCAAGAAGTTGGTGGGGAAAGAGAGAGGAGAGAAATGGAGGTGATAGGACTTTTCATAGTGGGTTAGTGTTAGTAGAGTTAGTATTAATTTACAAATGGAATTGGATATTTACAATGGGAGTATCCATGTAGGATACAAATAAGGAAGAAAAACTCTTAAGAGGTAAGAAAAGGTGGATTTCTTACAAGGTTGATGCTCCAAGTGTCTTGAGTAGGGCCAATTTTGACGCTTGTTGACGGTCCACTAGCTTTGACGGTACATTTTTTCTCCACTCTTGACCTTCCTTGAGAGAAAAGTAATTGAAGCTGAGTAATCAACCACCATGATGCTGTCTTTTAAGAGAAGAGGCTGAATTTTGTGGTTTTTTTGATAGATATGGGTAATTTGGAGGAGGAAAAATGAGACTAGGTGGTCAATTTTGGAATGGAATTGTGTGTGGGAGGTATGAGTTCACCATGGTTTCTCTTATTCTTCAAGGTTGAGGAGAAGGTGAGTAGGGTGCAGAGAGGAGTGGTGAGAGAGGTGGGGATGATGAGTGGAGAAGTGTGTGTGAAAGAGGAAAATGATAAAGTGGAAGAGAGAGTGTGGCTGCATAGCATGGGAAAACTGGGGTCCACTAATAAAATCATAGCTCATAGCTCGTAGCTCAAAAAAATATAAAAAAATTGAGGCAAAAGTTCAGCCCACGAGCTAAAACTTTTGTTTGTATCACCTTTTCAAATTCGGAGAGCAAGTGAACTTTAAAAATTCAGCAAAACCGACCGTTTTTTTCCACTGCAAAGGTCCTTGTGGGGTCCTTCTTTGGATGATTCTTTTGAATACCTCCAAGAGTGAGCCCTCCATAGTGCATGTATGCATGCCACCTACCCTTGACTTTATTTGGTAGGTCTATAATTGAAGATATTGTTGAGATTAGGATATAAGTGAATAGTACAACTAAGAAAATCAAATATTGAGGGGTCTAAAAAATATGTACATGTCAAATATAAATAATATAAGTGGAAAAAATATAAAGGGATCAAAAGAAATCTCTCTCATTATGAGGCTACCATAAAAAGATAAATATTTTTGGTGTTCTAATTTTTTAGAAAAAAACAAAATAGATGTAGGAAGGGAAAAATCACAATAGTGAAAAAATATACACATAAATAAAACTAGTTTTTTTGGATTTTTGTTGGGGTGGAGTTACACCAAATATAAGAGAAGCTTACATGAAAATATTTCTATATGGAATAAAGAGTATGAAAAATGGTAAGAACAATTGTGGTAATGGTGAGGCAATGTACAGAGCATAAATAACACACACCTAGGTAGAAATATTTAAATAAATACCAAAATAATTATGAAAAAATCTTTTATTTAGGCCCTATATACAAAGAAATATTTACATACGCATGGGCCATAATATACTTATATTTTTTATTTTTTTTAGTTTTTTTGGCTCAAGTAGCCCAATGACTAGCTAATTGAGGGTTTTTTAAGAAGATATGGGAAAAGTCCTGTGACTCACGCACGCCTATGTACAGTGAAATGGTAGGGATAGCCACAGTGTTTGGGTGATTTTGGTAGGGTGAGGTAACTCACTGTGGCAATTACAAAGAGCCAAAAAACGGCTATCAGTATGGTGTGTGTGTGTGTGTGTATGGCTTGCTACCTGCACGAGCGCCCAGGTGTGTGTGTGTGTGTATTGCGGACTGTGCGCACAACGCCAAAGGGAGAGAGGGGAGAGGGAGGGGGGGGTGATTGTTTGTATGTATGGTGAGAGAGAGAGAGAGAGAGAGAGAGAGAGAGAGAGAGAGAGAGAGAGAGAGAGAGAGAGAGAGTGGTCCTATCTACTGCTGCTATCCATGGGAAGGAGAGAGAGAGAGAATTCTGCTGCTTGCGTGGCCTGAGCGCCTGGGTGAGAGAGAGAGAGAGAGAGAGAGAGAGAGAGAGAGAGAGAGAGAGAGAGAGAGTCCGCGGACTGATCTGAGAGAGATTTTGAGGGATAGGGAGAGGTGAGGTGTGGATAAGAGAGAGAGAGAGAGAGAGGGGGGGGGGAGAGGGAGGGGTGAGGCTTTGGAGTGGGGTAGGGGAGATGTGTGGGTGAGAGGGAGAGGGGGGGGTTCTACTATCTTGCATGGGAGCTTGAGGACGAGGGGGGGAATGAGAGTGGGGGAAGAGGGAGGAGGGGTCGGGGAAGGGAATATTAGCGGGCCAAGAGGGGGGGGAATGAGAGTGGGGGAAAAAATGTAAGGGTGAGTGTAAGAATACAGAGAGCGGAGGGGGGGGGGGGTTTCCATATGGCTCACACCGAGGGAGAATGAGACAGGGGTCGGGGGGGTTTTTTTCAATGTTTCCGCCTGGCCGGGGAGGGTAAATTGGGAGAGAGAGATATTAGGGAAGGGGTATGTAGGGAAAATGAGAGAGAGAGAGAGAGAGAGAGAGAGAGAGAGAGAGAGAGAGAGAGAGGATGTTTTTATCCAATGCCCATAGGGCGGGGGCGGGGGGGGGGCGGGGTGGGACAAAGGCTTTTTGTGGTTTAGACATTGTGAAATAAATGGATTATTAACAAATAGCAAATAGCAAATCATCCATATACCTCCATGAATGTAGGAACACTTTCATTATATCAAATTGTGTAAGTTGGGATAGCTTTTTTAAGTATTCTATTTCATACGTTGCCAAATACAAAGGTATACCTTTTTCTTGGCGGTAAATATGTTGGCCTAATTTTGTAAAGCAGTTATCAAGAACAAACTCATTGATGTTATTTAAGTACTCAAATGTCCAGACCACTTCTCTTTTTTTTTTGTAAGCACAATTTGTCGGCGGAATTTCTTAAATCCAAGATATTTCGTAGTTTTTATGATTTTGATAATGTTGTCCAGTACATCAAGTAGTCCATGTATGCCTTTATGAAGGATAGCCTCATAACAAGATGTTATATCAAAGGAATGAATGTTTGTAATATGTTTTAGAAGACTAATCAAAAAATTGTACTGATTATTAATCATCCAATACCCGTTGGTTTGTGTTCTAGAAACAAAATGTAGCTTTTTATGTATGATTTCGGTGTATTCTGTAAACCCTTGTATTAGTCCTTTGAGTAATTTGGTGATTATAGTTGTAGCAAGAGTAAATACACAATTATGTGCATTAGTGATCCATCTTAAATCCATTTTATGGATTTTAAAATTTCCCATAAGATATGGGAGAGAGAACATAGATGGTGTTTCTAACCCAATCTCTTGGGTATAAGATCCTATGGCCTGGAACATTTCTTCCTCTAATGGAGAAAGAAGACAGAATTCGAGGCTTTCTAGTCTTCTCCTTGCTACTAATTGAATGATTTTGTTACATATATATATATACTGGAGTTTGTGCAGATTTATCAAGTCCACATAAAAATAAATATTGTAAAATATATTTTATTTCATCCATTAAGTCTGTGTTCTTGTACCAGGGAGTTTGGTTCTGCCTATAAAAGGGAAATCTTTGGGCAAGCATCTCATTAACTGACCCTTGGATATAATTGTAATGAGCTTTACTATCCTCACATCCTAAAAGGATACATAAGGTCCTCCATACATTGCTAAGTTCTTTTATTATTGTCTTAGGGTTTACTGGTATTAATGGTATGTGATTTAATCCTTAAGGAGAAAAACTTTTTGCTTTAACATCACTGCTTAAAAAACAATTGTACTCAAGGCTTTCTGTACCAATTCACCTACTTATTACTTGTAGTAGACATCTGTAGCGCTCTTCTTTCCCACTTAGTGCTCAAGGTAATGCACCACTTGAAACTGTTACCTTCAAATGTCACATAATTTTGTGTAGAGATATTAGTTCGATCATACAGCTTTTAAATTATACATATTATATACCCGGTTTATATGCCAATATGATGCTTGAATGTGCTTATGAATGCCGTATGTATAAGTATGCCAATACCCAAGCTTGTTCTTGTCAATGTATTCATCTTGTGTCAGTTATTCATAACTTATTGCGTACACCATTTACACGTATGTGGAGCTTCCGCTTTTTGTAACTTTACGTGAGACTCTCTACTGCTAGTCTATGCATGTATATGTAAGTGTAACTCAACTATGTGCATCCGTTACTTTACGGGCTTCATGAACGTAGGTGCATCTTATTTTTACGGCATAAAGCTCAATAGCTAGCTTATGATAACTTAGTGTCTTATCTCTTTATGTGTGTACATATATCTGAGCACACCCTTCGTGTGCTACTGCAAGTAAGTAGTGTTTCGAGATAGTGTAATGACATATGCTATGAGAACAAATTGATAACTTAAAAGACCATCACAAAAAAAACGTTTTTACCTTCTTCTGTAATGTATTCTACTGCAATCTGTTGGCGTGAGAGTTGCGATGCCTCTTGTGGCTTGATGGCTTATCGATTCCATACGGCCGCGGCGTTCACCTTGCTTGTGCCACTGTGTGTGTGTGTGTGTGTGTGTGTGTGTGTGTGTGTGTGTGTGTGTGTGTGTGTGTGTGTGTGTGTGTGTGTGTGTGTGTGTGTGTGTGTGTGTGTGTGTGTGTGTGTGTGTGTGTGTGTGTGTGTGTGTGTGTGTGTGTGTGTGTGTGTCGTGAGTCTCCGGCCAATTGCCTAGGGCAATTGCACCACAGTGTAAGTGTGTGTGTGTCAAGCGTGTGTTGCGAATCACCTACGCTCTCTGTGTGTGCGCAGCATACACTTCAACGGAGTGTGTGTGGTGGCAAGCCATGCGTTGCCTCTCGTTTTATAGGAAGCTTTGAGTGGTGCCTTAAAGGCCTATTTTTAACACCTTCGGCAGCCTACCATGCCAATGTTGGCATTCGGTGCATCCAGTAAAGCAATCCCCCTTTTTTTAGAAGGTATATAGAGTGCCTACTTTAGAGGGCATGCAAGGTGTTTTATTTAAAGCCTTTTTTATTAAAATATTATCTTCCATGTAGATATTGGCCAATTAACTATTTGATATAAGGAAAACGTAACTCGCAAGTAGATTTTTGCATAAATGAGACGTTTTAAACAATATTTTGTTACTGTGTAGGTATTCCCTTTGGTCCTTGTACTCTTTAAAAAACCGATTATTTGGGTTTTGTAAGACTCATTTTATATACTCAATGCCAGTGAAACCCTGATAAACTCAAGGTATACATGCTTCTGGAAAATTTATGAAACAAGTTACAAATTGAATTACAAAATAAAGGGCTTGTCTATGCCAGCAATTACAAATGAAAGATAAAAACAGTAAGGGGTTCTCTGGCCTTGCAATCCATCATCACGTCCTGCTTGGGAGGCATCCGTCCTTCTATCACTCTTCTGCCAATAATGTTGTCACCTGTGTCATGTTTTGTAAATGCTTGTTTTAAAAGGATTGCGTCTTTTTTCCAATGATATTATGTAAGCATATATTTGTTGTGTGGTTGTGTGTCCATAATATCATGGAATGTTGTCAGCATGCATCTTGTGTTCCATCCTCTGTGTGTGTGTGTGTGTGTGTGTGTGTGTGTGTGTGTGTGTGTGTGTGTGTGTGTGTGTGTGTGTGTGTGTGTGTGTGTGTGTGTGTGTGTGGGCACGCGCGCGCATGTTGAACTATCCTCACACATTAGCTTTGAGCCAATTAGGGTGAGTAGCGATGGCGATCTCAGAAATTCCTGGGGCCGGGTAAGCAAGAGAGTGAGCGAAATGCATCTATGGCAGTTTAGCCAGTTAGGAATGCATTTATCCATATGTGTATAGATAGTTTAGCCATAGAAACTCGGCACCAAATGTGCATGTGCCAGTGATGAAGGCATCCATGAGAGGTTGGTGGGTGGGAGAAGTTATTAAATCGGCACGGTATTGTCATCTAGTTTTCATATGTCAAATGATTAAGAAAGGAGCACACATGCAATAAGCTAAGTGCAGGTTCACAACATGTGTATTTGTACAAGCATATCATGCTTTACACGTAATTAATGAGGTGCCATGAGCACGGTTTGGGGCAAACAGAATGCATGTGATCCCTAATGTCGGACAATGTGGCAAGAAGAGTAGATAAGGAGAGAGAAATTTGGCATCAGTGTCATAAGATCCACCGGCAAAAATTCTGAACATGGAACAAAACGGAAATGGGTATGGGCTGCCAATCCTTGTCAAGGATACTCATAATGAAAATACAGGATAGGGATTCCAAACAAGAATTTGGAATGCGATAGAAAGCTCGCTTGCTAGATGCCACCTGCAAATTCAAATAGAGATAGAAAAAATTAAGGAGGGAAATTTTGACAAAGAGTAGCATCAAAAGCTACAAGAGATGACAAATCACGACGAGAGAGAGAGAGAGAGAGAGAGAGAGAGAGAGAGAGAGAGAGAGAGAGAGAGAGATTAGAGAGCCCTAGAACATAATATATACATATACCTAGATAAATCTAAAAGAAACCCAAATTCACCCATAGAAAAAAGTGCAGTTACAAGCTTATGATACTCAATCACAAGATAGTATAAGTAGACTTTTGGGAAGGCCCTCATTTTGAACTTCTTGGCTTCATTGTTCAATATCTATGGGCCATTGGCATTTTTATTGTGCTCATCGGATGTTTCTTGGCAGTAAGGTTTTACAACTATGGTGCATCAAATTTTAAGGAAATAGAAGTTTACAAGGATGCTATGGAGTCTCAAGGATTTGTGGAGACCCTCTTAGACTCCAAGGTATTCAAAGAGCCACCTCCACAAGGTGGACCATCAATAGCACAAGAAAGCTCAGGGTGAGGAGTCAACTTATCAAACAGCGTGCTTACTTTGGTACTATTTTTTGATGAGTTACCCATTGATAGAGCCTAATTGACAGACATTAAAAGAGGATCATTTACTAGTAATGGCATTTTAGAGAGAGAGAGAGAGAGAGGTGCCTCCACCGTGGGTAGGAAATCTTTATACAGTAGGCTTTTGCATTGGGGGGGAGAACCCAAGTGGTAATTTTCAAATTCCTACCTACCGAAGGTGTAAGGCATCAAGAGGTATGTTGAGCCTGGCAAGAAAAAAGCTTTGTCTTCTAATGAAGAGGCCACATTTGTAGGCTATATAAGAGAACTTGGAGCCCATATTATGACACCTCTCTCTCTCTCTCTCTCTCTCTCTCTCTCTCTCTCTCTCTCTCTCTCTCTCTCTCTCTCTCTCTCTCTCTCTCTCTCTCTCTCTCTCTCTCTCTCTCTCTCTCTCTCTCTCTCAAACAACAATGTCTTTCATGGTTGCTTCTTTGGTTTGCCCAAAGGCCTTGCATGTAGATATTGTTGGCATGTCTAAATTAAAAAAATCCACATAGCACAATTACATGCGGTGCCATTGATGAAGGCTGCACCATTGTACTAGTAACTAATGTGCATCATTGCATATTTATGAATTTTGTGAAAATCTACGGTGATTTTTTTCCCCAAACCCACAATTGTGAGTGGATGTATTTGAACTTTTAAAATAAATGTACAACATACCTTCAAGCTCTTGTCAAGCGTTGGGGGATTTTGTATTACATTGACAAGCTTTTATGCCTCACCAAGAGGCAAAAAACTTCCCATATTCATGTTATTCCATCAGAACGGTGTTAATGGCCCAATGCCACTCATCTAAGTCCTTTCTTTTACCAATGGATACAACCAATTTCCTGCATTCTTGCACAATCACCATGAAACTTGCAAAAGCAAGGCTATTCTCAAAGATCCCACAATTCCTAGCTTACTAAATTTGCTTAGAAGTAGCAGAATCTAACAATTTGCGTGCAGACTAGTAACACATGTATTTTCATCACCATCTCTCCAAGGAAGAGGTCGTTCTTGAAGAAATCTATTTTTTAGGTCTTTTGTACCAATTTGCATGTCTTCCCTGCCAAGCCACTTATAGTCAAGCACTCCTTAAAGAGGTGAGGGAGGACCTCACTAACCATTTTACAATCCAGACATCTATTAGATCAAATCTCTCTAGCAAAACCCTTTACTCTGATTGACATAGCCCCCCACAACACCTTCCAAAGAAAGATCTTTATCATCAGCAGACACTACAGCTTCCAAATGTTATTTGCTATTGCAAACCACCTTGCCTTCAGCCATTGCTTTCCCACAACTTGTTAATGGGAGAGGACCAATCAATCAATCTCTTCAAAGTATGGTAGATGTCCTTGGTTTTTAGTTGTATAAGTCTGTTCTCCCCAACAACCACCAAGCTTTCCACTCAAATATGGACTAGCATACTGGCATACAGTAATTGTTAAGCCCCTCCAAAACTCTATTGACCAATATTCTTTTAATCCCATTAGGGTGGAACTAGATAGACAATTGGTTTGCTCCTTTCCATCTCCTATTGTTGTTGTCCCAAAATTGGCCTTGTTCACCGAGCACTAGTATTGTTGATCTTTCTAGTATTCCTCTCTAGAACACGTTTAAATGAGTGCTTTGTGTCTTAGAGAGCTAAGGGGACTACTGAGTAATAAAAATTGAAAGTACCTTGCTACCTCTACCCATTCTAGTGCCTCCCAAGCTCTAGGGCATTTTTGTACTAACTTGCTAGTTGTGCCTCCTAGCCTTAGGCTGGACCATCGATGAGGGGCAGCTTGTCCTGTACCTCTAAGCCTTTCCACTTGCCACCTTAAGAGAAGAGTTTAGCCTTGTCAATCATGTGCTTTGCCAAGATATCACATGCCTGGTCTTACAAAGTGATCAAAGTAAGAAACTTGGCACATTGGACCCCTATGTGGATAATAGGGTTGAGAATCCTAATGCCTCCTTGCTCCACTGGCATCGCGACAATCTCCCATTTGACCCACTTCCATGGCATCGAGTCTTTGGTGTTATTTTTCCATAAGAACCTTATCATTGATTTCTAGATTTCCTTCTAGTTGCACTTGGCCAGTTTGAGAAGCAAACTATTGAAGGCTATGTATGGGAGCATAGACAAATTAATCACTTTTACCTTGCTCAAGAAAGGAAGTAACACATACTCTCACCTTCTCGTCTTTGCTTATGCATGTTGGGTGACCTTTGTCTCACTCCAATGTCCAGTAAATGTGAAAACCACATAAGCTATATATAAGGCATTGAAATTCTAAATGAGACCCTCGTTTCATTTTCTCCACTCGTGCAACCTTCTCTTCTTTATCCTCTCTCTCTCTCTCTCTCTCTCTCTCTCTCTCTCTCTCTCTCTCTCTCTCTCTCTCTCTCTCTCTCTCTCTCTCTCTCTCTCTCTCTCTCTCTCTCTCGTTGTTTTGGTTTCTCTACATGCTCATATATATTCATGGA
This sequence comes from Adiantum capillus-veneris, assembly GCF_014529385.1. NCBI lineage: Eukaryota > Viridiplantae > Streptophyta > Polypodiopsida > Polypodiales > Pteridaceae > Adiantum > Adiantum capillus-veneris. The sequence continues at coordinate 63,762,360 of NC_140955.1, read as the reverse complement.
AAATCTTTGTCTTCATCCCCCTTGGGTGTCTGCCTATATCAAAGCCCCAGGCAGCATCCTTGGCTTGCGTTAGGTGGTGCATATCAAAACAATGGGTCAGGTACTACTGCTCCCATTGTAGAGCATTTGATTGATGCATCAGCAACACTGAGCATCTTAACACACCATCCAATTAGCAGTTGCAAGTGAAGAGGTCAAGGTTGGCAAGGTGATGAGTGGGGCAGCTCCTGCGCATTCCAAAACACAATGCAAGAAGGCCCGCTCTACAACATTGCAAGAAGGTTGGTAGTAGATCTATAGAGAATTTTACAACATTGTTAGTCGAAGGTTGTGAATTTGGAAAGCAAGTGGTAGGACCTACCTTGGTCCTAGCGTTTCAAAATGCAATCTACAGCAACTAGTTGGCGAGGGTGGGTCAATCAATTAGCCGGCTCAGCAACATCTTGAAATGTTGTTATAGCACTCCAAGCTAGTTTTCATACATTTCAAAACACTACCCAAGGGAGGTAAGGGTGACCTTATGGGCAATTTCAAAGCATTGTTCCACAACGATGGTTATTGTTGATACTGAAGATTGTTTGCATATCAAGTTTGAACCAATGGACGTTTCACCTCTCCATGGATAATCAATACCCATCAATTTTTCCCTTAGCGTCTATGATCTCACTCCAATTGATTGCAACATCAACATATATTGTGTTTAAAAGCTTGTTTTGTTGTTCTATGTCATAAATTTAGTATAACTTTGTCTATTGTCAACACCATGATTTGTATTGTCATAGTATGAAAATTGGTAATAACTTCCCTTGTGTACTCCACAGCCACTTATATGCGGGTTTAGACACTACCCTATCATCTTTAGCTAAAGGTAAGATGTACCCATTGTATGCACTCGATTTGTGTGCCTCCAAAATCCTACCAAGGTCTTCTTATATAGGGAAGGAGGGGACATATTTATTTAATTCAGAATTGGTGGATTGGTACACCATGGTGACTAGGTGGGGGTGTGGTACATGTGATTATTAAAACCAAAGAGATAGATAAGAGAGAGTGTATATAGTGTAGAGGGGATAGGGAAGATTTACAATGGATTTTGTAGCTAGATTGTTGAGTTGGGAAGCAGAGAGAGAGGGAAAGGTGTATTGTCAACATGATTTGTTAGAGGTGGGTAGTTGATGGAGAGAATCAATTGACCTTTCACTAATATACATGCTTCTAACAATCACAAGAGAGCGAAAAAAAGATTTACATTCCTTGAGCTTGCACCAAGAGAGAGAGTGTTGGAGGTCCAAGTGTAGGAGCAAGCTAACTCGGATAACATTTATGAACATTTTTCGGAGCTCTTATAGTAAACAAACTTATTATTTTGATGAAAACTTTCCAGATAAACAGTGTAATTGATGAGCCGGGGCTACAAGCTTCCAGATTGTATTGACCTGTCTTTAGTTGGAGCTCCCAGATTATTATTTTTTACCACAAAAACCTTGGCTAAGGTGTAAAATCCAATTTTTGTAAGTTTTTGATAAGTTTTTGGATAATAGAAACACAGCGTGAGCTAACGGCGCTCACTTCTCTCCTTCTTGTGCTTCCTACGCCCTTCCCGGTTGTCACATTGCAGTGCCATCTGTTGTGTTGCAACCACAGGTAAGAGTTGTACGCATTGACGTAAGCATTTCATGGTAATCCGTAGCTTTTGGCGTCATCGACCCGGCCTAATTTATCATAAGTATAAATTTAAGTTTAAAAATAATAAAATAAGTATAGGCGGGGTATTGGGGCATCATTGCTAAGCATTTAGATGCATTCTAGGTCGAAAACGACAAGGTCAAAAACTCACTGCTATTAATAATCGTGATTTTTTAACTTGACCTAAAGTGGGATTTGAAACCATAAGCATGTATGCTTAGGTCTTATAAACATGTCCTAGAAGTTTTGTAACGTTTGGATGTCGTTTGATGTTGTAACGGTTGTGATTTGTTTGCCGATGAGCAATTAGCTTTTGGCGATTTCTTTCATTTGAGTGTAGCCTGAGTTAGATGCGAGTTGTTTGTTGTTTTCCAAGAGATTGACAACCTCTTGTAGCCTCTATGCACTAGTTGAGTCAGCTTCATCCCATGGATTGACAATTATATTCGTGGTTCTCACAATGTCTGCAATAAGATAGGAGTGAGGTTAGACACCCGTCCCACATTTGGCACCGCTGCCCGGGATCGAAGAGACCTAAACTAGGGAAAAACATGAGTGTGTTGTGAAGTTATCATTTAACTTCCTCTAGGATCACCTACTAGAGTTAAAACTTTCTTTTTAAACCGCAAAGCTTAATATTGTCGTCCTTTGATGTGTAGAGGTAGCTTAGAAGTAAGTGTACTTCCTAAGTACCTTTTACGATTGTAGGATTGTAGAATTAGATTAGGATTTTGAGAATGGTTGATGGACGAGACAAGTCTTAAGATCAATGCTCAAAAAATTATAGAAAAACAAGGAAACGAGTGTTTGTAAAAACTTTCCACAACCCCATTGAAGTAGAACCTAGGATTAGGGTAAGTAGAATCCGAGGTGGGATTTTAGAACATTGCTCTATCCAAGAGAATCAATTGTGAGTTGTTTATGCGAAGTTGCAAAATTTCAGGTCTACAGCTAAAAATAGCACTAAAAGACAGTCAACCGCTAAATCCAACTAGAGAGCGTGCTTTAAAAGTTGTATGAACCAGTGGGTAAGCTTAGGGACGCATTGAGGTAAAAATTTCAAGAGTTTGCAAAAACTCAAATTAAATTTACCTTTTTTGACATTTTAGGCCAAATTAACTTTTGACTTGACTCAAAGGCTTAAAATAGTTCATAAAGAGACTGTCCAGTGAAAAAGTTCAAAAAAGTGCTCATTTTAGGCCTAAAGTAAATAATCGCGATTATTTACTTTCAGCTCAAAAGTGACCAAGGTTGATAGCAGAGACTCTATGCATGTGTACAGACATCTTTTGTAAAGGCCCATTGAATTTAGATCACCAAATTGACCAAAAACTTGGTAGAAACTGAATTCTGTACTGACTGTCGAGAACTTGAATGTAAATTGGGAAAATTTTGTTCAAACTCAGTGAAACTTGACTTATAGGCTTATATTGATTTACTAAACAAGTGTACATGCTTAGTTGACCAAAAAGATGGAAAATTTTACCAGAAGTAAATAATCATAATTATTTATTTTTGTCCCATTTTTCAACTTTTTTGACCAACCAAGCATACTACTAGTTTTAGCATGTTATATTAAGCCCACAAACCAGATTTGGCAAGATTTGGATCATTGGATTGAAAATTGGGGCCAAATTTACAAAGTCAATCTACACAAAACTGTTGACCATTTGAACAAAAATTATCCAAACTTGATGAAACTTGGCTAAGGAGCTTAAGTTGAGCTGCTTAACAGATCTGTGTCAAGATTGTGACAAAAAATTCCATAAAAATAGCAGGAGTAAATAATTGCGATTATTTATATCTGCTATAAAATTTGATATTCTTGCATATTTGAGCATACCACAAGGTAAAGCATATCAAGTAGACCATGCAAAACAATTTTGGTGAAATTTAGATCACAAAAGTGAGACTTAATCCAGATTCTCAAAAACTGAGTCTACGGACATGAAACAGTTGATAACTTGAACAAATATTGTTCAAACTAAGTGAAATTTGTCCAGAGACCTTAACAAGTTGCATACTTGGCAAATCAAGCCAAAAAGTGTAAAAATTTGAGAAAAGTAAATAATCGTGACTATTTACTTCTGATACACAGAGACACCATTTTTTACTTTTGAACTTGTACAATGTTAGACCAATATAATACAAGGCCACCGGGCAATTTTGGGTTCAATCGGATCCAAATTAGTACATGTTCACTCAGTTTCCAAATTGCAGATTAGTCCTTTAGCTTTTTGCAAAAGTATAATCTGAAAGTTTCAATTGCTGACTCACTTAACGCAAATTGAAGTAATACACATAGACTAGTCACAATAGCTAGTAAAAATTGTACAGTCTTTGTGAAAGATTTGCTAACTTGATCAAAACTAATACAGGAATCAGTTTGCAGACAAGGAATTGAAAGCTTGACAGAAGTTGCAATCAAGTCAAGTGGAAGAAGCTGGTAAGATATAAGCACATACTCTCTTTTTATAAAACTAATCGCCATGGAGCTCAGGTTTACATGGATCCTAATGAAGAGTAAGCCATTCGCATCGATTACCATGACATAGAGTTTGAAGAGGAAGTCAGGGCAAACAAACAAGGAAAAATATACATGGATAAAAATGGAACTCAGTATTTACAACTTGAAAACCCTTACATGATAGACAAATGGGGGTTAGAAGTAAATACCATAATTCCAAATATGGTAGCAAAAGAAGGACCATCGACTTTAGAATTCAAGGGATACGATCAAGTTGATTTGAAGCCTTTGAAACGGCTTAGTACGGATAATCCTAGGATCGAAGTCTATTGAACTGGGAGGATAGAAACGTCAATTAAAAGTCTCCTATGGACTTCTCATGCCAAATCAGGACAGTTAACGTCCATGAAGATCATCTATATCTTCAAAATCAAAGACAAGGGTTCAGCAGATCTACCAAACTACCTGTTTAGGGATTGTTATAACAATAACTTTGTTATGATGACTCCTGAGGAGGTGGAACAAACCAAATACCAAGGGTACTCCATAAGGGATTGGATATTGGGCCAAGGATAAGAAACTATTCCAAGAGATAAACTTTCCGCGAGAGATCCTTTGAGAGTAATGTTAAAAAACAAGAAACCACCTCATCACCACAAAGAAAACCGGGTGACACTAAATCCAGTCCGGGGCTACATGAGTCACTATTTTCAACAGACTGGTTGAAGGACTCGGAATAGGACCAATTGCCAGGAGACCGGCTCAAAGCTATCACCTAAATGCCGACAACTCATTGTTCCAATTGCACCAAGCAAAGAGGAATGGAAAGGAGGTTACCAGCAGAGCAAAGCACAAAGAAATTATCCATCGTATATACAAGCAAATGCTACAAGTAGCATGCAAGGAGTCATGAAAATTTGGGTACCAAAGGCACAGCTTTAGGACAAGCCGATTCAAATATGGGTGCCCAAACTATCATCTATTGTACCAAAGATGGTTCCAAGGTTCCAAACATAAAGAGGAGCATCTTTGAGCAGGGAACCTAAAACAAGATGGTTTTGGAGGAAAAAAGAACACTTATCTTCTTCGCAAACTGTAAAATCGATGAAGTAGTGGAGAGTTAAGTCTCAAAAGACTCAACCACGACATTCTGACCAAGGAAAACCAAGATACCCATGGCGGGTAAATTTTGACAACCATCATTATTGATACCGACAGCTAAAATTAGAGTACCAAATCATCCTGATGGTACAATCAAGCAAAGAGCACACAAGCTACAAGACTTGCTCTTTGGAAGACAGCAAAACAAAACCTCGACATCAGAAACCCTTTCAAAACCCAACTCTTGCACAGCAATGGTTTGAAATGCATTGATCTTCAAATCATGATAGAGCCAACCAAGGCTATGCATAAACACGATTGTTCAACCCATGCACACAGTCACCCCGAAGTACGCCATTTAGGAGGGGTGGAAGGTAACTAAGTAATTAAGGGCAATGTTTGAAGAGGGAGGAAAAAGTTTGATGTTAATGTGTGATTTTTTGCAAAATTACCTAATAATTCCCTTACAAGTCATCAACAGGGGAAATTTAACTCATAACATCTTCCAGATGAGTGTAAATAGTTTATATACTATAAGAAAATTATTTTAAAAAATAGTCTTTTTTGTCATTTTTATCATTTTTTCTTGATATTGGGACTTAAAATTAGAGAAATCCACCAAAAAACAGTAAAGCTGTGTTTTTCAATGGATTTTCACTTTGTCATTTTAGTGTATTTTGTTATTTTCTTTGATTTTTTCAATAGACATGTCAAAAATTAATATTAAATAGCAAATGAGCTCAGATGAAAAAACTAAAGATACGCTCATGATTAGAAGGACAAGGCACAAAAAATTTCAATCAAATCGACAGATGGAAGCACGAAGCCTAAATTAAGCTGTCAAGGCCTACTTTCGCAAATTCTTGCAGAATGAGCTACCGAAATCCGATTGAAGAAATTTTTGAGTCTAACATAGATTTCACGGCCTAGTAGGACTATCAGGGGAATTTGGGGAAAAATGGTTTGGGAAGTCCGAGTATAGATATCCAAGGTAGTCCAAAAACACCTCCTTTCCACTAGTCGCCCTTGGAGAAGAGAGCTCTCGACCTTCTTCGTGCGCGATTTTTGGAGTCTACAGTCGCCCTTTTACAGCGTCGTCTCACATGAGACATGAGGGGTAAGTTCTAAGCTTATCAATGATCAATTCTATATGGCCGGTAGCAAGTCTAGGCTCAGGGAAAAAACCCTAGAAACCAAGAAGTGCACGAAGTCCTACGACCCAAAATTGACCATAGCGGCCTGTCAGCTCAACCAAATTGGACGAGACTTGAACTATAGCATGCCCCTATATAATAGAATACTTCTATATCACCAGATGACCATTCAGCAGGGGTTGAGGGGGGTCCCAAGTAGAAATTCTAGGTTTTTGCCAAATGCCAGAATTGGATTTTGACTCCATAGACAGCTTATAGACTGGGTCTATGCACAATGTGCATGGATGATTTCATAAAAACAATCAAAGCAAGCTCTCGAAAAGCAAAAAATAGCTCGAAGGCTACAACGCGTCAGATTTGACATATGAAGTCAAACTCACTCCAAATGGACCAAAACTGGAAATGTAGTTTTAGGACGATGTACCGGACAAGTCCATAGCTTCAAAAGTGACTAACCAACTCCACAGGCTATCTAGTCTCATAAATCGATGATTTCAGAGTTGACAAAGCACAAAGTGATGCCGACACGACAAAACTATACCAAATTCAATTTAGGACTTGTTTTAGATGTATTGAATATGTCTAGGTCATGAAATTGTCAAGTTTAGCATAAACATTGACTGTTGTAAATAATCGCAATTATTTACTTTTGTGTTTTTTTGGTTTGAAAATGATACCTTCACTTCACCTATCACTTGTAAACATCTATTACATGCCACATTTCAAGTATGAGCCAAAATGATCAAGAAAAACTTGGAAATTGTCAAAAAACCGCAAAGTCTTTCCAATCCAATTTTTGAGTTATCTGTCATATTTTCTGATCCAAATCACCCCATATCTCATACACAGAGTCTACATCATGCCTAGAATCAAGTTGCACAAAAAAATGTACATTTTGATGAAAAAGTCAATAATCACGATTATTTACTTTCTTACCAAAATGGGGGGAAAATGCAACTTTGACCTTATGGGACCAAAGCACATGATGTCCCAAGTCCACTGACGAAGTGTGAGCAAGTTTGGATCTCAAAATACCTATATATCTACAGTTTTTGAGATTGAAAGACTAAATCTGGCACCATTTCCACCCAGTGCAATCAATTGAACCCCCACTTCACTCAGAGCACGTAAATGCTATATGTTTCAAGCCTATCATGTCAAAAATGCAAAAAAGTTGGAAAAAAATCCCCAATTTTAAATAATCGGATTATTTACTTTTGTTGCAAATTTTTGCCTGAACTGTATGATTTTGATCTCTACATGTTTTTATGCATCTATGCATACTCCAAAATTGATTTGAAGCAAATTGGACTCAATTTGTCAAAAATTCAAACTCAAGGCATTTCAAAGCAGAATTTGCAGAATTTTCTAACTTTGGCACTATATTCCCTTAACAAAAGCAATGCAAGCTACCGAGAAGGCCAAGAAAAGAGTGTCCCAAAAAGAGAAGTTGCAAGAGCTGCCACCCTACCAACTGAACCCAAGTTCAGCAAAGATGGCCAAGGCAACACGTGTTGGAATTAGGGTTGCAAGGAAACGCACACAGCTTGGAGAAGACGAAGGAAGCTCAAGGCACACAATAGACAGTGTGTTACTTAGTGTGTAATGGAAAGATAGATAGCCCTAGAGTGATGGGCGTATATACAATGCACGGGGGAAAAAACCTCCTAAAGAGGGAAAAAATGCCCCGGCAATCCTAGTGTGTTCACGCACATCACTACCACATGTAAATGGTAACAAATCCCCCCTGGAGTGATGCAGTGAACAAGAGCTAGCACATGAGTAAAGGGACGTGCCATGACCTGAGGACATGATCAGTTCACAAAGGGGAGTAAGCCCAAAGCTTTCCAGAAATCTTCGAGCTTCTCGAGAGAATGCCTTTGTGAAAAGATCTGCAACTTTGTCGTGTGTTGGCACATAAGCCAAGCTGATCTCTCTTGTAGAGAGCCTCTGCCTGACATAGTGGTGATGCACCTCAATGTGCTTTGTGCGAGCATGAAAAACTGGGTTCCTCGCAACTGCCAATGCGCTCTAACTGTCAATGTAGATAGTGTTGGTAGTGTCTTGTCCAACACCCAAATCAACCATAAGGCATATGAGCCATACACACTCAACCGTAACTGTGAAGGCTATCTTGTACTCACCCTCACAACTGGAAGTGGCCAAGGTAGGTTGCTTCTTGCTCAACCATGATATACATGAACTACCAAGCATGAAACAAAAACCACTTGTAGACACTCACGTGTCAAAACATCCAGCCCAATCTGAGTCCAAAAAAGCATGTAAGTATGGCGGCAATGATCCCCCCTTGCTATAAAACAATCCAAGATGTAAAGTGCCACTAAGGTAGTGAAAAATCCTCTTGACATCCTGCCAATGCTTATACCCTGGGCTATGCAAAAATTTGTTGACCTGTGAGACTACAAACTGAATATCCGGACTCGTGCTACATACATAAATGAGGCAACCAACACCAATTTGGTAAAGAGTGACATCAGCAGGATCACCAGCATCATGTAGATTTAACTTCAAACTTGTTTCCATGGGAGTGGCAATAGGTTTGCAATCCTTAAGTCCAAACTTACATAGCAATGTCTCCATGTAACTTTTCTAACACAAGGCAATACCACTATCATACTGCTTAAATTGTATGCCCAAATAATCATGCAATAGCCCCAAATCTTTCATCTTGAAAGTAGCATTCAAATCAGCCTTAAATTCAGCAATATGTCTCTCATTTGGTCTAGTGATCAGAAAATCATCAACATAAAGAACCACAATGAGAAGTACATCACCCTCACCCTTTACATACAATGTGCTTTATGTTGGAATGTTACGAAAGCCTTGTTTGACCAAATGAGTGTCAGCTTTCTCATACCCAGCACAAGGAGATTGCTTCAACCCATACAAAGCCTTGTTACATTTTCACACCTTATCCTCTTGTCCTTCTTGACAAAACTGCGAGGTTGCATTACATCAACTTCCTCAAATATGTCACCATTCAAGAAGGCAGTAACAATGTCTGATTGATGTACATCCCAACCAAAATGAGCTACCAATGCACATAGAAAATGCACAGCAGTCATACGACAAGTGGGAGTAAAAATCTCTTCATAATCTATGCCTTTTTGTTGTGTATAACCCTTTGCAACAAGTCGAGCCTTATGGAAATTGGTCTCACCATCCGGCTTGTGTTTCAACTTGTAAACCCACTTTGTACCAATGGCCTTTTTCCAGGAGGCAAATCACATAAAGTCCATGTGTCATTTTCTATAAGTGCATTGCATGGAATCCATCCAATTTTCTGAATTATGTGCTTCATCAAAAGACAGAGGTTCATCAACATCATGTAAGCTAGACATAACCAAAGCGTATTAATCTGATGCATAAGATGCATGGTGAGAGCCTAAAAAAGTATGCCTGGACAAAGGTGCATCCAATTTACTGCCACGCAATGTATGCACCAGCCATTTTGGCATACATCTAGCCTGCTCATTTTCAGCCCTTACCTCATCAAGTAAATCATGAACATCTGCATCAATAATAGGCTGATCTGTAACATTTTTAGAAACCCCCATAGGCTGTACATTTGCCTCATTGGAATTTACATTCGTATTTCCACCATTGAAAAGAGGCAACAAGGTGTCATAAATGTCCTGTGAGCTCACATTATTGTCTCTGGTACATGACAGCAAGGGTTAAATAGAATCTTCCACAAACACTACATCCCGTGAAACCAGAATACGCTTTGTTTGCGGATGATACAACCTATAACCTTTGATTTCATCACTATAACCAACAAAAATACATCTGACAGCCTTATCATCCATTTTTTTACGCTATGTTTGTGGCACCAAAGCATATGCCAAATAGCCAAAAACACGCATGTGCTCAATAGAAGGCTTTCTATCATGCCATGCTTCATATGGAGTAATAGACTGCAAAGCTTTTTTAGGACACCTGTTAAGTACATAAGTGGCACACATGATGGTCTCAAGCCAAAAAGAATGCGGCAAAGCTTGACTTTTGACCATACATTGTGCCGTTTTCGTAAGTGACCTATTTTTCCTCTCATCAATACCATTTTGCTGAGGTGTATAAGACACTGTACCTTGGTGTTTTATCCCAATTACTAGCCAGAAATGCATTAAATTCATGAGACTTATATTCCCCCCCTCGATCGGAACAGAGGGTGCCCATAGTACATTTTGAGACATTTTCAGCCATAGCCAAAAATTGTTTGAAGCACATAAAAACTTTGGACTTCGCTTTAAGCGGAAATACCCATGCATGCCTGGAGTAATCATCAATGAAAGTAACGAAGTAAAGGTAATTGCCCAAGGTTGGAGTTTGCATGGGCCCACAAACATCACTAAGCACAAGCTGCAACTTGCATGTGGCCATATAACTAAACCATCCTTTGGAAACTTCGAACGTTGCATCTTACCCAAAATACATCCTTCACAAACATCTTTGACAGGTGCTTCAAGAGGTGGCAAAGAAACAACCATATCAAATTTCTGCAAACACAACAAACTAGCAAAATTCAGATGATCAAAACGTGCATGCCAAAGTTTTGCATCGAAAATAGCCCTTGAATCTACAACAGCATTTGCAAAATTTTTGTCCACACTTGTCATACAAAGTGAGCTTATACAACCCATGTCATAATATGCCAGATGCAACAATTTCATCACCAAAACTGAGATCATGTACTGTACATCTGTTATCTACAAACTTGACTACAAGTCCAAGTCTAGCAAGTGCAGATACAGACAAGAGATTTTTTTTTATCCCAGGTACATAAAGTGCATCAACAAGTGTGAAAGAACTGCCATTTGCAATAGTAAGCACAATCTTTCCAACTCCCTGAACCGGATAAGAGGCATTGTTGGCACGTGACAGAATTCCCATGAGGGACAGACTCGAGAAAGGTGAACAATTCATGATGTAGCTAATGTGCTTTGTAGCACCACTATCAAAATACCACACATATGAAGTTGTAGCAACTAACATGCATGTGTCATGGACACTAGGATTGTAAGTGCACTCTGCACTAAAAGCCCATTCTACATCAACATCACCATCATAGTCTCCTTTCACGGAAGACTCAAAAATGGCTACATTTGTAGTGGAACCAGCATTTGCAGTGGAACCACCCTCTTTCTTATTAGCCTCTTTGGCCTTCAACTTAGGACACTGCTTGATCAAGTGATCATTAGCTTTACAATAATGGCAACGCATCTTCTTTTTTCCCTTATCACCAGAATTTCCATACAAATTGCAGCCAGCAGAAGCATTAGGAATAGAGGTTTTTCCACACACAGCAGAACCATAAGAAGTGGCTACATTGTTGTCACCACCCTTTCTTTGAGAAGCAATAAAAGCCTGTTCAACTACACGGTACCTAGTCCTGTTTTTTCTGGAAAGTGACTCTTGCAACAGTAATGTGCACGATGCATCAAACTTGACAACTTCAGGATTTCCTTGGGTCATAAGTCTCCAACTACTAGCAAAAGTCTGGTAAGAATCTGGTAAGGCATCAAGAATAGTCTGCACAAGGGAACTGTCTAAAATGACTTCACCTACAGAAATAAGTTGCTCATTGATATCCTTGACACCAGCAAGGAAAGTGTGCATATCATCTTCCTCATCCATAATCTTTGATTCCAGCTCTTTACAAGGCAAAGCAATTTTAGCCTCGTTGCGGCTTGCATAAAGACCTGCTAGAGTATTCCAAGCCTGTTTTGCAGATTTTATTGAACAAATGTGAGGATTAATGTTGCGCTTCACAGACAACACAATCAATGCATGAGCCTACGTATCATTTACATCCCAACAAGCTTGTTCTGTCGTAGGCAAAACAACTCTAATAGCAGCAATCCTTGCAGCAGGACCTGCAACATCCTCAACATCGCCTAAATCCTCATAACCAGAACATACCTCAATGCCTTGCACAATATTCTAGATGCCCTTTGACACAAGAACATGTTGAATCATGTAAGCCCACATAGGGTAGTTGTCCCCATCCAATCTGTCCTCAGCAGCAAACATCTTGAACACGTATGTGTTCTTGTCAGCCATGGTAAATGCTGCACCTGAACACGTCTGTGTTCTTGTCAGCCATGGTAAATGATGCACCTGATGTGAAAACTGTCCAAAAAGAGGAGAAATTAAGCGGAACAACACGTGCAATATAGCACAAATCATAGAAGACCGCCAGGCACTTGTTATACAAAAGAACAGCACTGATAGAAATTCTACACAAAATGACAAAATAACCTGTGCAGTACTGCTTGTAGTGGAAATGGAGGCCGAAATGAACCCAAACCAGAAATTTGAGCAGACTGAGCTTTATGATCTATCCCAAAATATTTGTTGACCTGCAAACGCTCGCCAAACCTCACTAAAATTGGAGAAAGTGAGCAGACGTGTGCTGGAGCAACTGACAACTAAGCCCAGGAGGATGCAACCTGCTCTGGTACCAATTGTTGAAATTAGGGTTGCAAATGCACACAGCTTGGAGAAAATGAAGGAAGCTCATGGCACACAATAGAGAGTGTGTTACTTAGTGTGCAATGGAAAGATAGATAGCCCTAGAGTGATGGGCGTATATACAATGCACGCGGGAAAAACCTCCTAAAAAGGAAAAGAATGCCCCATCGATCCTAGTGTGCTCACACACATCACTACCACATGTAAATGGTAACAACATACTTGTCAAGAGAATAGCTTGAAGAAAACAACACCACGGTTTTAAGAGGTAAGTTCAAGAGCGAAGAAGGACACCAAGTAGAGCTGCAGATGCTAGCAAAAGAGATATATGATGTAGCTGCCAAGCCACACACGAAAGAAGCCAACAAAAGGCTGGGCCTCAGGGACTTCTATGACCATGAACCATGCAACGTAGATTTCCAAAAAGCATACGAACTATTGTCTACTATCAAAGAGGATGGATCAGCCCAAAACACTGACCAACAAGGGCAAAAAGTAGAAGTAGTTATCACAAAAGAGATTGTAACCGAGGCATTGAAGCTGCCAATTGAAGGGATGACAATGCAGGCTCAAGACAGAAAGACAGCAGGCACATTCACCAAGGAGACTGTTGGTGCAACTTTTTCCGACCTCATCCAAAGGCAAGTGGAAGAACGAAGTCGTCTATACCATTAGCACTTCCTTTTCTTGTCAAAGAGACCGCCACGGTACACCACCCTAAATCATGCAATTGCGACTACCTTCACCCAAGTGTTGAAGTCGACAACCAGGCAGCCAATTGATCGCGTGCAGTATGTGCTGACAACACTGAAAGGCACCAAGAAGAAGGTAAAATCACTTATCTGGGCATGCTTGAAGTACTCACAAGAATAGCATATCATGCTATTAGCATGGCCGACAATTTGCCACCAGCCACAGATCAGAACACATGGATTGTGTTTGCACAACCTTCTCCCAGAACCACACATTCATCAAAGAGAGTTTATAAGTCAAATGAAGAATCTATCGAAAGCTCCCATGAAGCTCATAGCAGTGAGAGCTTGGACAATAAGGAGAGAAGGGCCAGAATTGAAGAAATGAAGAAGAAAGCTGTAGTTGCACATCAAGAAGAACCTTAGCAAAAGAAGGCAAGGTTTAAAAGATAAAAACAAACTTATGAAAGAAGCCGCCAAGCTACAGGTGAGGACCTAGAAAGGTGGGTTCCAAGAGAGATAAGAGGACCCATAACAAAAAACCTTAGCAAAAGAAGGCAAGGTTTAAAAGATAAAAACAAACTTATGAAAGAAGCCCCAAGCTACAGCTGAGGACCCAGAAAGGTGGGTTCCAAGAGAGATAAGAGGACCCATAACCAAAAACCTTGCAAGGAAAGAAGCAGAGGACCCCACAAACTTTCTTGAATGCATGTATGCAGAAGCAGAATCCCTAAAGTTGAAAGGAAGCTCAAGAAGCTGAGAGGAAAGCAAGGGAAGAAGCGGTCGAACAACAAAGACAAGTTGTAACATATTATGGCCTAGTAACTTGTGTGTAGCGGAAAATAGCATGAACATAGTAAGCATTTCATTAGAATAGATTCCTAATGAGACTAACAAGAGAGCTTGGGTGGAGAGAGCAACAAAAAGTATAACACCTAGTTAGATAGCATGAAAAATACTTCAAAAGAGAGAGAAATTAAGCAATTGACAACATTTGAGGACCGGATTTGCATGGAGCCGGTCCCCCCTCCAAAAGGCTTTGTATTATGCTTTCTCCCATCAAGAGAGACATTTTATAATACAATTCTTTGTGTTCCTTCAATACAAGCTAGTGCAATGGAGATGGAGACTTCAAGCACTAAGCAAAACACTTATCAAACACAACATCAATTCCCTCACGGTCTCAGACCCAAGACCTCACACACCTTCGAAGATGGTGAGAGCTAGCAGGGTATGAGAGTAGATTGAGAGGAATAAGGAGTATTCTTACGAGAAATATGTACATCTCCTCATAATCACTCATACTAGCATAGATTAGCTTAGTAATTAGCATGGTTTAGGAGATGAGCATGCATTGAAGCTTGGCTCTTGGTTGGATTTGCATCACAAAGCCAAGAGTTGTTGGTGTAGGCCTCCCTTCTCACAAGCTTGGAGTAGGTACGTGGTAAGCTTTCCATTAAAGCTTGAGAAGGAGAGAGAGAGAGAGAGAGAGAGAGAGAGAGAGAGAGATTCTTCTTGCTCTCCACACATAGATTGTGTGAGTTTGTAAGTGAACAATGCCTTTGAAAAATCAGCCCCCTCTCTCTCTTGGTCAAACCCTCTTGCTATTTGCTCATGCTCACTCCCTATTGGACCTCCCAAGGCTCAGCCAATGGAAATCAAGAAGCATAAGTGATAGCCTTCTGACATGTGTCCCCTTTCCCCTTTTGTGAGAGCTTTTTCTAATTAATTAATGCAACTAAAATCTCATTGGACCCCTTTGTCTCCTGGTTAATAGGAATCAGGCAAACCAGTGGGCTGTTGAATGCTCATTGGACCCCTAGGGAGACTGTCCAATAGTCTTCTAGAGAGCTTAATTCTTATTGTTCCTTTTATTAAGTGTTTTTAAATTAATTAAACTAGACTTACTCTAGCCTAATTCTCATTGGTCCACCTCCAAGGCCCTCCAGTAGGATTTGAGTACACCTTGTAGGCATCTGGGCTAGGGAGCTGACATGTGTCCCTCTTTCCCTTCTGTACAAAGGAAGCTTGTGTGTGTGTGTGTGTGTGTGTGTGTGTGTGTGTGTGTGTGTGTGTGTGTGTGTGTGTGTGTGTGTGTGTGTGTGTGTGTGTGTGTGTGTGTGTGTGAGAGAGAGAGAGAGAGAGAGATAGTTTCTCTCTCATCCCCTACTTCTTGGGCTCGCCCCCTCCTTTGTAGGGCTTGAGAAAGACTTTTGGGACACACACAAAAAATCCAATTTCCCTAGGCTTTTGACCTTTGGACACAACCTTTGTATTTTGGAACCTTAGCATTTTGAAAGTCTTAATGGGCTGAACCCTAAGGTCTTTGGATCCCATTGTTGCACATATCTCTTTTGCAGATGCCCCCCCCCTTTGATCCCTATTGTGGCCGGTCTGGTAGCTTAACTAATATTCTAGCTTTTTCTCCCTTGGCACTTCCCCATATTAAATCATCAGTTTAACATGAGAAAATCATTTAGGAGAATTAGATATTGATTATTATGACATTACCTCTCTCTTGAAATCATAGTTGTCCTTGACTATGGGGTAGAGAAGGTAAAGCATATTCATTAGTCCTTTTTCCTAGCGGGTAGAGGATCCCTATGTTACCCTACGACATTGTTCTAGAATGGATGACTAGTCCATTTGGTGCTTGAGAGCCTAAGCTACCGCAAGCATGTCTGCGCATTAGTCCTATCAATCTTCCATAGTAGAGTGACAAGCTCTACTTGGTGTTCGGGAGACATCGTCTCCGCAAACTTGATCTAAGCATGCATACTACTTCACATTTGTGCACAATAAAGAAAAAGAGAGTCTTATAAGACAAAAACTTTGTTCATTTTTAACATTTGTACATTTGCTTACTCTAGGGAATCATTGTAAGCATTGACAAGGTTTAGGTTATCCTTGAATTGTATGCCTTGCATCCATCTAGCATCTTCAAAAGGATAATTCTTAAACTTAATAAGATATTGTCGGATATTCTTACTCCCTCTTAGTACCTTGTCTTCATATTGAAGAATGGACTCGGGCTGCAGCACCTCTTCTTGGTCCTTGATCTCTGGTGGGTCTTCAATAGTAGGTTCTTGAGGTGGATCTCCTTTGTAAGGCTTTAGTAGGCTCACATGGAAAGCATTGTGTATGAACCAATGGTTGGGCAACTTGAGTTGATAGGCCATCTCATTGATTGGCCTAAGAATCTGGAAGGGACCATAGTACCTTTTTGCTAACTTAGCATAGTACTTTTGGTGTCCCGTAGGATTCTTTCCCGTCGTGTGCCTTAATCGAGCCTTGGGAAATTTGAGTAAGACCCAATCATTTTCTTGAAAGGCTTGGTCTCTTCTGTGCTTGTCAGCAGCAGCAGCCTTTTGCCTTTGCTGTGAGATAGAGATAGCATCCTTAATCTTTTGGAAAGATTCTTGTAGGTCTCGGCTATACTCATCTGCAACAAAGATCTTCCCATGTACCTTAAGTAGCAAGGGACTTTTTTATCTTCCCTCAATTACCTTGAAAGGTGCTTTTCCCGTGGAAGTATGTACAGTGTTATTGTAAGCATACACCACTAAGGGTAAGTACTTCTCCCATTAGGATCTTTGATCTACTTTCGTTAAATAGGCTTTTACTAGATCAAGAATTGTTAGGTTAGCTATTTCACTTTGGCCATCCATTTGTGAATGATAGGCCGAAGATAAGTTTAGCCTTGTCCCTAAATTCTCAAAGAGACCCTTCCAAAGATTACCGGTCATTCTATGATCTCTATCCGACACTATGGACATTGGCAAGCCATGGTACTTGAAGATTTGTGAAATGAAGAGGGTTGCCATTTGATGGGCTTTGATAGTCTTTTTGATAGGTATAAAATGAGCTTGTTTACTAAGCTTGTCTACTATCGTCCATATTCTCGTATTCCCATGGATAGACTTAGGCAATCCATGGATATGCTCTCCCATGGTGAAGTCGGGATTGGCAAAGGTTGAAGCAATCCAGGTTGCTTCCCTCTATCAAACGTCGTCTTCTGGCATACCACACATTTAGAAAAATACTCTTGTATGTTTTCTTTCATGGTAGGCCAATAGAAATATGTTTCAATCCCCTTTAGGGTAGACTGAATCCCTCTATGCCCCACATAAGGAGGAGCATGAGATTCATACATTACTTTCTCACATAGTGAGTTAGTAACGCATAGTCTATGGCCATAGAGAAGATAACCATCTTGTAAAGTAAATGGTTCCTCTCTCTTCCCTAATGCAAGGGCTGAAATAAAATCTCTAAAATCGGGATCAATAGCATACTCATCTATCATTGAAGATAGACATTGTGAGTTGCTATAGAAACCGCATTCACTCTTGGCCGTCTCGAGAGTGCATTGGCTACTTGATTATGCTTGCCAGCAATGTGAGCAATAAGAAAATGAAATTGCGAAAGAAAATTTTCCCACCTCATTTGTTTGTCAGAGAGCTTGGTCTGTGTCATGAAGTACTTAAGACTTTGGTGATCCATTCACAGAATGAAAGGAGTCCCCAATAAATAGTGCTTCCATGAGTCTAAGGCATGTAGAACTGCGAGGAGTTCCTTTTCATATATGCCTAGAGCTTGCTCAACGGGGTCAAGCCTTCGACTTTCATAGCCTATGGCATGCCCTTCTTGGAGAAAAACAGCTCCAAGGCAATCAATCACCACAAGCATCACATTGGACCTCAAATGGCTTTGAGATATTCGATAGTGTAAGCACAGGTTGAGAGATAATCTTTTTGAAAGCATTTTTCTCCTTGGCATGTGTACCTAACATTTTTCTTTGTTAGGTCATGTAATGGTCCTGCTATTAGTGAGAGATTTTCTATGTAGCATCTATAGTATGCACACATACCTATAAAGCTTCTTAGTTCATGAAGATTCCTTGGTTTAGGCCATCCTTTTATTACCTCTAGCTTTGATGGATCCATTTGGATGCCATCTTGAGAGATGATGTGACCTAAATACTGAATCTCAAAAATTCACTTTTCTTTCGATTAACATAAATTTTATTCGCCTGAATAGCTTCTCCATCAAGCGGTTGAATGTGGCTGGTGCATTGGTCAATCCAAAGGGCATGACAATGTATTCGTAAAGACCAAACGTAGTGCAAAATGCAGTCTTTACAATGTCTTGATCGACTATCCTTATTTGATAATAGCCACTTTTAGGTCAATCCTACTGAAGTAGATGGACCCTTGTAGCTTATCAAATTTCTACCCGCGGAACAGGAAACCTAATCTTTATAGTGATCCTATTTAGTGCTCTACAGTTGACACACATACGATATGGGCCATCTTTCTTTTGCACTAATAGCACAAGAGAACAAAATGGAGATTAGCTAGGCCTAACCATGCCCTTCTCAATGAACTCATGCACTTGCGGCATAATCTCCTCTTGTTGAGATTGAGAAACTCTATAAGGAGGTTTGTTAGGTGGTGAACTTCCTAGAAGAAGTTCAATTGCATGGTCGTCATTGCCTCGTTTAGGAGGTAGCTCACAAGGGATGTCGTCAATAAAGACATCTTGAAACCCCTTGAGAAAATTGGATAACTCTAATTCCTTTTGATTGTGTATATTTTCTTTTGCTAAAACATTAGGTTCATTTTGAGAGTCTTTAACAAAAATCATGTACACGGAAAAAGAGCTCTTTATTGACTTGTTGAAAGCTTGTGTATGTACAATGGGTATGGTGTTACCCATTTCCTTAGCATCTATGTACATATCTTATTCCCTGAAGTTAAAGGAGATTCTCCTTTTAGGGAATTTAACATTTCAAGCCATGCGATCAAACCATGGTGCCCCTAGGATTACATCCTCATGCTTGAGAGGAGAGATAAAGAAGTCCTCTTTGTCCACATAGCTTTGGGCATGGAGCCTCAATTTCCCGAGTAAGGGAGTGACTGAAGCTTCTTGCCCCTTGAAAGCACCATCTCCGGGTAGGACATCTCCCATCTCATAAGCTTGTATGCCTAGCTTGGTGGCCAACTCTATGGATATGAAATTGTGAGTAGAACCAGGGTCAAAGAGAATAAAAGAATCATGTTCTCCTACCTTTCCCCAAGCATGGCATAGAGGAGATCCTTTTTGGTGAGTTTCCTCCTCTTGGATTTCAACCAAGGTAGCTCTAGGAGGCTCATGGTGGGTGTTCTTTTGGGCACAAGCGTGGTACGCATGCCCTTCCTTGCCGCACTTGAAATAGCGGTTATCCTTGCGATAACGCTCAAGCTCTTCAGGAGAGAATTTGTTTTTGCCTTTGTAAACTCCCTTCTGTTTACCTTTGTTGGAGTTGCCCTTAGAAGACTTTTGGCCATTGTCCTTCCCCTTAGGCTCATTGGAACCCTTGTTTTTCATGGGCTTAGAATTTCTTTTAGCCCCCGTTTGGAAATTGATTTGAGAAGCCACCATAGTATGGTGTATAACCGCCGATATGGTGTGTGGCCTTTGGGAGCTGACATACTCCGTCATTTCTTCAGTTAAGCCCGCACAAAATTTTTACTTTTGCTCTCCAAAATCCAACTTCTTAAAGACAGTGGCTTTGAGTTGTAAGTCCCAAAACTTGTCTACATATTTGTGAATGGATTTGTAGGGAGAGAGCTTCAAGCTTCGCCATTCGGTGAGTACTTTATC
Organism: Adiantum capillus-veneris; assembly: GCF_014529385.1. Classification (NCBI taxonomy): domain Eukaryota; kingdom Viridiplantae; phylum Streptophyta; class Polypodiopsida; order Polypodiales; family Pteridaceae; genus Adiantum; species Adiantum capillus-veneris. The sequence goes on along the minus strand of NC_140955.1, from coordinate 63,742,123 downwards.
TTTGGCATCGGTGGCCAAAAACTTCTTCATAATGGAAGCTCTTAAAGCTTTCCATGTTCGTGGAGCTTCACCGTTGGCCCGTAGGCTAGACCACCATTGTCTAGTGGACTTTTGAAAGTGCATAGCTACATGGTGTATCTTAGAGGACTCCGTGAAGGCCTCATCTCCAAACACCGCATCGAACTCTTGGATAAAGGCCAAGACTTTGTCCGTATCACCAAAGGTGCCATCGTAGGTAAGGAAAGAGATGCTCTTCTCTCTCTCTTTGAACTTCTTGAGCTTGGACGACCTCTTCCATGCGGCATAGGATTTCCTATGGCCTCTTTTTTTTTATGGTTCAAAGGTTGCACCATCACTTTCTTCAGAAGGTGAAGAATTTGAGGAAGATGGAGAAGAGGGTGACCTCTTTCTTGCCTTGATCTTCTTTGTCCTCGCCATCACTTTCCTAAGAGGAAGAGGATGAAGAAGATGGAGAAGAGGGCATCCTCTTTCTCGCCTTTTTCTTCTCTTGCTTTTTGTCATCCCTCTTTGAAGTATGGTGTGGAGAAGTATGCAATGGTCTTCTCCATTTTGGAGGTGATGGAGAGCGTTTAGCCCACCGTCTTCGTGGAGCCATCTCCATCAAGGTGGCAATAGACTCACTTCTTTCTCGTTCCTTGGTGGGGGGTCTTGAATTATCCTTTGAGAAGGAGATGCGTCATCAAGGAGAAAATTTCTGAGCCCTTCATATGGATCCTCTTCTTCTTCCCGAATTAGAGAGAGGCCTCTTTTGGAAGTCTCGTAAGGAGGCTTCCTAGGTGCTCTCTCGTCATGGTGGGGAGCTTGGAGAATCCCATGAGCACGAAGCTACCGTTGCACTTCACTTTGGGGGATGGATTGCCCATGGCTTGTTGAAGCCTAGAAACAAGATAGCTAACAAGCATCGGGGCATCATTAGTAGCCTTCTCATTAGCAAAATCAAAGTTATCAACATTAATTTCACTCTCTTTACTATTCTCAACCCTAGTTGCTACTCCTCTTTACCCCTTTAGAAAAAGCACTCAAGCTACTGTACCCGTGGCTCGAATACCATTTATTGTAAGGATTAAAAGAGAGGGTCATTCAACACCAAAACAGCACCAGCTTCTGTCAAGCTTCTAATAGCTCAATAGTGGTTCAGCCGTAGGCAAGCCCCATAGGACTCCACTATTAAGACCATAGCTCTCAACGGTGATGCCCCATTAACTGCACAAAGGCAGGCACACTGCAAGGCTTAAAAATCCCTATTCTAGTTACTCACATGTAATTAATAATACCAACCATTTATAGCTAGCTTGCGGACCTCCCTTCTTGAGCACGAAAAGAGAAACCTTGTGCTCTGATACCAATGTAACATCTAATGGCCTTGTAACTTGTGTGTAGCGGAAAATTGCTCTTTGACTTTTGTCTTCTAAAGATCTTAATTCTTCTTGGTTCTTTTATTAAGTGTTTTTAAATTAATTAAACTAGACTTACTCTAGCCTAATTCTCATTGGTCCACCTCCAAGGCCCTCCAATAGGATTTGAGTACACCTTGTGGGCATCTGGGCTAGGGAGCTGACACGTGTCCCTCTTTCTCCTTGTGTACAAAGGAAGCTTGTGTGTGTGTGTGTGTGTGTGTGTGTGTGTGTGTGTGTGTGTGTGTGAGTTTCTCTCTCATCCCCTACTTCTTGGGCTCGCCGCCTCCTTTGTAGGGCTTGACAAAGACTTTTTGGACACACATAAAGCATCCAATTTCCCTAGGCTTTTGACCTTTGGACTCAACCTTTGTATTTTGGAACCTTAGCATTTTGGAAGTCTTAATGGGAGCAACCCTAAGGTCTTTGCAGCCCATTGTTGCACATAGCTCTTTTGCAGATGGCCCCCCCTTTGGATCCCTAGTTTCCTTCCTTTGGAGCCCTATTTTCCCTCCTTAGATCCCTACTATGGCTGTTCTGCTAGCTTAACCAATCTTCTAGATTTTTTTCTGCTGGCACTTCCCCATATTAAATGATCAATTTAACATGAGAAAGTCATTTAGGAGAATTAGATATTGATTATTATGACACAAGTGGAGGCTACGGAACAAAGCGCGACACATCATGACCACGGGGAGATGTCTTCAAAACCCACCTCACCCACTATGGAGCAGGTAGACCATCCCATGCCAAGCCCAAGTCCATCACCCACAGCTAAACCCAATGAGGGCAATCTTCACACTCGTCTAGGCACCAGCACTCTAGTGGTGGCGGTGGCGATTGTTGTGGGGATGCCGCCACCGATGCTTTGACACCGCCTTATGTTCAACAAGGCTCTTTACCCTCCCCGTTTTTGCCCGTCCCGACACCAGCCATGGCATCGCCATCAACACCAGGTTTTGCGCGGCTAACTGTCGTTCCTAGGAGCTACACACCACTAGCTACTCCCCTAGGAGTCACTCCAGTGGACACCCTCGCTTCGGGGCTCAAACTCCAGTGGAGGCATCTGACATTTGTACCCCCGTTGACACGCCACTAGAGACCCCTGCTGAGACACCCAAGTTCATGTGTTAGCGGAGAGAGGGCTTGCCTTACTCCGTCAACTTCAGCGGCGGCATCATCTTGGATGATGAAGGCAAGAAGGTGATTTTGCGCATGCGCGGTCTTTGCTCTCACGTGTTTAGACACTACATACTAAACACCTGGAGTGAAGTACCGAATGATTTAAAAGACAGAGTCATCAGCATGCTTCATGACGAGTTTCCCATTCCAACACGGGATGACCACTTCAATGAAGACGTGATAAAGGTTCGAATGCGCGAATACTGCAAGCACAAGCATTCCAAAGTGCAAAAAGCAATCAAGCATGGGTGGAACAGACCAGATTGGCTGGCCAAAGAAGATTGGAAGAATGCCAAGAAAGAAGCGCGCGAGAATCCCAACAAGTGGAAGCAACAAAAGGAGGCAGCCAAAGCGCGAGTAGAGGTAGGGAGCTCGCACCACTTGGGGAGCGGTGGGTGGGCATCATTTGAGGCCGATTTTGTAAGTGTTTTTGCATTGCTCTCTATGTTTAATAGTTTAGGGTTTATGGGTTTCTAAATTCTAACAGAATGGATTCTTTGTATATTTTGACAGTGGTCGATGATAGGACGTGATCCCACACCATACGAGCATGAGTACGCAGGCAGGAAGGGCTTAAACGCCCTTATAGACATTCTATGTTCTCGCAACGGCATGGTTAGTATTAGGGTTTATTCTTTTCTATTTGTTGTATTGTTTTATAAACGTCGCTATATGTTTATACTTACAAAAGCTGTCTTATTGTTTTTTTTTTCAGAATCCGACAGATACGCCGCTTGGACGCGATGAGACATCTAATTAAACGATGTGAGTTTAGCCATAGCTAGATAGCATTAGTTTCTTTTTGTCATAGCTTATGTATCATGAGACGACTTTTATACGTCTTTTTGAAAACCATGTATATTTTTTAAATAATGACAATGGTTTGTAACTATTACATTTGCAAAGTTTAACAATCAAGTGATTTTGCCTATGTGTACAATTGTCATTGATTTACTTTCATCAATTCACGCTTGTCACTTTGTATCTTTATTTTGCAAACAATATGTGCTATGGATGATGGAGTAAATGGTTATATTGTCTTGTGGGTGACTATTTTGGGTCTATATCTACCTTTGCACTTTTTTTCAAAGGTGAAGAATATGTATGAAACATTCAATATGGTTGATGGGTGGTAGGGCATTAAACCAAAAACATTTCCTCTCGGGCGTCGCTATATAAGGCTCTGCAGTGTCGCTATAGATGGCTCTGCAGCGTCGCTATAATCGTCGCTATAGGCATCGCTATATAGCGACGCTTATAGCGACGTCCTCGTATCGACGCTGGTAGCGATGCTCTTAGCGACGCCGGGGGTTATAAAAACCTAGTGTATTTCAGTTGCTAAAAGCGTCACAAGAGCACACAACCTTTTGTAGTGGCCAAAGAAAAATTAAGAGTAATTTTTGTGATTATTTTTGCAGCACCAGTCAATTTTGTGCATTCCGAACCAATCCTGCCCTGAATTTTTGCAAAAAGGTACATGGATCACGATCCATGTTGGGAAGCATTTTGCAATTCTAGCTAGAGGAGGTTGTTCTTGGCCACCTGTGGATGCTTCTGTACAAATTTTTTTGAATTTAGGGTTTGAGAAACATGGATCGTGATCCATGTTCCACCACTTTTTGCAGCTGTTTTTGCCCTGTCTGATTCTTTCAGCTACTTGGGATCTACTAATGAAAGGTTTTTGGTTTTGGATGAGTTTTGAACTCCCCCATTGGCCATGATAGTTTACAGATTTTGTGACTTCTACTGCTTTGATCTGTTGTTTTGGCAATGTTGATGCAGTATGGGGCATACATACATGTTCTTGTAGGGTTAATGATCATACATGTCGAATCCGGTGTAGTAAGAGCTATCGAGGTAGTCACAGAGCGAACAGAAACAAAGTCAAAAACCCTATGCTTCTGTGGCTCTCTCTCTCTCTCTCTCTCTCTCTCTCTCTCTCTCTCTCTCTCTCTCTCTCTCTCTCTCTCTCTGAATGCAAATGAGTTTATGTTGCCCCATTTGACTATATGTTCCTAGTCTACCCGGAATGTCCCATTCATACTTACCTCCATTGATCATATCTTGTTGTTCATGTCACGTGCGGTTCAAACCGTTATTCATTCTGATATTCGATCGACAAATGACATTCAATCTGGAGTTTTGATCCTTTAGAAGTTGGCTCAAAATCCATCATGTGTCGAATCTTTTCATACTTTCCATGTTCGAAGCCCTTGCTTTGAAATTTTGGCGTTTGCTTTCAACAGTCAATTTCGACTTTCCTGGCTCGACTTATTAATTTTTGTTGATTATCTGTCGTTTTTTTGCTTTTTAGTAAAAGAAAATTATTTACAATTATTGTTAATTAGCCAAAAATTAGCCAGAGTAGTGTAATCTCTCATACATACATATTCTTAACCTTGTATCAAATGGTGTCGGTATAGCTCATGATTTTTTTCGGCTAAGAGTTTATAAGGCTCTGAAAAGCTTGTTGTAAAGAAAACAAAAAAGAAAAGAAATTATATGATAATAATATATACAAAATGATAATCCTGTTGCACTTTTCCACCTTCCTAGAGTGAGTCATCCCATACGAACATGTGATAGAGTGCATGGGAACAAAGAATGTGTCTATGCATAGCCGTATAGTGTGGCTCTATGATGTGAATGGAGGATATGCATGGGGAAACAAAATACTATGCAAAAGTGGGATGTTGAACAATATGTTCAGTGGCTGCTGATGGCAAGGTTACGTTGAAGCTCTGTGGTCCAAACAGTAGTAATTGTAGAAGACGCGCCCTGTGTTTGACGGTGACCTGCAGAAGTTGTGATCCTGCTTGTTGTTTTGATTGAGGGCTTTGTTTTGGTCAACACTGAAATTGATTTGGTGTGGATTCCCTTGAAGAGGCATCTTGTGAGCGAGTTTGTTTTGGTTTCCATACCCACTTGGCATCTTTTGGTTGTCAATGTTGATGTGGATTGGCCTAGGTTGCCTGACAAAATCCTTGGGCGGTTTGTCGAGGTCGGGTTTTTGTTGAGACAATGTAGACTGGCTTGTATTGCTTTGTCGTTTGGGTATTCACAATTTCTTCTGATTGGTTTGCATGATGGACTTTTTAACCCAAATTTTCCTAACCACCACTGGAGAATATCACAAAATTGGATCAGGTGTTGATAGTAGAGGTTCTCATACATGATCTGATTGTACAAAGGGTGTAGCAAAAGATTGGTCCTCTAGTCTAAGTTGCAAGGTATCATCTTGCCAGTTTGATGTGGCTTGATAAGTGCTCATCCATGGCACTCCCATAATAGTTGCTTCGTTAAGATCCTGATCCTCGACCTCATGAAATTGATGCGGATAGACTGTTCCATCAATAGTGATTGGTAAATTTACATGTCCTAGACTGTTCATTGTGCCTTTGTTTTCCACTTTGAACCCCATTGTGTTTGGCATTGGAGGTTTCTTTGTGAGTTTTTTGAAAGTGGAGTAGTTAACAACATTAGCTCTTGTCCCAATGTCCATTAATGCTCGCTCATTGGTGTCATCAGCAAGTTGTAACCTAATGCGTAGATCCATGCCACATAACCATGTGGCCTCCATTTGTATGGATGCTAACAGAGTAGTATCGATACAATGGTTCTGTTGTGCATTTCTCTGAAAGTTTGCTTGCTCCTTGCACTTTAATATTCTGATTTTGGCTTCCTGCTATGCCCGTTCCCGAATGTCATGTGCTTGACTTTTGTGTTGATCAGCTGCATGTATTATTTCAAGTTCTTTTGGAGTCATCCGAAGAAGATATTTCTTTAATCTGCAGCCACTCGTCCAATTAGGCATCTCCTCACCTGCTAATGTTGCAAGCTTGATGGTGCCGCTTTGTGATATATCATGTATTACAAAAGGCCCCATCCCGTGCTTTTTGAGCTTTTTGGAGTGTTGTTTGAGGGTATGCATTAAAACGTAATCCCCTTTTTGGAGCTCCTTGCTAATCACATGTTGATCACGAAAAGCCTTCATTTGTTTTTTTTGAGCATATATCCCAGCTATCGCTCTCATTCTAGTTTCATCTAATTGCTCCAGGGTGTCTAGTCTTTTCGATAGCTCGTGGCCCGTCCACCCTAATTGTATTGCAACTTGTAGGGTTTTGATTAAGAACTCCATGGGTAGAATTGCAATAATCTCAAACACTAGGTTAAAGGGAGTCGTCTCAATGGAAGTTTTAAAAGCTACTGTGTAAGCCCATAATGTTGTGTAGAGCTTTTGATCCCAATCATTTCTTGAGTCACTGACTATTTTGGTGAGTACAATGCATAAGATTTTGTTGGTACTCTCTGCATGCCCATTAGCTTGTGGGTGATAGGGTTTTGATTTGCGATGGACCACCATGAATTCATCAAGGAGGCTTTCAATGATGTTGTTTAGAAAGTGTGTTCCCTATCACTCACTATTTCAATGGGTAGACCATATCTTGTAAAGATATGTTAAAAAAGGAACTGAGTTGTAGTTCGTGCATCATTTTTTTGTGTTGCCTTCGCTTCTGCCCATTTCGTCATGTAATATGTTGCTACTATGATGTATTGTGCGTGCGACCTATATCTCGGGGGTATGATGGGATTAATAAAGTCGATGCCCCATTTGGAAAAAGTGCGTACCCCCATCATTGGCCTTAATGGCATTTCATCTCACCATAGGGATGGTTTTGTGCATTGACATTCATCACATTGTTTGACATAGGTCTCTGCATCCCTAAATAGGGTTGGCCACCATATGCCTGAGTGTAGCACTAGTTTTGCCTTTTTATCAGCAGAGAAATGTCCCCCTGGCTAACCTAATTGTGCTTGTTCTAGGATAACATAATATTCACTTTTTGTAGCACACCATCGTAGTTGTTCGTCTTTTCCCCGCCTATACAATTGGTTGGCAATTAGCAAATAGTGTTTGGCCTCTTCTTGTACAATTTTCATTCTTGCCTTGCCCCATCCCTAAGGGAAGGTCTTGTTTCTTAAGTACTTAGTTAAGTGAGTACTCCATTTGGGTGCTTGTACTACTCGAAACAAGGTGGCATGCTCCACTGGAGGTTGTTTTGTACAAATATCACATGATTTTACATATGTATGGACATTTGTGTTCCAAGTTTTTCCAGTAGACTCCTAGTCTCTTTAGCCATTGGCATGTTTGCATTTCTCCATTGTGAAACCCCATATTTTGTATATCAGCCTATTTGAGGTAGTAGTCGGATTCTTTGGGCTATACACATAGTCTCAAAATCCCATACTTACCATGCTTGTACAATCGTCCTGCTAAAAGCTGGAGATTTCTTGTTCAATGTATAATTGATGGTTGTCTTTCTAACTGTAATGATCCGATTGTGAGTAGAGGAATAACCTCTTCACTCCATCTTGGAACCATTTCAATGTTAAACAGACATGAATCTAGAAGATCATCATCGATACCCTCACAGGTGCTTCCCCCATGGAACAGTTTTGAAAGATGATCGGCTCGTGTGTGTGTGTGTGTGTGTGTGTGTGTGTGTGTGTGTGTGTGTGTGTGTGTGTGTGTGTGTGTGTGTGTGTGTGTGTGTGTGTAAAAAATACCATCATAATTGAACCATAGTTAGACAATTGTATTAGATATTATATTACTTAACAATATTTGAAAACAAGATGTCATATACACCAATACAACATTCTGTATCTAGTGGATAATACAATCATTTAGATCAAAAATTTGATCCTTGATCACTACAATATAATATCTTGTTGTTGTATCTTATGTGTCTATCCTTTGGGATGAGCTTCCACTACATCTACATGTAGAAGGATCCAGCTGGTACATTGGACGATCTTCCGTTACTACTGCAGTTTTCGTTGTAATCCCAAGGAAAGAATCTCTTACCTGTCACCATCCAAGAAACACAAGCCCGTCAGAACTAGCATTACTTGGGAAGACAGGTGTCAACGACTCCCTCCCCTTGTTATTGGTGTCAAAAGTTACAGCAAAAACTAACAACATAACATAGATCAAATATTATATTTAAAAGACTGAGCAATTTATTTCCTATATTGTTTACATCTTTTAATTCCAAAAAAAACGGACAGCATCTCCTTTGTAAATTGGATCAATTTTCAAAAAGTCCAATCTAATGCCATCATCTCTCAGACCCCCACTTGGGGATTAAGGCTCTTTTATCAATGTGTGCAGATTAATTTCAAAGAAAATTACAAAGACCTTTGTTTCAAAAATTATGCATTTATCCATCCAGAAAGGATATCATCAAACATCTCTGTGACTTCACCATATATACTTACCTGAATCAAAAGTAAGCTCCCGCATAGAAGTACAATTTAAGAGAATTGGTTTTTTCTAGTATCTGTAGTAATTCGTATTGCATCCTTCTTCTACAATGTTTACAGCTATGCAACTTTTTTTGCTAGCCTTGAACATAAATAAGTTAATTCAAGCTAATAAAGTTGGGTAAGGTACCCTTGAATTGATTCACTACCTTCCTATCTCATAGTATATCATCCAATTTAAAAACCACTTTCAGAAGATATACCATAATGTTGTTTATCTTTCTATAACTGAGATACCAAAGGATAATCCAGTATCGATCAAAGCCAGAACCTAATAATATACCATATGTGCATATCTTTTATCAAAAGAGACATGTATGTGGATCCAGACCACCTCCTAAAAAGGTATCCCCTTTTATCCTCAAGAAAATCCAATTTTTGGAATAGTTAACCTTTACAAATTTGTTGTATAAAAGCCACAAGATTCCAGCTTTCAATCGATGTAATTAATATGACTGTACAGCTTGACATAGGTTTCAGGGCTTGACATAGGTTTCAGAGTTTATTAATGTTTATGTACCATTCCGTCATCTAAATTTCCCATCTCCAAAGGTAAAAATTTGGACAGCATCTCCTTTGTACAGCGGATAGATTTTCAAATTTCTAGTCAAAGCCCTCTCTACAGAGACCCTCACAGGAGGTTTACGGCCGTCACAACAAGTTCAAAATCTATAATGTCATACCAAACCAAGAAAGTTTGTGTGTAAGCGTATCCGTGCATTCTTTTGCATCTTTAACGTAAAAAATACAATAATTATTACTTGTACATCCACCTACATCATGAGATCCCACATCCGTGATCAGATATGGTGCTATGTATCCCTGTGTACAATCATCATAATCCAACCCATGCATGTTATCAAGAAAGAAGATGGCACTCCGAAATGATCATAAGAGATAACTAAAACAACCCAAGTTTCTCTATAACGTACTCCTCAAACTCAGCATAAAGGAGCAAGCATATGTGCCGGAACAGATCCCTTGATGTATTATGCTCAATACAAGGCTTCCTCCAAATTTTACCCTCAAATTAATTACTTTATTGAGCAGAAGATGACATTCATAATTAAAATCGTTCAGCCAGTATATCCTAACATGTATCATCATCTTTAGCCATAAAAAGTAATTCAAAGTCCAGCATTAGTACGAAAAAACCTGAATTTACAGAGTAGATACATATGTACCTATATGTGTATCATATAGCTTAGATCTTATTGCCGAGCATTTAAGAGCTATTATCAAAATGTTTTTCAAAAGAAATGCAAGCATTTACACCCTCCAATTTTCTTGAGTAGGTGCAAGTGCACCTACCTGTATGACGATGAATCTTGTTTTTTTTATCCGATGAAGCATGAGGGTTGGATTATTCGTGTACACCGAGAAAGGTATTCGACGTTCGATTACATCTTGGTTGACCTCCTAGAGCATGTGTGTGTGCTAGTGTGATGGGAGAACGACTTGGCTGCGATGTGTGTTTTCTGTAAGAATCGGAAATCTGTGGCAAGGAGGGTGTAGAGACCAACCCCTCGTAATCAGGTAGGGATAGAATCGTGAGCAACCCTATATGAACTACTGCGGTGGCAAAGTTGTGAGGCTCTTTGTGTGCACATGATTGTGCATGGGAGGCCTAAATGTCACAGATATTCAATAGCAGAGAACGCGATGTGTTTGGGGTAAGGCTTGCATGCAACAAACTGCCTGTTCCTTTTATGTGTAAGTATGGGAGTGTAGATAGGGTAGGTCGGTAGGGGAAGTAGGCACCGAAAGTGAATAACAAGGTAGACGGGATTATCCTTGAATGCTTTCCCACAATGCCATTGAATACATAGGGTTACCCCATGTGATTGCAAAGAACAGTTCTCATTTGTAGATCCTTGAGTGAAGTCAAGAATGTTAGCTGGAGATTTTGCTTCCAATTTAGCTGGAGATTCTACCACGTGGGTTTGTGTTAAAAGCCTTGTATTACCAGTCGTACCGGGTTTGGTGCAGTTGCTAATAAATGTGTTGTATGTGACACAAGAAAATAGAGCTATAATTGGATAAATACACTTCAATTGCAAGGAGCATGTGTAGCTACACCCATTGGATGGCTATTTGCAAAGGCTAAGGTATTAACTTTGATTTCAGATGTACCAACTTGTTAGGTGTGGTACTATTTACCGCTATTTGAAATTTGCAAGGATTACCATTCCAAGCACATACTCCAGACTCGTAACATGAAGTTTATGACTGGAAACTGGGAATTAATGTTTGGGGTTTGGCTATAGTACGCCAAAATAGAGGTACAGTACGCCAAAATCGAGGGTCCATCATGAAGCTCTCACCTTTATTGACTTCATTATGAGCATCCACCCTATGTGAATTGACTCAGAGCGTTATAGTTCAAATCTACTGCCTGCCCAATCTCCTGTTAGGTTAAAACCCGTGCACATGGTCGATTAGAATCCCAATTAGGGACGAGCCAAAATAGTAACAAACTTGATGTGACCACATTGTTAGGAGCAAGCAAAGACCAGGGATCCCACAAGGACTTCCAGAATACCGTCTTAGCTTAAATATAGGAATCGACACTATCAGCTCATAGAGTGAGACAAAAGTCTTGACTGGAGAGGGGCCGAAATAGAGAATAGTATTCATATTTAATAAGCAAGGGGGTGTGTGTGGGTGTGGTATACATCTGGTACATATTTGGTACCGGGAGCAATTCCATGTGGTCTTCTCTAGATACTCGGTAAAACATTTCTAGAGATTAGCATCTCTATGTTAGCATACCAAAAGGGGAAGCTGTCAGCCAATGGTTAGTCAACAACTTGACAGCTAGATAAGAGTGTGTGTGTGTGTGTGTGTGTGTGTGTGTGTGTGTGTGTGTGTGTGTGTGTGTGTGTGTGTGTGTGTGTGGCCCTCCCCCATCCCAGAGGAGAGATCCACTTCGTGGAGGATGGTCCACCAAGTGGACCAATCCCCCACCAATAGTATTAATTGCTTCCTAGAATTTTCCATGTTTTATAGCTCAGTCACTTGTATGATGTTAAAAAGGTTTAGTTGCGAGATTACTCATTTGTAATGTGTTTGAACAGAACTTAGATGTAAGTACACCCAATTTTTGTATGATAAAGGGGTCCTCCAAGGAGGAGAGTAAGGGATTATGAAATCTACATACCTGATGTCTCATGATCTGGATGATGTCACTCCAAATTTGTGGAATATGTCGTGATGTTGGTTATTGTACAATACTCTGATCCTGCAAGATAACTTGAAGATCCACACCTGCTCGAGGGTAGTTAATAATTATAGTATATGGATTATATGTAAACATGTAGATGCTTGACCAATTTAGGAGCTGAGAGCCCCGACCCATCCCTTTGGATTGGGTGGATCAAGCTAATACTAATGTAACATGTATTAAAGATTAGGCAATCCAATTCTTAGGGTATAAATACCCATATCCTGACAAAATCGTTTGATTGAAGTCAAGATAAATTGGAGTAGCTATATTATTATCTGATATATTATCTAATTCCAATTGCTAAGTATGGCACTAGTCCGACCAAAGACTAGTAGGGAAATTGTGTGTGTGTGTGTTTAAATATGAAAAATCCCATCATAATTGAACCATACTTAGACAACTGTATTAGATAATATATTACTTAACAATATTTGAAAACAAGATGTCATATACACCAATACAACATTCTGTATCTAGTGGATAATACAATCATTTAGATCAAAAATTTGATCCTTGATCACTACAATATAATATCTTGCTGTTGTATCTTATGTGCCTATCCTTTGGGATGAGCTTCCACTACATCTACATGTAGAAGGATCCAACTGGTACATTAGCTAGTACCTTGGACGATCTTCCGTTACTGCTGCAGTTTTCGTTGTAATCCCAAGGAAAGAATCTCTTACGTGTCACCATCCAAGAAACACAAGCCCGTCAGAACTAGCATTACTTGGGAAGACAGGTGTCAACGATTCCCTCCCCTTGTTATTGGTGTCAAAAATTACAGCAAAAACTAACAACATAACATAGATCAAATATTATATTTAAAAGACTGAGCAATTTATTTCCGATATTGTTTACATCTTTTAATTCCAAAAAAAACGGACAGCATCTCCTTTGTAAATTGGATCAATTTTCAAAAAGTCCAGTCTAATGCCATCTTCTCTAAGACCCCCACTTGGGGATTAAGGCTCTTTTATCAATGTGTGCAGATTAATTTCAAAGAAAATTACAAAGACCTTTGTTTCAAAAATTATGCATTTATCCATCCAGAAAGGATATCATCAAACATCACCATATATACTTACCTGAATCAAAAGTAAGCTCCCGCATAGAAGTACAATTTAAGAGAATTGGTTTTTTCTAGTATCTGTAGTAATTCGTATTGCATCCTTCTTCTACAATGTTTACAGCTATGCATCTGTTTTTGCTAGCCTTGAACATAAATAAGTTAATTCAAGCTAATAAAGTTGGGTAAGGTACCCTTGAATTGATTCACTACCTTCCTATCTCATAGTATATTATCCAATTTAAAAACCACTTTCAGAAGATATACCATAATGTTGTTTATGTTTCTATAACTGAGATACTAAAGGATAATCCAGTATCGATCAAAGCCAGAAACTAATACTATACCATATGTGCATATCTTTTATTAAAAGAGACATGTATGTGGATCCAGACCACTCCTAAAAAGGCATCCCCTTTTATCTTCAAGAAAATCCAATTTTTGGAATAGTTAACCTTTACAAATTTGTTGTATAAAAGCCACAAGATTCCAGCTTTCAATCTATGTAATTAATATGACTGTACAGCATGACATAGGTTTCAGGGCTTGACATAGGTTTCAGAGTTTATTGATGTTTATGTACCATTCCGTCATCTAAATTTCCCATCTCCAAAGGTAAAAATTTGGACAGCATCTCCTTTGTACAACGGATAGATTTTCAAATTTCCATTCAAAGCCCTCTCTACAGAGACCCTCACAGGAGGTTAACGGCCGTCACAACAAGTTCAAAATCTATAATGTCATACCAAACCAAGAAAGTTTGTGTGTAAGCGTATCCGTGCATTCTTTTGCATCTTTGACGTAAAAAATACAAAAATTATTACTTGTACATCCACCTACATCATGAGATCCCACATCCGTGATCAGACATGGTGCTATGTATCCCTATGTACAATCATCATAATCCAACCCATGCATGTTATCAAGAAAGAAGATGGCACTCCGAAATGATCATAAGAGATAACTAAAACAACCCAAGTTTCTCTATAACGTACTCCTCAAACTCAGCATAAAAGAGCAAGTATATGTGCCGGAACAGATCCCTTGATGTATTATGCTCAATACAAAGCTTCCTCCAAATTTTACCCTCAAGTTAATTACTTTATTGAGCAGAAGATGACATTCATAATTAAAATCGTTCAGCCAGTATATCCTAACATGTATCATCATCTTTAGCCATAAAAAGTAATTCAAAGTCCAGCATTAGTACGAAAAAACCTGAATTTACAGAGTAGATACATATGTACCTATATGTGTATCATATACGCTTAGATCTTATTGCCGAGCATTTAAGAGCTATTATCAAAATGTTTTTCAAAAAAAATGCAAGCATTTACACCCTCCAATTTTCCTGAGTAGGTGCAAGTGCACCTACCTATATGACGATGAATCTTGCTTTTTGTATCCGATGAAGCATGAGGGTTGGATGATTCGTGTACACCAAGAAAGGTATTCGACGTTCGATTACATCTTGGTTGAGCTCCCAGAGCATGTGTGTGTGCTAGTGTGATGGGAGAACGACTCGGCTGCGATGTGAGTTTTCTGTAAGAATCTGAAATCTGTGGCAAGTAGGGTGTAGAGACCAACCCCTTGTAATCAGGTAGGGATAGAATCGCGAGCAACCCTGTATGAACTACTGCGGTGGCAGAGTTGTGAGGCTCTTTGTGTGCACATGATTGTGCATGGGAGGCCTAAATGTCACAGATATTCGATAGCAGAGAACGCGATGTGTTTGGGGTAAGGCTTGCGTGCAACAAACTGCCTGTTCCTTTTATGTGTAAGTATGGGAGTGTAGATAGGGTAGGTCGGTAGGGGAAGTAGGCACCGAAAGTGAATAACAAGGTAGATGGGATTATCCTTGAATGCTTTCCCACAATGCCATTGAGAATACATAGGGTTACCCCATGTGATTGCAAAGAACAGTTCTCATTTGTAGATCCTTGAGTGAAGTCAAGAATGGTAGCTGGAGATTTTGCTTCCAATTTAGCTGGAGATTCTGTCGCGTGGGTTTGTGTTAAAAGCCTTGTATTACCAGTCATACC
This sequence comes from Adiantum capillus-veneris, assembly GCF_014529385.1. Lineage (NCBI taxonomy): Eukaryota > Viridiplantae > Streptophyta > Polypodiopsida > Polypodiales > Pteridaceae > Adiantum > Adiantum capillus-veneris. The sequence continues at coordinate 63,726,859 of NC_140955.1, read as the reverse complement.
GGGTTTGGTGCAGTTGCTAATAAATGTGTTGTATTGGACACAAGAAAATAGAGCTATAATTGGATAAATACACTTCAATTGCAAGGAGCATGTGTAGCTACACCCATTGGATGGCTATTTGCAAAGGCTAAGGTATTAACTCTGATTTCAGATGTACCAGCTTGTTAGGTGTGGTACTATTTACCGCTATTTGAAATTTGCAAGGATTACCATTCCAAGCACATACTCCAGACTCGTAACATGAAGTTTATGACTAGAAACTGGGAATTAATGTTTGGGGTTTGGCTATAGTATGCCAAAATAGAGGTACAGTACACCAAAATCAAGGGTCCATCATGAAGCTCTCACCTTTATTGACTTCATTATGAGCATCCACCCTATGTGAATTGACTAAGAGCGTTATAGTTCAAATCTACTACCTGCCCAATCTCTAGTTAGGTTAAAACCCGATGTGCACATGGTCGATTAGAATCCCAATTAGGGACGAGCCAAAATAGTAACAAACTTGATGTGACCACATTGTTAGGAGCAAGCCAAGGCTAGGGATCCCACAAGGGCTTCCAGAATACCGTCTTAGCGTAAATATAGGAATCGACACTATTAGCTCATAGAGTGAGACAAAAGTCTTGACTGGAGAGGGGCCGAAATAGAGAATAGTATCCATATTAAATAAGCAAGGGTGTGTGTGTGGGTGTGGTATACATCTGGTACATATTTGGTACTAGGAGCAATTCCATGTGGTCTTCTCTAGATACTCGGTAAAACATTTCTAGAGATTAGTAGCTCTATGTTAGCATACCAAAAGGGGAAGCTATCAGCCAATGGTTAGTCAACAACTTGTCAGCTAGATAAGAGAGAGAGAGAGAGAGAGAGAGAGAGTGTGTGTGTGTGTGTGTGTGTGTGTGTAGTCCCCTTTGTTACGACTACCATGAAGTCAAACTCAAGCAATATTATAAACCACTGAACAATTCTTCCAATGTTGCAAGGTTTGTTTACTAGATATAACAGTGCTTGGTGATCTACGAAGAAAACAAACTTGTTTGCAAGAAGGTAATGTCGAATTTTTTGACAGCATATATCATTCCCATACCTTCTCTTTTCCTAGTGGTATAATTTTTCTCTTCGTTGTTTAGTTGTCAATTAGAGTAGCAAATGGGAAAATTCATTTTCTTCTCTCCTGGCTAGGCTAATATTCATCATATGGCATAGGCTACTAATGCATCAACATGAACATGGAAGATTTTGCTCCAGTTAGTGGCTTGCAAAATTGGAGCAGAAATTAGTTGCTACTTCAATTTGTGGAAAGCCTACTCGCATTCTTCTATCCATTCAAACTTAGCAATGAGGGCATACAACGTCTTAGCTATTACAGCATACATATATATGAAATTGTTGTAGTACCCACAATGCCCCATAAATGCTTGCACTTTTTTCATATTTGTTGGTCTCAGTAGTGTGGCAATTATTTGTACTTTTTCTTGATCAGTGGAAATTCCGTTTTTGGACACAATGTGGCCCAAAATTTTACCTTGTCTTACCATAAACATGGATTTTTCAGGGTTTAAGCAAATACGATATGTTTTTCACTTTGGTCACTTCTCCGACGAGAATGAACACAAAGATCATCCATGTATATCTCGAGAAATTGTCTGAGATATTCCTTGAATGCATGACTCGTTAGTCTTTGGAAAGTTGTAGGGGCATTGTTCACGCCGAAAGGCATTACCCTATATGCAAATATACCCCACTGTTGCAAAAATTGTCTTGTGTTGATCTTCTACTTTAATTGTCCAACTGGTTGTAGCCCAAGAACCCATCCATAAAACTATAGGCCTGTTTCCCTGCTACCCTCTCAATAACATGATCCATTATTGACAGTGGATAGTTGTCCCTGATGGTGGCTGCATTTACCTGTTTGAGGTTTACACAGACACGCAATTTTTCATTCTTTTTGGGTACTACCACAATAGGGGACACCCAATCAGTGTGTTCAATCTCGTAGATAAACTCTACATCTTTCAGTTTGTCTATCTCTTCCTTAATTTTCTTGGCAAAAGTCTCATTGAACGTGTAAGGACGTTGTATGTGTGGTCTGACATCACTTTTAAGGGGTATCGTGTGCTGACAAATTTTAGGATCTATCCCCTTTAGATCTTTGTATGACCACGCAAAGACATCTTTATATTGTCTGAGTGTATCTATCAAAAGTCGCTCTTCTTCCTCTCAGTGAGGTCCGTGACAATGTATGCCGGTTTAGGTTCCTCACCTAGTTCTGCTAAGTTGATGCATTTGGCTTTTTCAGGCCCATCATATGAAGTTCCTGATTCTTTGGGATCTCATTTGGGTTTTTGCACCACAATTTTCCTATCTTGAATGGTATACTTCTTATAGTGGGAAGGTGCATCGAATTTGTCATCATTTGATTCCTCATCAGTTTCCATTTCTGTAGTCCAAACTTCTTTAAAGCTCGTTTTAGTTCATTGTATTTGTTTTTGTGCTCCATTTTGGACAACTTCGTCGATTTCTCAGAAATGCTCTCCTTTTTTGGTTTTTGTGTGTTCTTCTTTTTCATTTTTGTTTTGGTTGAGTCAGGTTTCATGTACATCTTTGATTTCCCATAGTTGAGGCAATAAGTTGCTTCTACTAACCTTAAGTACTTCATTTTGTTGGTTAACAGAGGTACTAAGTCTTCTTTTGTCTTGTTTCGTTTGTTTATGCATTTATCTCGATATCTACGCTGTCTTCGAGGATTTTGGTTCGGAAAGTCATAGTAGATCACCTGTTGATCCTTTTGTATGATGTTTAGACTTGAGCTACTAGAAAGCTTGTCATCTGCATTGTCCTCTAACACCTTATCTGTCGAGTCCTAAAAAGCTTCTCCGTCTGTTTGGTCAAGGTCTCTTATTGAGATTTCATCCACTATGCGTCGGCAATTGGCAACCCCTCCTCGTCAAGGACTTCCAATTCTAATTTTGAATCTAGACTGACACCCAACATCTTGAATGGAATGATATCATATCCTTCCTCATCATAGAATTTGGTGAGGATCACTTCGTTTACACAAACATCAAGAGTGGCTAGTATATCTATTGCCATCCAAAAGGTTCGAATATCTCCTCTGGAAAAGGCTCAAGTACATATGCCTCGTCTTGTGTAGTCCTATCAAGAATGCAATCTTTCTTTTTTAAACTACCATCCTTTGAAGCTTCTCCTGTCCAATGGTCAGCTTTGTTCTGCAACCATGCCAATATTCCCCCTTCTTGGTCAGTTGTGGAGTTTAGTTCTTCTCCTGGGGTTTGTTCTCCATTTCTATAGCTATGATCTGTGACACTAATTTTTGTAGTGACATCCTTGTTCCTTAGATAGATTTATATTCGTATTCCCAATCTTGTACCATTTGAGCTGACGCATGAATGGTCTTCCCAGTATGATATCAAAATTGCTGCTCTTATCAAAATTCATAACTGTGAATGTGTGTTTATATGCAATTCTGCAAGAGGTTACTACAATCTACTTCAGGATGCCAGTTGGTCTCTCTAGATACCCATCTGCTAACTGAATTTTCATTCTAGTCTTTTGGAGAGCAGGTTTCCCTTAATTTTTCCACATTGCTTTGGTGGCTATGGCTATTTTGGCCCCACTATCCAATATTGCTACCGACTTAACTTCTTTGTACTCCAATGGCAGGGTAGTTTTTCCTTCTTCACCTTCACAATAATCTCCTACCTTGTTCACTGGTACTGGCTCATGTTTAGCTTGTTTTGAGGTTTGGGTCTTCAGTGTTTTTGAAGAAGCATTCGGTGGCGGAATTACCAACCCTATTTTTTCCAAATTTTTCCCGACCTCCTCCCAAAGATGAGGTCTTATCTGCAGTAACTCTGATAGAGTTAGTGTACAACGAATAGGGGATGACATTAGCTCATGAAGAGTTTTGGTATCCATCATCTTAAGATTGGCCTTCCATTGAGATGGTACTTTCTTCACCTCCGATCGGGTTTCATGGTACCAATAAATGAAGGTAAATTCTTCAATGATTGTGGTTTGTTGTCTTTCAATATCATCGTACCTGCATCACCATACAGCGATCGAATGTCATTTGGGTAGAGCTCATGTTCTAAGTAGATATCTCTGTGATAGGGGTTGACAAAAGTGTAGCACTTCCATCTTTTCTATTCTTGATCTTCTCTCATAGCTCCTGAGGCCATTGTTTTGCCACTTTTGGAATTGGCAGAGGTGCTTGCAAATACATTCCATATGTTCTATTGTCTACCACCCTTGTATCCAATGGTGTTTCGTTTACAGAATTTGGTTGGTCTTCCTTTGCGATTCCCTACTCCTTTAACTCTTGAATTTTTTCACGGACTAATACCTTAGTTTTTGGAGTAGTCGCCCTTGAGCGGCTTGGATGAGCTCTTTGCACATCTTTAGCCTCTCTTTTTCATAGCCCAAATTGTTAAGTATGGAGCCTGATTTACCCTTGTAATTTTCTGTGGTAAAAGCACACATTTGTAAGGCCACCATTATGAGGAGAAGCCATCGTGTGTGAAGGAAAATCACTCACCGGAAACCAAAAATTTCATGGACAAGAATCAGGGGCAACTTTAAAGGCCTCGGGGGCGGAGGCCCCCGAGACTTTTTTTCGCCGAAATATTCCTTTTTCGCCAGAATATTATGGCCGGACGGCGGCCGGAAAGTGGTCGGAAAACAACCGGTCGATTGGCCGGTGGCCGGTAGTCAATGGCCGATGGCCGGTGGTCGGAAGTCAATGGCCGGTGGCCGGTGGTCGGAAGTCAATGGCCGGTGGCCGGTGGCCGAATTCAAAAGCGGACTTGTCTTCTCAAGGGCGGCCACACATGGGCGGATTGAAGGGTCCGATTTGGACTTATTCGCACAAGGGCGGCTACACATGGCTGTCTCTCATAAGAGAGGGCAGCCCTTTTGGCCTATAAAAGGAGGCCATTTCTACACACATTTCATAGTGTGTGAAGTTGATGCAACAAGGTGAGTGTGAGGTGGTGAGAGTGAAGCAAGGCGGGAGCTCCATTAAGGGTATAATCCCTTTGTAAACTACTTCTTATTTTGAAGTACTAAAGCCATTGAGTGGCTGCTTTCCCGTGGACGTAGCCCACATTGGGTGAACCACGTATATCGTGTGTACTCTCTCTCTCTCTCTCTCTCTACTCTTTAACTCGTGTATATAAATCTGTCTCTCTCCATTAAGTAATCTACTCAATTATCTATTTAGCTACGTCTTATTTCCTAACAACTGGTATCAGAGCAAGGTTTGCTCGTAGCTAAATTATCTCAAGGAAAGGATTCCTTGAATTGAGTGGGAGTTATGGCGGAGGAAGGGAAGCTCAAGATTGAGAAGTTCAACGGAAAAACCTACCAACATTGGAAGATGCAGATTGAAGACTATCTCTACCAGAAGGACCTCTATTTGCCACTAGGCGGTCTTGCGAAGAAGCCCGCAACAATGGCAGATGAAGCATGGATTGTCCTTGATCAAAAGGACTGGGAACAATCCGGTTAAGCTTGGCGTCAACGGTGTCCTTCAATGTTTCGGAGATGAAGACCACGGAGGACTTGATGAAGTCACTTGACGACTTCTACGAGAAACCATCGGCATCCAATAAGGTATTTCTTATGAAGCGCTTGTTCAATCTAAAGATGGCAGAGAATGGTTCAGTTGCAGAACACCTAAATGACTTTAACACAAACATAAGTCAACTTCGATCAGTGAAAATCAATTTCGATGACGAAGTGCGAGCTCTCCTTATACTATCATCTCTACCAGATAGTTGGGACAGCCTTGTGATGGCTGTAAGTAATTCTATCTCTGGCACAAATACTCTTAAGTTTGATGATGTTGTGGGTGTTCTCCTAAGCGAGGAAATGCGAAGGAGAAGCACAGGAGAATCATCAAGTGCTGCACTATCAGTGGAAACAAGAGGAAGGCCTAAGGAGAGGTTCAAAAACCAAAAGGGTCGTGATCGCTCAAGACGGAGCAAGTCACGAACAAAGTCAGTTCTTGAATGTTGGAACTGCGGCAAGAAGGGCCACGTCAAGAAGGATTGCTGGTCCAAGAAGAAGAAGGAGACGGAGTCTCAAGACAACAAGCCAACATCGGAGGCTAATGTGGCAGGTAAAGTAGAGCAAGATGCTCTAATTCTCTCATTAGACAATGTGTCTAATTCCTGGATAGTAGATTCCGGGGCTTCATTCCATGCGACACCACACAAGAAACATTTCCAAGACTACACCAAAGGTAATTTTGGGTATGTATACTTGGGAGATGATGAAGCTTGTGAGATTGTCGGCAAAGGTACAGTTTCTGTCAAAACTGCTAACGGAAATGAATGGAAGCTTAAAGATGTTAGGCATGTTCCTTCTCTTCGCAAAAATTTGATCTCTACAGGACAATTGGACGATGAAGGTCACAACATTGCATTCGGAAACAAACGGTGGAAAATCTCAAAGGGATCTTTGGTAGTTGCCAAGGGTGAAAAAGTCGGTACACTTTACTTGTGTACTGTTAGCACGCAACCTTCAGCTTGTGCAGCAACTACAGAAGTTGATAGTGCGGTGTGGCACTACCGACTTGGGCATATGAGTGCCAAAGGAATGCAAATCCTTCAAACGAAGAAGCTTCTACAAGGTTTGAAAGAAGTGGACTTAGAGTTCTGTGAAGATTGTGTTTATGGTAAACAAAAGAGGGTAAAATTTCAAAATTCAGGAAATGAAAGAAAAAATAAAAAACTTGAGTTGGTTCATTCTGATGTTTGGGGTCCTGCAAGCACACCATCACTTGGTGGCTCATTGTACTATGTAACATTCATAGACGATGCGACTAGAAAAACATGGGTTTATATCATGAAGAATAAATCCGATGTATTTTCCATATTTCAAAGGTGGAAAGCCTTTGTGGAGAATGAAACAGGTACCAAGGTTAAATGCCTCAGATCTGACAATGGAGGCGAATATTGCAGCCAAGCTTTTGAAAGATTTTGTGCTAGCAATGGCATTCGGAGGCAAAGGACAACCCCAAGGACACCTCAACAAAATGGGATTTCGGAAAGGATGAACAGGACAATCATGGAACGAGCACGAAGCATGCGGCTACATGCAGGCCTACCGCTTGAGCTTTGGGCAGAAGCTGTAAGTACGTCTGTGTACTTAATCAATCGGTCACCCTCAACGGCATTGGATGGGGGAGTTCCAGAAGAGGCATGGACAGGTAAACCGGTGAATTATGCATTTCTCAAAGTGTTTGGGTGTGAGGCTTTCATGCACATAGATAGAAGCCTAAGATCACAGCTAGATGCAAAGTCCAAAAAGTGTTTCTTCATTGGCTATGGAGAAGGAGACTTTGGGTATCGCCTATGGAATCCTGAAGATGGTAAAATCTTAAGGAGTAGGGATGTAATTTTTAACGAACAAAATATGTACAAAGATTACTTGGAAAGAAAACAAACAAAAGAAACAGGTGATGAGTACATGGAGCTTGAGGACGGTGAAGACTCAAGGACTGCAAACGGTGACAATGTGCAACAACGTCAACCAAATGAGGAGCCTCAACCTATTCCCCGAAGATCTACAAGAGCAAGTAGACCTCCAGAAAGGTTTGTTCCTTCCTTCAACCATCTCTTGATCTCAGATTCTGGAGAGCCGGAATCATATGAAGAAGCTATGAAACATGAATCCAAAGAAGAATGGACGAAGAGCATGCAAGTGGAGATGGACTCACTACATCGCAACCAAACATGGGAGTTGGTTGAGTTGCCTAAAGATAAGCGGGCACTTCAAAACAAATGGGTGTACAAGATAAAGGAAGAAGAAGGTGGGAAGAAAAGGTACAAGTCTACGCTTGTGGTAAAAGGTTTTTCTCAAAAGAAAGGTATTGACTTCAATGAAATATTTTCTCCTGTTGTAAAAATGAACTCAATTAGGCTTGTCTTAAGCCTTGTGGCTGCTCATGATCTAAATCTGGAGCAAATGGATGTAAATACGGCATTCCCTCACGGTGACTTAGAGGAGGAAATCTACATGCTTCAACCAAAGGGGTATGAAGTAAAAGGTAAGGAGAAAATGGTTTGCAGATTAAAGAAGAGCTTGTATGGTTTAAAGCAAGCATCAAGACAATGGTACTTGAAGTTTGATCGATGGATGTTGGATCATGGATTCACAAGATGCAACTCGGATCACTGCGTCTACACGAAGAATTTGGGAGATGGGAAATTCATCATCCTAATGTTGTATGTTGATGACATGTTGATTGCAAGTGCTAACGTGCAGGACATCAAAGACCTAAAAGAGGAGCTATCCAAATCTTTTTCAATGAAAGATTTAGGTGCTGCAAAGAGGATACTTGGTATGAAAATATCAAGGGACAGGACGAAGAAAACAATAAAGCTATCTCAAGAAGATTACATCAAGAAGGTACTAGAAAGGTTTGCAATGCAAAATGCAAAACCAGTTTCTACACCTTTGGCTGGTCATTTTAAACTAAAGAAGGATATGTGTCCAAAGACACAAGAGGAGATAGCCTATATGTCTAAAGTTCCATATGCTGCAGCGGTAGGTTCTCTAATGTATGCTATGGTCTGGACAAGGCCAGACATTGCACATGCAGTGGGAGTTGTGAGTAGGTTCATGGACAACCCAGGTAAAGAGCATTGGCAAGCTGTGAAGTGGATACTTAGGTATCTAAAAGGGACAACAACAAATGCTTTGTATTTTGGAGGAACTGATATTTTTCTAGAAGGGTATGCTGATGCAGATATGGCAGGTGACAAAGATACTCGAAGGAGCACTACTGGCTACGTGTTCACGGTTGGAGGCACAGCAGTAAGCTGGGCTTCAAAGCTGCAAAAAGTGGTTTCACTTTCTACCACGGAAGCAGAGTATGTAGCAATGACGGAGGCAAGCAAAGAAATTCTGTGGCTTCACAGATTCTTAGAAAAGCTTGGATTCAAACAAGACAATTGTGTCTTGTACAGTGATAGCCAAAGCGCTATCCATCTTGCGAAGAACTCAGCCTTTCATTCAAGGACAAAGCACATTGAGGTGAGATATCACTTCATACGCACTCTTTTGGAAGAGGGACAACTAAAGCTAGGAAAGGTGCATACAAGTGAAAATCCTGCAGACATGTTTACAAAGGTGGTCAACAAGGAGAAGTTGAGTTTTTGCTCATCTTCAATCGGCATTCAAGGATAAGAAGCCAGAATGAAAAGCAGTCACAGGTTTGGTTTGGAGATCAGTCTCCAAGTGGGAGATTGTTAAGTATGGAGCCTGATTTACCCTTGTAATTTTTTGTGGTAAAAGCGCACATTTGTAAGGCCCCCATTATGAGGAGAAGCCATCGTGCGTGAAGGAAAATCACTCACCGGAAACCAAAAATTTCATGGACAAGAATCAGGGGCAACTTTAAAGGCCTCGGGGGCGGAGGCCCCCGAGACTTTTTTTCACCGGAATATTCCTTTTTCGCCGGAATATTATGGCCGGACGGCGGCCGGAAAGTGGTCGGAAAACAACCGGTCGGTTGGCCGGTGGCCGGTAGTCAATGGCCGATGCCCGGTGGTCGGAAGTCAATGGCCGGTGGCCGGTGGTCGGAAGTCAATGGCCGGTGGCCGGTGGCCGAATTCAATGGCCGGTGGCGAAATTCAAAAGCGGACTTGTCTTCTCAAGGGCGGCCACACATGGGCGGATTGAAGGGTCCGATTTGGACTTATTCGCACAAGGGCGGCTACACATGGCTGTCTCTCATAAGAGAGGGCAGCCCTTTTGGCCTATAAAAGGAGGCCATTTCTACACACATTTCATAGTGTGTGAAGTTGATGCAACAAGGTGAGTGTGAGGTGGTGAGAGTGAAGCAAGGCGGGAGCTCCATTAAGGGTACAATCCCTTTGTAAACTACTTCTTATTTTGAAGTACTAAAGCCATTGAGTGGCTGCTTTCCCGTGGACGTAGCCCACATTGGGTGAACCACGTATATCGTGTGTACTCTCTCTCTCTCTCTCTCTCTACTCTATAATCTCGTGTATATAAATCTGTCTCTCTCCATTAAGTAATCTACTCAATTATCTATTTAGCTACGTCTTATTTCCTAACACAAATGAGGGTACGTTAAGCCACTTATCCTCTTGGGTTTGGTTAGGCTTTTGCCTTGCATCATAAGCTTTTAAAATCGCATCCAAGGGCTCAAAAACCTTGTCCGCCAAGACAGATCCTTCTGATGGTATAGCCGATGGTTTTTCTACCTCGTTCTTTTCCTTAAGGTCTCTTTCTCTTCTCAATTGTTCCTCTATTTGTAGTAATTTGGTTTCCAAAACCGTTTTTTCTTTCTCTCTTTTGGCTTTTATCTTGTCCCGTTTTGCCTTCCAGGATTTCCTAGGGGTTAGAATAGACAAATTTTTTATCTCTGTTTGACTGGCTGGGGCGTTCCTTGCAGCCTCATGTGCTTGGGCTCTCGTTACCGCGTTTATCAAAATGGTTGGTTTTGTTTTTTATCCACTTGAGCTTGGCGCAATCCCAATTTTATTCATGGTTTCCTTCCCTTTGTTATCAGGGCTTTTTGGACAGTGTGAAATGAGATGGTCAGTTGGTAAATCCTTCACAAATCCCAAAATGTTTAATCCGTTCTCCTTTATTTGGACAAATCCTTGCCCAATGATCACCGCCGCATTCATAGCATGGTCCTACAAGTGGTGGAGAAGCTTGTGGAGCCTCCATCGGTTGTTCTGCTCTAGGAGGATACCCCTTAGGTTTGTAGTTCTAGTTTGCCATGAATATAAGCATATTTTCATCGACCAAGTAATGGTTTTTCGTTGGTTGTGCTATGTATGAGGGCTCGGGCATCCCTTCAGGGATTATCCATGGAATTTGTCCCTCCGGAGCATATGCATTCCCATCAAACCCCCTCTCATAGGTATTGTCTAAATCCTTTTGACATGAAACTACCTAGACCATAGTCTGATCGGAAGGTGTTTCTATGGGTTGAGAAATCCTTACCATGGCCCTATTTTCTTGGGGTGAAGGAGGTCGATGCCCCAACACAGGTTGAGGATTTTCTTGCCCTTGGATTGCGTTATTTGGCTCTAATTGGTATCTTGGAGGGGGTGGAAATTGTTGCCCTCCATGTGGTCTGTATTGTCTCTCTCTAACATAGTTCCAATTGTAGAAACACTCATGGGTTTCATGGTTTTTCCATTTCTATTCGGTAGCACACCACTTTAGTACTCGCAGTATATTTACTCCTGGCCTCTGTTGAAGGTTGCACCACTGAGCTGGATGATCTCCTTCACAAGTGTCACATTCTTGGGTGGGCGGTTCTCGTGTGTTTGGGTTCATCCTGTTTCTTTGGTTTATCCTTTTGATCACTTCCTCGATCATTTGATCAAAGTGCGGCACAGTTGGGTTTTGCCCACCCAATTTCATCGTGGACTCACTAGTGGTTGAAGAGGTACTACTCGTTCCCTGATCTGTGTCTTCAGTCACCTCCCCATATGCCTTGCAATTATCTACCAGATACAATGCCTCTTTCATGACTTGCTCAAAACTTTCACATACCTTTAAGTACAAGTACTTTTTGAGCGTGTCATTTTGCAAACCTTCTATGAAAAGGACTGACAGTCTTTCATCCTGAGGTAGTTCTGGAGCAAGGCATATTTCTATGTATTGCTTGAAACGAAGCGATGCTTCCTTCACTTTTTCTTTCTCCTTTTGCCTAAATGCATAGATCTGGGAGATAGTGTTATGCTTGATTCCTCTCTTTGAGAATTCCTCAGCGAACTCTCGGAGAAGATTCTCAATACTTGGGAATTCCAGGCTGTTTAAAGATTGGAACCAGGTCAAAGTAGTCCCTCTAACGTCAACCCAAAACCTTCATATTGAGTATGGAAATCAGTTACCTGTTCCGCTTTCAACACTTGTTTGAAGATCGAAACATGGACATACGGACCTCCTGATCCACTATACTTTTTGGGTACGCATTTTGCCACTTGAGATGGTCGCATATGTCTGGCCTCCGCAACCATCCTTACAACCCCTGTTCCTCCTAGTGTGGTTTCTCTAGGTTCATAATCTCCTCTTGGCACTACAAGTGGTATCCTATCCACTATATGTTCGTCAAGTTGATCTCCTATAATAGTAGTGGGGATTCTAGTGGTGTAAGTCACGTCAGGAGCAATACTGCCCCTATGTGTGTTCATGGAAGCCCTAGACCCCGTTGATCCTAAAGGCCCTATGTTTGGAACTCATTCATGTCCAAAAGAACCTTCCACTCTGGTTCTCACTGGACTCACATGTGCAGTCTCATGTCTCGTGTGAGTAGTCACGGTTTTCACCTCTTCCGGATTTACATAGTATTGGTGGAGTGGTCCCCCAAAATATATATAGTTCTCTAACTCCTTATAATCCATAGGAGACTACTTTCGGCCATACTTGTCTATTATGACCACCTGAATACTTCTCCCTTTCGTGTACGTAAAAACATATAGTTTTTTACAGTCAGTTAGTTCCTTGATGTGAGGTTCGTCACATCTATAATAGAGTGTTTGTTCTCCATTATTAAACTTATATAGCCCCACATATGTGTTGTCTGTATTAAGACGTTCTGTCTCATTGGTGCAAATGAGCACCACATTTTTCCTATCCACCTTGGGTGGCTCATCTGCCAGCTCTTGATCTACTTTGTCCTTGGTGCCAGTCATTTCCCATTTATCCACAATAAAGGGGTTATGAACCACTAGGTACATCATTCCCTCTCTGTCAAAATATCTATCCCCATCATAATCAACATCTACAAGGTCTCTGAACTTGCTTGGCTTATTTTCCAACTTAACTCAGTAGCGGTCCATTCCATCTTTATACATTTTAACCTTAATCACATTTTCAAATTGAAACTTAAAATACATCAGTTTTACATCAGATGCAGGTTGAGAAGGACTTGCCCCCATTGAAGCTATTCCCATAGGGTTCAACTTGTTAGAAACTTCAGTCATGAGGCTGTATGATCTTTTTGAAGAAGTGTCAGCAGAGAAGCTCTCCTCTAAAATGGTGTCTAAGGACTGCATTGGTCTTTGATTCATGCTTCCTTTAGTTGAGTGATTGTTCCCTTGGTCCAAAACGTTGGGATTCCTATTTTGGTACAATCTTCCTGATTGCAAATTCATGAAGAATTGGTATTGCAGAATCCAAACCAGGTACCTCATTAGCTAGTTTGAATTCCCTGGTTGATCTTACTTGTTGGGTAGTATCCTCTAGTACCTGCAATCTATCAAAAAATGTTTGATAGTTGTGAGCTTACAGCCATTCCTGATAGTTTTGGCTTTTAATCGAAAAAATTTACTAGGTTTTTCAATAGCACACAATTCCTCACACAACATCAACAATTTAGGTCCAATTTCTATTTTGAAAGAGCCACCAGGGTCCTGTGGACTAGCTCTTTGTGTAGTGAAATTCTGCTTCTGTTATGACTCAGAGGAACATGGATCGTAATCCACGTTGGGAAGCCAAATGGAATTTTCTTGATACCATCGGCTTCAGCATGATTAGGAGGTCTTATACTATCAAAAAATTTTAGAAATGAACCTCTCGATTGGAAGCCGAGTAAATTCTGTCACTTTGCCAGAGCTCCTGCCAGTTTTGGGCTTTTGGAATGGTTTTTTGTATCCAAATTCAATTTTGAAAGGACCACTAGATTCTCTGTGATTCCCTCTAGCTATGGTGCAACTTTTGTATCAAAATGTGTCAGAGGAACATGGATCGTGATCCATGTACCTTAGTGCTAGAATGGACTGAAATTTGACTCACAGCTAGTCCTTGGCCTACTAATGCTGGCTATATGGTTTTTGAATGTTTTGGAGTTTTTTAGGTCAACCAAAAGTCAATTTTAGGGTATGTTCGAGTGGTTTCCCCCTTGATCTCTTTTTGCCCCTTTGGCCCTCTTTTTTAACTTCTCTAATAAGGGTTCCTTGGGAGAAAGTGCTTCAAATGTTCTCACTTTTCTACTTGCCCAATATTAGCTCAAAATTCCAAAAAGGTACATGGATCGCGATCCACGTTTGGCAAGATTTTGAACTGATACTTTGTGAGTTTGTGATAAATGGTCTGGTGATGCTATTCTTCAAATCTTTTTAGATTTGATCAACTTTTTCCAAGTCAAAAGCAAGATTTTGTATTTGCTTTGCGATTTTTTGCAAACAACTCCTTTTTTGGTATTTTGATCAGGTTTTTTCACTTTTTGGCTATGGCTCCTTTTGGAAAAGTTGTTCCCTTAGTAATCAAGAGTGCACTAGTCAACTTTCACTATCAGATGTCTTCTAGGAACATGGATCGCGATCCATGTTGGGAAGCATCTAGTCATGATTTTTGATTCTGTTGGTTCCCTGCTTCTAGTTGATCCCAATTCTCTTCCCTTTTTTTGAATTTGGACAAGTAAAAGTTTAGTTTTTCCCAAGTTTCCTCAATTTCCAAGGTTTTGCTCTGCTCAACCCAATTTCTTGATTTAAATGATCTTTTAGCACTCTATTTCTGACCAAACTCAAGGTTCTGGTACCTGAGAGCCTGTTCTAAGCAAAGGAAACAGTTTTAGCCCATTTTGCCAGAAAGGTACATGGATCGGATCCATGTTGGACAAGAAAATTTGAATTTTTTTGCACAGTCTGTTTCTAGCAAGCTTGTCTGTCCCCTTTTTGAAGGTTTTGCTAGGTTTGGTTCAGTTTTGAAGCTTTGACCATCAATTTTTCAACTTTTCAGAGTTATGGTCGTTGACATTAAAATAAGGTTTTTGACAGTTTTTTCCTCGATCCTTTTGGCCCCGACTGATGGTGTAAATTATAAAATAACCTACTCCTATAAACTAAAATAAATCCACAAACATAAATGAATCTAACTATACAAAAACGACAACGAAGTGTGTGATGGAAAAGTCCTTTTCAAGCATGGAAAAATCAAAGAACGAAATACTCTCTTGTACTTCACTCATAGCTTTCTTTGCTATAAGGAGTAGCACTGGCTAGTCTTGGACTCCAGTCTCTACTAAGCACTAAACCTACGTTTTGTCATTAAATCTAATATCTAGCCAACCCAAATGTTTTTCTCATATTAAACTGATCATTTAATGTAGGATAATAAACGAGAACAAGGGTTAGAATATAGACATGTGCTTACGGATCTATCTCAACACGGGGCCAATGGTAAAGGGGTCCAAATAAGAGATAGTCTGTCAAAGAGCAAGGTTAACTATTGGAGCTTAAAAGACCTTAGGGTTAGCTTCATTAAATACCTCCAATGGTTAGAGGGCTGAGCTTGAGGTGAAAACCCAACCTAAGCTTGAGGTGCTTGTCGTGCTTGATGACTAAGGTGCTTGTCGTGCTTGATGACTAAGGTGCTTGAGGTGCTTGTCATGCTTGATGACTACGGTACTTGAGGTGTTTGTCATACTTAATGAGGAAGGTGCTTGAGAAGATTCCCATGTATGGGGGGTAAGGTGCTTGAGTCAAAAAGATACCATACAAACATAATGAGGAAGGTGCTTGACAAGCTTCCCATGCATAGGGGAGTAAGGTGCTTGAGTCAAAAAGAGACCCTACAAACTTAATGAGGAAGGTGCTTGAGAAGCTTCCTATGCATGAAAGCCCCAAAGTTAGGGGAATCTTTGACTTAACCTTCCACTCACCCAAAGGGGGCCCCTTTTCTCAAAGGGCACAGGGGACACATGTTAGATTCTCCCTATGCTTAACCACATGGTGTGCTTGAATGCTATTGGTTGGGCTAAAGAGGGGTCCAATGAGCTTCAAACATGTGTAAAAGCTACAACTCGTCCCAAGCAAGCAAGGGGGGTGTTGGGGGGGATATACACCACACACACACACTCATTTTGTGGATTCATTCTCACTTGGTGAAAGTTGAGGAACTCCACCTCCTTCTCCAAGCTTGTGAGAACTGAGAGCCTACACCAACACTCTTAGCTATGGAATGCAAATACAACCAAGAGCCATGATTCAATGCTTAAGCTTTCCATCTTCTCCATTTTCGTTACTATGCTATTATGTATACTAGCAAGTAGAGTGATGATAAGTGAGGAACTATTTCTTTCTCCTATGGAATGTTTCTTCTTCCTCTTTCCTATCCTCATTCCCCAATAGCTCTCTCCACCTTCGAAGGTGTTTGAGGCCTGGGGACTGAGGCTTGGGATAGTTAATGCTTTCTAAAAAGTTTATGGTATGCTTGTGATGCATGAAGCTTTCCATCTTCATTGCATCACTTAGGTCACAAGGAACACAAAGATTATATTGTACCAAGTCTCTCTTGATGGGAGAAACTATAATACAAATGCCTATCGGAGGGGGACCGGCTCCGTATGAATCCGGTCCTCAACTATTGTCATGTTCTCTAAACTCTCTCTCTTACAAAATTATTGTTCAATCCAAGTTAACTAAGTACCATGTTTATGTTGCTACCATCAATCAAGTTCACCCGCTATGCCACAGAGTAATCTCACAAAAGTGCTTCACGTGATTTCCTAATTCCACTACTCTCAAAGTTCATAGGCCATTTCCATTACATTAGTATCAAAGCATTTTTCTTTTCTTGCTTAAGAAGAGAGCTCCTTAAGTAGCCTATTGATGGTTGATTTTGTTAATTATATTAGGGTAAGTAGGACTAGAATCTATTATCGGTTTTGTTGAGCCCACTATGTGGGATATGGTGCACACCTCGGGAGATTTGGTCTTAATAATGGAGTCTTTTTAGACTTGCTTACGGCTTTACCATTATTGATCCATAAGAATTCCAAAAGGAGCTATTCCTCGGCAACTTCGCTATGTTAGACTCACTCCACTACTCTCTATAATTAACCAATTCGAACCATGGGTGTAGATACTTAAGTGCCTATTTTCAAAGGCTAAGAGGAGTAGCAAGTAAGGTTTTGGATTGCCAAAGCATACACTAAGTAAACATATAATTTTAATTAACATGGCTGACAATAACCAAGAGAGTAGAATGAACATTGATAACTTTGATTTTGCACATGAAGGTGCTAATGATGATGCCCGCATGTTTGTTAATTATCTTGTTACTAGGTTGCGCAACCCCGCTTTACAAGCCGAAGTTACTCAACAACTTTGTGCTTATGGGAATTCCTTTCCTCTCCAAGAGGAGAGAGAGCTTAGGAGGCCTCTTGATGAGACCCCCAAAAGAAGAATCTCTCCCATACGAGAGGAGGAATCCAAAGATCAAGAAAGTAATGAATCCCTAAATTCCTCCAAAGATGTGGCTCCACAAAGAAGGCAGACTAAACGATCGCCGACTCCTCCCAAGAGGAAATGGTTAACCCATAGTCCTTCTCCTCGTCACTCCAAAAAGGAAGAGGGGAAACCAAGGAAGAAAAGGGCAAGAAAGAGGTCACCCTCTTCTCCTTCTTGTTCACCTTCCTCCTCTACCGATGAAAGCTATGGCTGTTTTCCTAGAGAATACAAGAGGGGAGGACATCCAAATCTTACCTTGCATGGTGAAGGTCACAAAAGCTAAATAAGTTCAAAGAGGGAAGAAAGAGTATCTCTTTTCTCACCTATGATGGTACCTTTGGTGCTACCGACAAAGTATTGGCCTTCATCCAACAGTTTGATGCAGCCTTTGGAGACGAGGGCTTCACGGAGTCCTCCAAGCTACACCACGTAGCTATGCACTTCCAAAAATCGGCTCGTCAATGGTGGGCTAGCCTTCGTGGCAATGGCAAAGCCCCAAAGACATGGAAAACTCTATGAGTTTCCATTATGTAGCAATTACTTGCAAGCGATGCAAAGGACAAAGTGCTCACTGACTGGTGGAGTTTGAGGCTTCTCTCTCATGATTCTATCCTCAAATATGTGGAAAAGTTTTGGGATTACATCTCAAGGCTATTGTCTTTCAAAAGATAGACTTTGCTGAGCAAAAGCAACAATTTTGTGCAGGATTACCTGAAGAGATGGCCGAGTATGTCAGCTCTCAACAATCTGGTTCTATCAGCGAAGTAATCCACCATACCATGGTTGCTTCACGCATCAAATTTCCAACAAGGGGTTAGACGAAATGTCAAGCCCATGGAAAATAAAGACAAAAGTGATGCAAAGGGAAAAATTAATGCCCAAAATTCTTCCCAAGGCCATTCCAACAACAACAACAACAATCAGTCCAAGGAGAAAGGAGTTTTCAAAGGTAAAAATAAATTCTATCCTAAAGAGCTTGAAACTTTTCGCAAGGATCACAAATGTTTTAAGTGTGGGGAGCAAGGACATGGTTATCATTCTTGCCCCAAAAGAAATGCTTGCAATGAGACTCCTCGAGCTTCCACTGTCGAAGCTCCAAAAGAGGATGCTCATTGCAAAGGATCACCTCTCTCCTACGCTTGGGGAAAGCTAAGGGAGCATGATGCCTTCATTTTGTTTGACCCTGGTTCTACTTAAACCTTCATACCAATGGAGTTGGCCACCAAGTTGGGCATTCAAGCCTTTGAGATGGAAGATTATGTAACTGCCAATGCCGCTTTCAAGGGACAGCAAGACTCCGTTACTCCCTTGATTGGGAAGTTGAGGCTTCATGTCCAAAGCTATGTCAACACTTCTTTATCTCTCCTCTCCAACATGAGGATGCTATCCTAGGGGTACCATGGTTCAACCGCATGGCTGCCAACATGAAGTTCCCTGAAAGGAGAATCTACTTCACCTACAAGGGAAAGAATATGTATATAGATGCTAATGAGTCTGGTCGTACTATACCACTTGTAAATCCTCTTGCCCTTGATAAATCAATGAAGAGCTCAGTTTTTGCGTACATGATTATTGTCAAAGAGTCCCTAAAAGGTCCTAATGTTTCATCAAACGTGAATGGTCAGAATCAAGAAGAGTTAGACTTGTCTAACTTTCTAAAAGGATTCCAAGATGTGTTCATCGATGATATACCTATGGACTTATCTCCAAAACGAAGGGATGATGACCGTCAAATTGAGCTCCTATCAGGAAGCTCACCACCTAACAAACCTCCTTATCAAGTTTTCGAAGCTCAACAAGAGGAGATCATGAGGCAAGTACAAGAATTGGTAGATAAAGGGGTGGTGAGGCCTAGCTCCATACCGCATGTGTGTGGACTATCGTGCACTAAACCATATCACTATCAGAAACAGATTTCCCGTACCTCAGGTAGAAGGTCTATTTGATAAGCTACAAGGATCTACCTACTTTAGTAGGATTGACCTTAAAAGTTGCTACCATCAAATAAGGATAGTGAATGAAGATATCCTAAAGACCGTGTTTCGTACAATGTTTGGCCTTTATGAATATCTAGTCATGCCTTTTGGCTTGACTAATGCACCAGCTACATTCAATCGATTAATGGAGAATATTTTTAGACCCTACCACAAATTCAATGGAGTGTTCTTTGATGATATCATCATCTACTCCAGTCCCTTGGAGGAACACAAGCAACATCTCCAAGTGATATTTCAAGCATTAAGGGAGAATAAGCTTTTTCTCAATCAAAAGAAAAGTGAAATTTTTCTTCAAGAGATTCAATACTTAGATCATATTATCTCTCAAGATGGTATCCGTATGGATCCATCAAAGTTGGAGGTAATAAAAGCATGGCCTAATCCAAGGAATCTACATGAGCGAAGAAGCTTTATTAGTATGTGTGCATACTATAGATGCTTCAGAGCAAAGTTCTCTCAAATAGCGGGACCATTACATGGCTTAACAAAGAAAAATGTTAAGTATTAATGGACTTCTAAGAAACAAAGTGCTTTTGACAAGCTCAAAGAGAAGCTTACCTCCCAACCAGTCCTCATGCCTCCGGATCTCTCGAAGCCATTTGAGGCCCAATGTGATGCTTGTGGTGATTTCCTTGGAGCAGTCTTGCTTCAAGAAGGGCATGCCATAGCATATGAGAGCCGAAGGCTCAACACGGATGAACGGGTCTTACACATTTATGAGAAAGAGTTGTTAACTATACTACATGCCCTAGACACATGGAAGCACTATCTATTGGGTACTCCATTCATTTTACAAACAGACCATCAAAGTCTCAAGTACTTCATGACGCAAACAAAGCTTTCCGACAAACAAATGAGGTGGGAAAATTTTCTTTTCCAATTCAATTTCCACATTGCTCACATTGCTGGTAAGCACAATTAAGTGGCTGATGCACTTTCACAATGACCAAAAGTTAATGCTGTGTCAATAGCAACTCACAATGATCTATCTTCTATGATAGATGAGTATGCTACTGACCCTGACTTTAAAGACATAATGTCAGCCCTTGCTTTGGGGAAGAAAGAGGAACCATTCACCTTGCAGGATGGTTATCTTTTCCATGGAAATAGGTTATGTGTTAACCACTCCCTTCGTGAGAAAGTCATGTATGAATCCCATGCTCCTCCCTATGTGGGCCATAGAGGCATTCAACCTACTCTTGAGGAGTAGAGACATACTTTTATTGGCCTACCATGAAACTGGACATACAAGAGTATGTTCAAAATGTGTGGTATGCCAAAAGACCAAGTAGGATAGAGGGAAGCAACCTAGATTACTCCAGCCACCATTGCCAATCCCTAATTCACCATGGGAAAGTATATCCATGGATTTTATCTTTTGATTACCCAAGTCTATCCATGGGAATAAGGGAATATGGACAATAGTTGACAGGTTTAGCAAGCAAGCACACTTTATTCCTGTCAAGAAGACTATTAAGGCACACCAAATGGCAACTCTCTTCATATCCCAGATTTTCAAACACCATGGATTGCCAACATCCATCATGTCAGATAGAGATCCTAGGTGACCAGTAATTTTTGAAAAGGTCTCTTAAAAAATCTAGGTACAAGATTGAATTTCTCTTCGACCTATCACCCACAAACAGATGGCCAAAGTGAGATAGCCAATCTTACGATTCTTGATCTACTAAAGACCTATGTTACAGAAGTAGATCAATGCTCACAATGGGAAAAGTACTTACCTCTTGTAAAGTATGCATATAACAATACTATCCATACTTCTACAAGAAAAGCACCTTTTGAAATCATAGAGGGAAGACCTAAAAGTCCCTTGCTACTTAAATTATAGGGGAAGATCTTTGCGGCTGATGAGTATAGTCGTGACCTACAAGCATCTTTTCAAAAGATTAAGGAGGCTATATCCATCTCCCAACTAAGGAAAAAAGCTGTTGTTGCTGACAAGCACCGAAGGGCCTTAACGTTCAAAGAAAATGATTGGGTCTTACTTAAGTTTCCTAAGGCTCGATTGAGGCAAACGACGGGCAAAAATCCTACGGGCCATCAAAAATATTATGCTAAACTAGCAAAAAGATACTATGGTCCTTTTTAAATTTTGAAGCCAATCAATAAGGTGGCTTATCAACTCAAGTTGCCTAACCATTGGCTCATACACAATGCTTTTCATGTGAGCCTACTTAAGCCCTACAAAGGAGAGCCTCCAAATGAACCAATTATTGAAGGCCCTCCCGAAATCAAAGACTAGGAAGAGGTGCTACAACCCGAAGCTATCCTTTGGCATGAAGACAAGGTACTACGACATGGTAAGATTATTCGACGGTATATTATTAAGTTCAAAAATTATCCTTTTGAAGATGCTAGATGGATGCAAGGAATCCAGCTTAAGGATAGTATAAACCTTGTCAACGCTTACAATGCTACATTAGAGTAAGCAAATATACATGTTTCTTTTAAATGATCAATGTTTTTCTCTCTTTATTGTGCACAAATTTAAGTAGTATGCATACTAACAATCATGTTTGGGATGACAACGTCTCTTAAACACCATGTAGAATTTGTCACTCTACGTGGGAGGTTAAAATGGACTAAAGAGCAAACATGCTTGCAGCAGCTATGTCTCCCAAGCACCAAATGGATTAGTCATCCATCTTGGAATGATGTCATAGGGTAAAAAGAGATCCTCTACCCGCTAAGACAAGTTGACTAATGACTATGGCTTTATCTCTTTTACCTCATAGTCGAGGACGACTATGATTTCAAGAGAGAGGTAATGTCATTAAATCTAATATCTAACCAACCCAAATTATTTTCTCATAGTAAACTAATCATTTAATGTGGGATAATAAACATGAACAAGGATTAGAATATAGACATGTGCTTGCGGATCTATCTCAACACGGGGCCAATGGTAAAGAAGTCCAAATGAGAGATGGTATGTCAAAGAGCAAGGTTAACTAATGGAGCTTAAAAGACCTTAGGGTTAGCTTCATTAAAAGACCTCCAATGGTTAGTGTTAAAAGTCCTTTGACCTTAGGCAAGCTAGGGCTGAGCTTGAGGTGGGAACCCAACCTAAGCTTGAGGTCCTTGTCGTGCTTGATGACTAAGGTGCGTGCTTGATGACTAAGGTTCTTGAGGTGCTTGTCATGCTTGATGACTAAGGTACTCGAGGTGCTTGTCATACTTAATGAGGAAGGTGCTTGAGAAGCTTCCCATGCATGGAGGGTAAGGTGCTTGAGTCAAAAAGAGACCCTACAAACTTAATGAGGAAGGTACTTGAAAAGCTTCCAGTGCATGGGGAGGTAAGGTGCTTGAGTCAAAAAGAGACCCTACAAACTTAATGAGGAAGGTGTTTGAGAAGCTTCCTATGCATGAAAGTCCCAAAGTTAGGGGAATCTTTGACTTAACCTTCCACTCACCCAAAGGGCGCCCTTTTTCTCAAAGGGCACATGGGACACATGTCAGACTCTCCCTATGCTTAACCACATGGTGTGCTTGAATGCTATTGGTTGGGCTAAAGAGGGGTCCAATGAGCTTCAAACATGTGTAAAAGCTACAACTCGTCCCAAGCAAGCAAGGGGGTGTTGCGGGGATATACACCACACACACACTCATTTTGTGGATTCATTCTCACTTGGTGAAGGTTGAGGAACTCCACCTCCTTCTCCAAGCTTGTGAGAAGTGAGAACCTACACCAACACTCTTGGATATGGAATGCAAATCCAACCAAGAGCCATGATTCAATGCTTAAGCTTGCCATCTTCTCCATCTTCATTACTATGCTATTATGTATGCTAGCAAGAAGAGTGATGATAAGTGAGGAACTATTTCTTTCTCCTATGGAATGTTTCTTCTTCCTCTTCCCTATCCTCATTCCCCTCTAGCTCTCTCCACCTTCGAAGGTGTTTGACGCCTTGGGATTGAGGCTTGGGATAGTTAATGCTTTCTACAAAGTTTATGTTATACTTGTGATGCATGAAGCTTTCCATCTTCATTGCATCACCTAGGCCACAAGGAACACAAAGATTGTATTGTACCAGTCTCTCTTGATGGGAGAAACTATAATACAAATGCCTATTGGAGGGGGGGACCGGCTCCATATGAATCCGGTCCTCAACTATTAACATGTTCTCTAAACTCTCTCTCTCTTGCAAAAGTATTGTTCATGCCAAGTTAAATAAGTACCATGTTTATGTTGCTACCATCAATCAAGTTCACCCGCTATGCTCACAAAGTAATCTCACAAAAGTGCTTCACCTAATTTCCTAATTCCGCTACTCTCAAAGTTCATAGGCCATTTCCATTACACGTCTAGCTGCTTTACTATCTATGTGTAAGCGGAATGGGTGTCAAAAGATTTGGAAGGGATTTTTTCGTACACTGAGTCACTCACAACCTAAGGTTTTCTTTCCCCGGCAACGGCGCCAATGTTAGCAAGTCGCCGCGATGAACGTCTGCTGCATAGCTTTTCTGTACTAACATAATGTCAATATGCAAGGAAGCGACTCGGGATGGGGCACATAGACTTAATAAGAGTGTCAATCTCACCAAAGTGAACTCAGAGAACTACTCATACCGCAACAAAATCAAATCAGCCACTTCCTAGTCAGAGAGTCAGTACGCGTCCAATCTCACCGCTCTAGGTCATCACGCCTTTTTGGCATCCAAACAAATATGGAATGCAGCAAAACTTAACGAGAGGTATTACAACACCTAGGGACACAATCCTACCAAGTTTTGCAACCATTTGTGAAGGTACATAAATCACGCTCCATCACAAAAAATGTGCAGAGAACTGAAACAAGACTATACAAAAAGGTCCCCCTCAAGCGTAGAAACACTTATCCATGGTCAAAACATCAAAAAACAACCATTTAAACCTTCAAATCAATGCATTTAGCTCACAAGCAATGCGTCGCAAACCACAGCAAAATTGAGAATGGTTATACTTAAATTGTAGAGCAAGAGACAAGGAACACAATGTGCTATTCGGAAATGAATTCTAATAACCACTCCAGGAGAAAAGTGGATTACAACTTGTAGCAGCAAGAAGCTTCTCACAGTGAATGTTCAAAACTCTTTTTAGCTAATGATATCCTTTTGTCTAAAACTAAGGGTTTTGACTTAAAGGCTAAGGGAACTTTCCCACAGCCATTCGGACACTTACAAGGGTGTAGGCTCAGAGAGGCTGAGAGGGTATGCCAAAATATATTACAATTACAAATCTTCATTAGCTGAATTACATAACTTCGTTCAAAAAAATGAGTGAGTATTACAAGGTTTGGTGTAAATCCGCCTATTACGTGTCAGTTTGTTGTGTCCACCAAACAGAGCATTTAGTCCATTCAAGGGCACCTACATATGCACCCAGCAATTGTATGGCCCTAGGGCCATAGGATCTCTAATTGGAATAGAGGGTAACCTATGGCCTTTGAGCTTCTACATTGGCACCCTATGGCCCTAGGGCCATAGGATCTCTAATTAGAATAGAGGGAAACCTATGGCCCTAGGACCTGAGGATCACCTAGATAACACTCTAAAATCTCCCAAAGAGTATTTGCACCATTCAAGGCACCTACATATGCACCATGGCAACCCTAGGGCCATAGGATCTCTAATTGGAATAGAGGGCAAACTATGGCCCTTGAGCTTCTACATTGGCACCCTATGGTCCTAGAGCCATATGATCTCTTATTAAGATAGAGAAATACCTATGGCCTTAGGACTGTAGGGTGGCCTAGGTATAAATGTAAAAGCTCTCAAAAAGCATTCAACCCATTCAAGGGCACCTACTTATGCACCATGATAGCCCTATGGCCCTAGAGTAATAGGATCTCTAATTGGAATAGTGGGAAACCTATGGCCTTTGAGCTTCTACATTGGCACCTAATGGCTCTAGGCCATAGGATCTCTCATTAGAATAGAGATGAACCTATGGCTCTATGACATGAGTGTCACCTACGTGTCAATGTAAAAGCTCTCAAAGAAAATTTAGGCCATTCAGGGATACCTACATATGCACCATGGTAGTGCTATGGCCATAGGATCATAGGATCTCTAATTGGAATAGAGAGAAACCTATGGCCCTTGAGCTTATACATTCGCACTATATGGCCCTAGGGCCATAAGGTCTCTCATTAGATGAGAAGGAAACCTATGGCCCCAGTCAAAGGGTGGCCTAGGTGTCAATGCAAAAGCTCTCAAAGCCCATTTAGGCTATCGAGAACACCTACATATGCACCATGAAAGCCTTATGACACTAGAACTATAGGATCTCTCATTGAAATAGAGGGGAATCTATGACCCTTGAGCTTATACATTGACACCCTATGGCCCAAGGGCCATAGGATCTCTCTTCAAAATAGAGGGCAACATATGGCCCTAGGGATAGAGGGTGACCTATGTGTCAATATAAAAGCTTCCTATAATCATTTAGGCCGTTCAAGGGCACCTACATATGCACCATGTCCCTAGGGCTATAGGATCTCTAATTAGAATAGAGGGCAACCTATGGACCTCGAGATTATACATTGGCACTCTATGGCCCTAAGGCCATAGGAACTTTCATCATAATAGAGGGCAACCTATGGCCCTAGGACCATGGTGTGTCTATCTTTCAATGTAAATCTCTCAAAGAGCTTTAAGCCATTCAAAGGCACCATGGCATCCCTATGACCCTAGAGACATAGGATTTCTAATTGGAATAAAGGGACACAACCTATGGCCCTAGGGCCATAGGATCTTTAATTGGAATAGAGGGAAACCTAAGGGCCTTGAACTCATGCATTGGCAACAACCTATGGCCCTAGGGCCATAGGATCTTTAATTGGAATAGAGGGAAACCTAAGGGCCTTGAACTCATGCATTGGCACCCTATGGCCAAAGGACCATAGGATATCTCATCAGAATAGAGGGAAACCTAAGGGCCATAGGATGGCCTAGGTGTCAATCTGTAAGCTCTCAAAGAGAATTTAGGCTATTCAAGGGCACCAACATATGCAACATGACAATCCTATGGATCTCTCATTACAATAGAGGGCAACTTGAGGTCAAAATTTAGAAATAAACCAAATGGAAAAGGGATTTTTCCCACTACATGCATTGTCATGTAGACGTGGGTGTGCACATACATCACACCCATGCATATAAGTATTGACCAATAAAGATGATATTATAACCCGATGGTCCTAATCTTTGTGCACCTCTAGATCGATGTGTGCGGGGATCTGGCATGGCTAGAGAATGTGAGGTTGTTTACACTATGCCAATGTAGAAGCTCTCAAGGGACATGTATGCTACTCAAGGACACCTACATAGGAAATTTCATTAGATTAGAGTGTACCCTGCTGCCCTACCACCATAGGGTGCCAATGTAGCAGCTCTAAAGAGCATTTAGGCCACTTAAGGGTACCTAAATGGGCACCATGGACATAAGAACTCTCATTCAATTAGAGGGCACCCTATGGACCTAGGTCCCAAAGGCTATAGATTAGTTAGTTTATGCTTATGGTAGAGGTCATAGTTTATATATAAACCAGACAACAAAGGGGTTTTTTCCACTACATGCAGTGACATGGGTGTGCACATATGTCGCACCCATTAATATAGGCATTGACCAATAAAATCAGTATTACAACCTGGTGGTCCTGATCTCTGTGCACCTCTAGACCGAGGTGTGCGGGGATCGGGCATGGCTAGAGAATGTGAGGTAGTTTACACTAAACATTTATGCCACTCAAGGACACCTACGTGGGAACCATATACATAGAAACTCTCATTAGATTAGCGTGCACCCTATGGCCCTAGGGACATAGGGTGCCAATGTAGAAGCTCTAAAGGGCATTTTGGCCACTCAAGGGTACTAAATGGGTACCGTGGAAATAGAAACTCTAATTTTATTAGAGGGCACCCTATGGACCTAGGGCCATAGGGTGCCAGTGTAGAGGCTCTAGAGGGACATTTAAGTCATTCAATGGCTACTACTTTGGCACCCTATGGCCCTAGGGACACAAGGTTCCTCTAATATCATAAGAGATTCTAGGGTCATAGGGTGGCCTAGGTGCCCTTGTAGAACCATTTTGTTGGCACCCTTTGGACCTAGGGCCATATGGTTTCTTTGGACCTAGAGCCATATGGTTCCTCAATAACATAGAGGGGACTCTATGGCCCTAGGTCCATATATGTGTATTAATATCCATCTTGTTTAAATATATGTTGTTATTTTTATATTTCTCATAAGAGAATGTCAAATTCGGTTGATGCAACAAGATCAACACCAAGTTCTTGGTATCTAGATTTTTACTTATCAAATGGTGGAGTTGATGAGAAAGTTCACTTGTTCTTTCAAGATAAAGAGAAATTTCCCTTCAAAGGCTGTGGGATTATTTAGGAGATAAAGAAAGATTGTTCAAATCTTGACATGTCTCCATGTCTCGAAGTGAAGCTACTCAATGGTGTTTCCTACTTGTTGGAGCATATGGCCTTTGCTCCAGATTTGGTGAAGTCTGGTTGTGATGGAGTGACAATGTCAAAAGTAGGATGGGTGGAGCTTAAAAAGGACATTCCAAGTGAGAACTTCATATACTTATATATTGAGGGCTTTAAGAAAGTCACTCAGTATTTAGGTAAATTGAGCAGCACAAAGAAGAACAAGAAGCAAAAGAATGAAGACATAGGTAAAGCAAGCCAAGATAAGACTCTCAAGGAGAGTGAGA
The DNA here is from genome assembly GCF_014529385.1 of Adiantum capillus-veneris. Lineage (NCBI taxonomy): Eukaryota > Viridiplantae > Streptophyta > Polypodiopsida > Polypodiales > Pteridaceae > Adiantum > Adiantum capillus-veneris. The sequence continues at coordinate 63,698,881 of NC_140955.1, read as the reverse complement.
CTCCCTCACTTGGAGATAACAATAGAAATGTGACCCAAGAAAACCTTTCAATTATACCCTTATAGGATCAAGAAGTAGGAGATACTAGTGGACTTTTGGGAATGTGGAGCTTGAAGTGTTGTGTGAGCTAGTCCAGGCAACTCCCCAAACAGTGCTATAGATATGGATGTTTAAAGTCAACGTGGTTTGAAGATCCTAGACAGACAGGGCAAATCAGGACAGATGATCAGAGCTGAAGTGGATGCATGGCCTAAAGTTCTCATCAAAAGGTGCACATCCGTCTTTTTGGATTGACAATTGGAGTCCCGGTTGCCAAGATATAGGGCTTTGAAGTTTCGTCAGGGGTCAGTTATGTGCCAATTTGGTCGCCTTGGTGGGTGTGCCATCTGAAGTTTTTGGAGGCTTACCAAGGTTTGTATGTGAAATATGGGGTATTTGAAGACTACAAGAGTTGATGGCATGTCAATTGGAATCCGAACGGGCAAGATACTGAAGTTTGAAGTCGACGGAAGTTGCTAGTCAGGTGGTATCAGGAATGTTTTTGCCATTTTGGCACGTATCATTCGAGTGTCCGAGAATCCCAAAATGCAACGAGGTTTGTACAATTGGAAGCCAACAAAGAGGGTTTTTGGTTGGAACTTGCTACTCAAGAAGTAGAGGCTTGAGTAGTGAATGACAACAGATGGAAGCTGGGTGAAAAAAAAGAAAGTTTCTTTGAAAGTTTGGAGAAGGTTTAGGGCTATGGACGGTCCAATGCAGTCAAGAGCCACCACGCATCACTCGTTTTATCCCACATGGGATTCAAAGGCTAGGAATCTCATGGTATGGATACTAGAGGGGGAGCGCCTTATAAGGCATCATAGGAAGAGAGAGAGCTTCCTAAGCTCTTGGCTATGATGGTGACTGCCTACGATGTTGTGCAAGCATTGTCGAGCGGATTTTGGTGGTTCTCAATGCCATTGAGGTGTCGTCGTCGGGAGGCCTTGCACAGTGATGAGTGATGATGTGGCAAGGTGGCATTGATTCCCACGCATCCCAAATGGATGCACCTTTTTAATGCGGACAAGGGGGGAGGGACCTGTGACATATGCTAAAGTGGTAAATTTTGTGATAGGAAAAACCAAAAATATTTTGAAGAAGCGGCAAGCTAGGCAAAGTCTATCAAATGTTGTGGTGCCTAAGCCAATTGAAGTGATGGACGTGAAGCCGAGGTTGGTGCAAAGAGATATGCTGGTGCAAGAGGAACCAAGGGTTGTGTGATTGCAAACAGATGGAGTGGTTTCTATGCCCAAGATGCCAGTTAGGGAAGCTCCATTTGTGAAACAAGAGCGAAGGGTTTCAGATAGGGTAGAAGATGCACATGAAAACTCATGTATGGTTGTTCAAGCCCCATTGGTGTATGCTAGAGATAAAAAGTGTGAGGTTTGCAAATGATGTTGAAGCAGTGAAGGTAGAATAAATCCCTAATCAGAGAAACCAAAGGCAAAACTTGTGCTTGTAAACAAGGTTGGTCATTACTACGAAGTTGAAGAAGGAAACACCACCTTGCCACTAGAGCACGAGGGAATATACTTGATAGCGGGGCTAGAGTGGCCATAGCTACAAAAGAAATATGGGAAAATTAGGAAAGATCAGCTCTCAAGAAAACATGAATGAAGTTGCAACTTGCAGATGGATTTGTGGAAAGACCTTAAGGTATGCTAGACCATATCATAGCATCGTCAAGTGGAATTGAGAACGAGCATACCTTTGCCATAGTGGATTTTGGAAAGGGAAACAACTTTGACGTCATTTTGGGGTGGCCATTCATGCATCAACTTAAAATGGTGCAAGATGGGGGCTATGACCATCTCTATTTTACGGCATAAAGATGTTACCACAATAATCAGTGTCAAGGATCATAGTTACATGGATGCTAATCAAAATCGTGTAGAGGGATTTGACTCGACTATGATCCATGGAAAACCGAATGATGAAACAAAACAAAACAGTGTTGAGAAACTCTTTTATGATTTTCCCAACCAAAAGTCTAGAAGACAAACGAGGTATCCAGTAACATGTGTGTGAAAACAAAAAAAACATGCAAGGAAAACCTATGCCTCTTTTAAACAGCAAAACACACTTTTGATGCTCGTGGGAGCAAATATCTGGGACAAAATAACACAAAAACCAATGAAACTAGCTTCAAAAAAGATTAATCCAAAGAAACAAAACAAAAGGAAACTCAAAGACGTAGCTAAAACATCATAAAAAATGACCAGAATTGAGTGCAGACGTGAATACCAAAAGCTAAAGCAAACCCTGAAGGAGGTTTAGACAACAGAAATGGAAATTGAAGAGGGATCTAGCACTGAAAAATTTGATGCACCCTCTCACTATAAGAAGTACATGATACAATATCAAAATATCATAGTTTAATGAGATAAATTATGGAACTGGGAGCATCTTATGATGGACCTAAAAATGCTAAGCACAGTGACCTAGTTGAACCAAGAGAAGAGCCAAAACCGGCATATATTGCCTCAGACCTCACTGAGGAGGAAGAGCAGGTATTAATAGCTACTCTTAAACAGTATAGAGATGTGTTTGCACGGTCATACAAGGGCCTTAAGGGAGTGGATCCAAGCATTTTCCAACACATGATACCCCTTAAGAATGGTGCAAAACCTCACAGACAACGTTCATATACATACAATAAAACATTTGCAAAAAAAAGATCAAAGAGGAGATAGACAAAATTAAGGAAGCAGAGTTTATCTATGAGATTGAACACACAGATTGGGTGTCATTGATTGTGGTAGTGCCCAAGAAGAATGACAGATTGCAAGTGTGTAAATCTCAAACGGGTAAACACTGCCACCATTAGAGATAATTATCCTCTCACAGCCATTGATTATGTAATCCAAAGAGTTGCGGGCAAGGAAGCTTATAGCTTTCTTGATGGATTTTTAGGCTACAAGCCAAAGGATCAGTATAAAACAACTTTGCAACAAAACGGTGCATATTTGCTTACAGAGTAATGCCATATGGCTTGACCAATGCACCTGCCACTTCCAAAGGTTGATGAGTCATGCGTCTAAAGAGTATCTAACACAATTCGTAGAAATCTACATCAACGAGTTATATGTGCATTCTCTCCTGAGAAACAAACATATAGAGCATCTGAAAAAATCTTCGATAAATGCATGACTTATCACATCTGATTAAACCCAGATAAATGCATCTTCATGGTGAGACAAGGAAGACTTTAGGACACATTGTGTCCAAGAATGGTGTTTCCATTGATCTTGAATACAAGTAATTGTTTCTCTTCCCACATCCATGAAAGTTAGATAGGTACAAGCCTTCATGGGCCATTGTGGTTACTATAGAAGATTTATCTATATATATGCAATCATTGCCAGGCATCTCTCTTCTCTCATTACAAAGTTTGAGTGGATTGATGAATGTGAAGAAGCATTCCAACAATTGAAGCAAAGACTATTTTCTACTCCAATTCTAAAGGTTCTTGATTGGAATAAGATATTCCAAGTCCATGTCAATGCATCAACATATGCTATCAGATGCATCTTAGCACAGCCTAGAGAGAACAACATGGATTTTCCCATCTGTTACTTCAATAGACAACTTAATAGTGCAAAAAAAATTTAATGACCACAAAAAGAGAAGAGTTAGGAATGGTCTATGCAATGAAAAAGTTTAGACACTACCTTCTCATAAATAAATTTATATTCTTTGTGGATCATCAGGCACTATTATACTTGGTGAACAAACCTTGCAATACAGGACATATTGTTTGATGGTTTATCATATTGCTTCAGTTTGATTTCATCGTAGTAGTCAAAAAGGGGATTACACGTCAAAGGGTTGACCATTTGTCTAAATTGACTCATAGAGAAGCACCGAAAGGAGTTGATGATGACTTCCTTGACTCTTATCTATTAAATATTGAGATGTCACCTTTGCTCACCATTTGTTCATTACAAATTGAAAGGCAGTCGTGAGTCACTGAGCACACACAAACACTTGTGCTTATAGTCAAAAGGCTATATAAGCAGGGGAATGATGGACTATCGAGGCTTTGTATAGAGCCAACAGAAAAGAATGTGTACTTGAGGCAGGCTTATGTGCAAACAACAAGGATTCACAATGGAAAACCATAAACATTTCAGTGATTGATGTGACTTGGTGTGTACTTGAGTAACCTGCAACGAAGTGTTCATGATTCTATTAGTTCATGTGACATTTGTGTAAAGCAAGCACCACTAAATCATGGTACACTATTCCACGTAGCAGTTGCACCCTAGTGGAATTTGTACATTGTGGATTACCTAACCAAAGGTGTGCAAGGGTGTCTTACCAAAGGGGTTGAAAAAATCCAAGAGGAGATACATTTAGCCCAAACCAAAGAGCTATGTGATAATTGAGGATCACCTCTACAAGCAAGGAAAGGATAACCAATTGAGAATGTGTGCCAAGGAAAGTGAATATATATTAATTCTTGAGCAAGCTCATGTTGGATAGGCAGGCGGACTTTTTTTGCAGATAAAACTATGAAAGAAATCCTTCTTGCAGGAATTTGGTGGCCGACCTTGTGCAAAAACGTTTGTAAAGAGTTGTGATGAATGCCAATGTACCAAAGCACTGATGAGGCAAGAAAAAATCCCATTACAACCTATGATGGGAGCAAGGGCTTTTGCCAAACAACAGGGAATTTGACTTTGTCGGACCTATCACACCTTCAGCATGTAGAACGCATGCTCAATATATCATTGTGGCCACAAAGTATCTAACTAAATGGGTAGAAACCAAAGCAACACAAAGAAACGATGCGAGAACAATAACACAATTCTTGCATGAAAATGTATTTACAAGATATGGGCTATCGATCGAAATTGTGAGTGTTTGAGGGACTCACTTCAGAAATAAGATGATTGAATTCTTGTTGAAAGATTTCATGGTAATTCATCATGAGTCAACGCTATATCACCCTCAAGCAAATGGAAAAGCACATAGCATAAACAAAATTCTATGTATAGTGCTCACAAAAATAGTGAACGAAATCATTGAGCACTTGTTAATGCCATGAAGTATTCGACATACCTAAAGATGCCACATGTACAATTGATGCCGATTCAGATGGAGCTTAAAGCAACAAACAAAGAGAATATGGTCAAATTAGGTCAAGCCAATGTACCAATCAATATAGATGGCCATCACTACCCACATCAGCTCCATGTAATGGTGCATAATGATCTCAATGAGGCAATCATCTTGGGTGTCTCATGGATGTGCACGTACAAAGAAATTCCAAATTGGCAGGAGGAAACCTTAAAGTTCAACCTAAATGGCACCTCTTTTGGCACAAATTAATTATGCTTGGGATGTACATCCCATTAAAACCAAACAGTAGCTTGAATTGTAGCTTAAACATGTTCAACAACTCAATGAACAACCAATCAGGCATGTATGGGTGAAGAAGTCAATCATGGTCGTCAAACCATAGCAGATATGATTACCAAAGCCAAAAGCTCCATAGGTGCCTTCAATCTCAAAGAACCAACAACCAGCAATATTAGGAAACACTCACAAAAGCTATACTTGGAAGTGGCATCCCAAAATACCAACAAAATCGACACCAAGTCAACCTAGATCCCCAAGAGAAAATCAAAGAACAAGCCCCAAAATCCCAAACCCAATTGGAAATGGAAACCAAAACAAACGATGCAACAAAAATCTCATCCATCTCCACAGCCAAAGTACGAGTGGATACCAAAACAAAGACCACCAACAACAGACATCAAGACAATGGTACTCTCCAAACCAATAATCAAGGATAGAGCATGCCATCTTTAAAAGCTTTCCTTTGGACAATGTCGTTTAGATGGAGCCTCGATAGTGAAAGCCACTGAACAATCAGTTTAGTATGTACATCTTGCATTGAATATTGTTACCACATGCGTCTTTTCCATTGGCATAATAGGGCCACATTTCACGGCCTTGCATTGACATGTTGTTTGCGCCCAGACACATCGCATAAACCTTCGTTCGAGACAACTCAAAATGGGAAGGGGGGAGTAGCAATAGCTCTAGAAGCTTATTGCAAGATCTTTATCTGCAAGATGTCAAGAATTTATGTATATAGTATACAAAGCGTGTCTTTTGCTAAAAATTTTGCTTTATAGTTGCTATTTATTCAGATTTATCTCTTATCATGCATAATTATGAGGTGTATCAACAATTCTTGACAGACATGATGCCTAGAGTGAGAGTATGTATATATGAGTGTGTGAAATATTTTTGGCTAGTTTTTGGCCAAATAATAATATTTTTTAGTATTTTTCTTTAACTTTTAAGCTAATAAGGGTAAAAATATAATAAAATGAGCCAAGAAAGTCAAAATCAAGTTCTAAAAGCATACATTGGATCACAAAGCAAGAGATTCAAGTATGTCAAGTTTAGGAGAATTTGGCATAAGTCAAATTTTGGGCCAACTTTCGATGGGCCAAAATTGCAAAATCAAGGGCAATCAGAGATTGAGCATCCAAATGATGAGCAGTCTGAGCCACAAGTGATATACCATGAGGAATCGGGGCAAACAAAACAATTATGTACTTATCACTCCGGGTAGGTTGGGCACATATAGGCAAAATGGCGGCTCATTTCTAGTGGTCACAGAGAGAGAGAGAGAGAGAGAGAGAGAGAGAGAGAGAGAGAGAGAGAGAGAGAGAGAGAGATCTTTTTTACCTAGTGATGTGCTTTCGTGTTTCTACTTTCGGCAATCACTCAGAGACACCACACACTGCCACATTCACTAGGTATGCTCCTCTATTGTTCACGGACAAATGTGTATAGCCCACACTACACAAAAACCACCAAATCAACTGCACGGATCAAAATCAAAACCGATTGTTTGCAAACTATCAAAGGCTATTATGAGCATCAATTTTTTCCAAACACCAAAAGATTTCACTAATGAGCTCCTCAAGCAGGAAAAAACTTAACCATGCAAACACAATATAATTTAGGTTCGGAACATGGATCGTGATCCATGTTCCTCCATCTCCAAATCCAGAGAAATTTTACCAAGAGACACCTCTCAGTTGCACCTATGCACTCATGCAATTACAATTTCAAAACTCTTCCCAACATGGATCGCGATCCATGTACCCTACAATGCCAAAGCCCTACAAAAATTGACCAACAGCTAGATCTCAACTTAGGGTTATCACCTAGAAATTTTGGGTAGAAATGAACTTTAATAGACCCTAAAACCCTAAAAATTTTAAAATTCGTTTTGCATATGGTCATTTTGACCTAGCCAAAGAAAAGTTAACCCAAACTTCAAAAAAGTGTGACCAATAGCTTAAAGGACTTGTCAGGAACCTTCCCCCCAAGTTTGGTGTAATTTGGCTCCAGAACATGGATCTCAATCCATGTATCTAAGGGACACATTTGACAGAGTCAAAGTCCAAGTGTCTACAAAGGCTAGTATCATCAAGTTATTAAGGAAATAATGCAAGATTGTTCGGATTTTGGTAGTTGGCAATTTCAGAGTATTCAGTGCAAGGTTGTGGCATCTTTTAGAAATAAGGAAAAATGAAATTTCGGTGTATTTTATGTTCAAAAAGGAGTCCCAAAATTCTTACCAGCTGGGAAAATTTTACCAACACAATTAGAGGGATCAAACGAACTCCAAATGAAGTGAAACTTGACAATTAGCTGGCCTTGGGCATAAAATTCAACCTCAAAGCATCAAATCAACCAAATTCGACACACTCTAGCCACAGGGCTCGATCCAACTTGGCTCCTAAAAACCAATATGACAAAAGTCAAAAAAACTAGGCCACAGAGTGGAAAATTGGGTATACTTAGGAAAAACAAATCAAAATTTAAAAAGATTCCACGAGTGTGCTAGGATAGGCCATAGGATTATGTCCCCAAAGTATCATCTCCAAATGTGACCAAACATGGATCGTGATTCATGTACCTTTTCCACATTTCTAAACCAACGCCTAGCCATCAACTCCCAAATGCCAAGTAAAGCTTAACCCTAAAGTTCCAAGTCATTTGAATACCAAAACCCTTGTACAGATGCCAAAATTCTCTGAGTCTATGGAAAATTTTCAAATTCAGGCTTAAACCAGTGATCCAAATCACAAAAGTTTTCATCCATAGTATCCTCATAACATACTAAATCAGATGGTGCAAGCATATCTTCAAAATATGTTCCAACATAGATCACAATTTATATACCTTTGACCCAAAATTGACCCGTAACAATTTGACCTAGTGCCTATACTTGTCACACTAATGAAGTTTGGTCGAATTTGGAACTATTTTGATCAAGTTATGCTCATTTTTCATTTTATGGTCACATTTGTGTTATTTCAACTTTTCAACAACATCTCAACCGGTTTCCAAGCCTAAACAAATGACTTTTTGGTAGTAGGATGCCTCGTCGAAAAGCTCACAAGGAGTGGGAAGTTGCTGCATATGAAGTAGTGGACATCTCCTCAAATGAAAGGGCCCATGTCACCAATGAGGAGTTAGCACAAATACCGGCAATATGTTCACAGGTGGAAAATTTCTGACAGCATATGGGACAAAGGTGAAGACCACAATTTTCCCCACAGAACCATGGACCTTGCATGAAAAGAGATGTGTCAATGCCGGCACTTGGATAGCTACGTCCCTCTCACCCATAGGCAAAATTGTGTGTGCTAGCACCAACTCATTGACCTCTAACATGAGCATACCAAAGAACTCCATATCTGTCAGCTCTGTCATTGTCTCTAGGGAGCAGACCTGCTCTACCTCTACCTGCACAAAGTCTGACAACACCTGTTGTGTCTCACTAGAGCACTGTCGCTCTACCTTTGTCTCTATAGAGTCTACTGGCACGTCCTGCACAACTACATGCTCTGTCTCGTGAGCATGATGGAGCTCACCTGCAAAAGAGACATGTCTCATCTCTCGCTCAAAGCATGCCAGAAAAACAAAATTGAGACTATGCCATCTCGAACCTCAAACACATGCATAGGATATACCAGGTCGTTGCGGGCTCCTCTGGCAATCATTAATGAATCCCAATGCATCTAGAAAGACTGCTCTCTAAGCAATATCTAACAATCAAAAGCTGCCAACTGTCTCACTGGATCAATCTCTATCTCAGCTAACATAGCACACATGTCATAGCGTGTATGACACACCACTAGGCAAAGACAAACAAACCTCTCCTGCACCCTCTATGTTATTGTCCGCAGGTGACCAGTCTTGGTCTTCATTCTTTGTTGTCTTTGATTATTGCATCCTATTTGCATTCTGTATGTCTAACATCTTCTGGGCCATTGGCATTCCCATTATGATGTCGTCTGGCATATCCTTTGCTATGATCACATGAAATTGAGCTATGATGATCTGTGAACTTACTTCAATGGTGGTGGAAATGATTCCCCAGTATTCTGCTCGTTTGTTTCCAGATATGCTCACAAATTCAGGACATCTTCCAGATGTCGTTGGCCCCATCTTTTCCAAGTGCGAAAGGACATGAGGTTCTCGTTTAACTGAAAATCTAGCTTTACTTCACTTGACAGATTTTCTTCGTTTTCATTGGTGATGTTGCACTTGATATTCTCAGAATTTCTTTTTGTATTGATTGATTATGTTGTGGCAGTGTCCTTGGGTTGAGCTCTTTCTGCATTTTCTTTGCTTTGACCACTTGCTTCAATCAATGTTGGCTCCATTGGCTGTAATATTGCAACTTTTTGCAATTGTTGAGCATTGTCCTCCTGCATCTGAGTAACCTTTGATCTTAGAAGATCCACTATAATTTCTGCCAGAATCTGTCTCTTTGGAGGAGATTTTGGTGGTGACCTTTGTGTAGCTTTCTGGACTTTAGCTTTCATTGATTCTGACTTTTTTATCACCTGTTCGGCAGCTTGAGGCTTTGTATCATCTTCAGATAGTCTTTGATTTCAATCGGGCTATCCGTATGGGTTTGTACAAGGTTGTGATCTTGCTGATATTCATTACCATGTGCATCTTGATATGCATATGTGAGCTTGGTCACATGTAACTATTTGAACACTATTGGATTTGTCGATTTTTTACTTTGATTTGTGGAGATCATCTGAAACTTTTGTCCTTGATAATCTTCATATAAGCATTTGCCTACAGATTCTGATGGAATCTGGTCATTTGGAAACTTCCAACAACCATGTGATCTTTCAATGGTTTCTGCCTTGAAGTAGTCTGTTGGCTAGCGGCTCTAGGGCTTCTAAATGGTGTAGCATTTCCTGGTATTAGAGCCGAGCTTGATGGATTTGCAACTCCCCCCTTCCTAGGATGATCACTATAGCCTGCTTCATTATAAGAGTTCAAAATTTTCTGGCTCTAGTTTAGTCTCACCTTTTGGGACTGTGAAGGTACACTTTGGGTAGCATTGTTGATGTTTGGCATTTGTAAACCTTCTACATAGTTTCCTATGTATCTTCGTGAACATGACAAATTATTCCCCAAGTTAAGCTATAAATAGCATTATGAATTATGGGTGCCATACAAAGCTAACATCATTTTGTTTGATGTGTCCCTTAGACTCGTGAATGATTTCACACTTGTGGTAGTGGATGCAAAATCATTTGCAAATTTAACAGTCTTTTCAACATTCGGTGATATCTCGACACCTTGACCAAATTCATGCAAGAATTTGTTGTTTAAAGAATCAATTTTAGCTAACATCATTTTGTTTGATGTGTCCCTTAGACTCGTGAATGATTTCACACTTGTGGTAGTGGATGCAAAATCATTTGCAAATTTAACAGTCTTTTCAACATTCGGTGATATCTCGACACCTTGACCAAATTCATGCAAGAATTTGTTGTTTAAAGAATCAATTTTAGGCTTTTCAGGTGCCTGTAAATCTTTATGCTGATTTTGAATTTGGAGTGTTTTTACTGGTGCTTCTAATGGTAATGCAAAATCATCCGATTGCATTAAAAGTGACGAGTTAATGCACTTACATCGAAATTTACATTTCCAATTTGCTGTGTACCTTGCTTGGAAGTTGATATATCCTTGTTGTCAAAATTTCTTGGACAATCTTCAGAAAAATTTCCACCTTTCCGTCCACAATCTGAGCAATATGCCATGACTGGTGGTATTTTATTTGGTTATGTAATGTCAAGCTCTAGCTGAGGTGCTTCTGTTTCTATGCTAACCAAGTTGTCGGCATCTTCTTTTAGAACACTAAGCATCAAGCTATAGACTGCTTCATCTTGACCTTTGTACCGTCTTTGGTTTGGTTCTCCAATTAGATTGGCTTCTATTGGTTGATCTGTTGGATCTTGCAATTCTGGTTTTCGATTATAGATCTGACCATTGTAATCCATGTACAATGACCCTGATTGCATATGCACCAAATGGATGCTTTGCGGGCTTGTGCAGATATCTAGATAAATACTTGGGTTGACTTTCTGCACTTTTATATGCACTTCATCTTTGAGCTTGCAATACGTGGCTCCACTGAAGTCTGGGAACATCTGGGAGTTCTCTGAATGTGGCTTTACTCTGATCAATAGGATCTTGCCTCCTGTGCTTCTTTTACTGCTCATAAGATACCTATGACCTTATGTATCTGCATACAAAACCTTATCTCCATTGTAGCCATATAGCTGTAAAATCTGCTCTTGTGCAGTTGTGCACGTGTTTCCACTGTTACTAGCATGCTCTGATGTACTTGAACTCTCGGCTCGATTTGAGTCCATGTCAAAGGGTTCTGTAAAACTGTCTCTTGGTAGATTCTGGTACTGATTAGCAGAATTTCTACTTCTCGTACTAGCCTAATCTACAATTACATGTGAGTCGTGCTCCTATTCATGGAAGCTCAATTGCAATGCAATTGCTTATACTTGCCAATTTCTAGCATGCACGTTCACTTCTAGCTCCTTGATCGAATCGCGGCAACTCTGTCAAAATTTAGCTAGAATAATAATATTCTTGGCCAAATTAATTCAATCCCAGTTCCCAAGGAGATTCCAAAATCTAGCTCTAAATTCTGAGCTTTGATGAGTTTACAATTCTGATTTGTTAATTTTTGGCTCGATTTTGACAAATTTAGAAATCCCCCCCTCATAGCTTTGAGTCGATCTTTCCGCTCGCTTTTTTCGATTGTACTAGTTCACTTTGTGCGGTGTAATTCTCGGCTTGCAGTGTTTGCTCGGTGTGCGGTACACTTTTCGGCTTTGCCTTTTTGGCTTTCGATTTTCTCGTTGCTATTTTTCTCGACGTTGTTTTTTTGCTTTTCGGCCTCCTTCTGGCTGTTTCTGGCACTTTCAGCGACTTCCTTTTTATTTATTTTTTAATTATTTATGAAATTTTGAATTTTCTAATTTTTTAGATTTTGTATGATTTTTTAAAGAAAATTTTGATTTGTATAATTTTTCTATAAATTTTGTGATTTTTTGAAGATTATATGATTTTTACAGTTTCTAGGATTTTTCCCGATCAATTTTGGATTTTTTAATGAATTTTTTGAGTTTTTACGGTTTTTTTTTGTTTTAGGGATTTATCTGTGTCAATTCTTCATTTTTTAAAGAATTTTTTGTGTTATTTATGAATTTTTATGATGTTTCTATGTGGGGTTTTTTTTTGAATTTTCTAAGAGTTTTTCTTTTAAAATTTTTTGTGAATTTTTTTTCTATTTTTTGGTTATTTTTTAATGATTTTTTAATCCTTTTTTATTTTTTATTGGTTTTTTATTTTAAATTCTTTTTATGTTTTTTAATTGTTTTTTTATTTTATAACTTATTTTTAAACTTACTTTAACTAAAACTCCTGCAGCAGCAGCAGCGGGCTTTGATTGCGACGCGTTGACCTCTAGCTCGTTGGCAGCGCACAAAATCGAGCTTGAGCAGCTTGATTTCGGCCTGGCGTGATTGAGAGCGGGGCGCGTAGTACTAGCGACAACAGAGAGCGTGGCAGATGCAACAAGAGGCGGTACGTGACAAGCGGGCTGTTGACATGGCAGGATGTGTACGTAAGCACACAACAGCCACTGCAGTGCTAAATGACAAAGCGACAAAGCGGGGAGAGAGTGACTCAGTGAGTGAGGTAGAGAGAGTTAAGAGAAAGAGTGGGAGGAGAGAGAGAGAGAGAGAGTGAGGGCGTGGGAAGAGAGAGGCGGGAAGGTGAGGGGGTGTGTGTGTGTTAATGAGACAAAAGGGAGAGATAGAGGGGGTTCGTGATGCACAGTGCTAGAAGAATACATTTTCCCATCCAAAGAAAATAAGGGCAAACTTGAGGTCAAAATTTGAAGCTTTTGCCAGTAATTACACTAAAACTTGTGAAAATTTCTCTGTTTTCTTCAAGGCTAGCTCAAAATCTAATGGGGATTTTATGATTTTAACCGTTTAAAATACATTGAACCCGAGGAAGAGAGAATAAGGGGGGGAGAGAGAGAGAGAGAGAGAGAGAGAGAGAGAGAGAGAGAGAGAGAGAGAGAGTGTAAGAGAAGAGAGAGAGTGAGTGGGATGGGTTCACGCAGAACGGAGCAAAAAGAAAAAGAAGAGAATTTTAATGTCGACGACGACGAAAGCTATCTGTACAAACCGTAAAGTTTTATCCGACTTGAGAATTTGATGCGCCGCAAGGCACGGGCATCTCAACTCGAATTCGGCTTTTTATTTTATGAATTTTTTTATTTCCAAGTGCCGAAAATGCCAAAATTAGGCTGGAAATTAGTCGAAAACGCTAAAATTGGCCAGAAAATCCAAAAATTTGCCAAAAAGTCCAAAAATTCCCTGAAAATTCTAGAAATCTTAGAAAATCACCGACATTCACAACCAAACATTTCCGATACGCAAAAGCACACCAAAAAAAATAGATTTTATCGCAAATATAATTTACGACACAATCGTCAACCCGGCCCCCGGAAATAGCGAAACGCTCAAGTCTCGACCACGGAAGGCAAAAATGCGACAAAATGATTCTGTAAATACGCACACACAAAATAGATCATAAAGATCGCAAAATATCATTTTTTTGTGAAATTAACCACAAATTAATGCAAAAATTAGTAAAAATTACAAAAATTATCCAAAAAATTTCTACAAATTCTCCCCACATTGGGGAATAGTGCAGCCAATTAAAATTTCCAAAATCGCTTCAATTCAATTGCCAAACAATTTCATCAATAAAATCAAGACTAGGCAATTAAACCTGCAAAATTAAGTCAAAATTTGACGCAATTGAAGTGTGTAAATCCCTGTTTTGAGCACAAAAACGCAAATATTAATCATTACACACATCAATTATGCAATCAAAATATGAATCAATCATGCAAATTAAACTCTTTTTAGGCGCGCGCGCGCACACACACACTAAAAAATTGGCAGTTTTTACCAATCTTTAGGTGCGCACACAAAAGGGATAAACTTGTCGAATTTGCAATGTGACTTCACAAATCATTAGTTTGGCATGAGCACAACACAAATCAATCATGACAATTAAAAAATCATAACACACACATTGATTTTTAGGTGCACAAACATGAGCAAAATAGTGCACACACACCTAAAATTAGCATACACGCACTCAATTAGAATGCACACACACTTGATTTTAGTGCACACACACTTGAAATAGACCATCCAAGCATGCAATCAACTCAATTAGGTGCCCAATTAGCAACGTACAATCATCGATTAGCAATTGAAACTTGTGAAATTCATGCGCCACCAATTCTTTAAAAATTCAGCATTACGACGATGTGAAAATCCATAACATCAACATTGCATTGCATCAACATAGCATAGCATTACATTGCATCATGGTGAGATCTCTACACAATTCTACACATCTCTAGATTCTAGGGAGGTTGAAAATACCACCTTGATTACCTTTCCGTTGAAGATCAATTGGTCAAATGCTCCAATCCTTCATAGCAAATTAGTAAGGTAGCAAAAATTTCAAATTAGCAAGGGGCTGAGTGTGAAATGAGAGTGTGTAAACACACAATTGGCAAGATATGGTGTCAAATTAGGGAATTATGAACATATTGCTTCATGCACACACACATCAAAATCCACAAAAACATAAACACACAAGTGAAATTAGTGAGGGAACGCATTCGTTTATGCCACAATTACACTAGCGTAGGCCATCGTCCCCAGCAACGGTGCCAAATGTTGGGGGTCCCATCGTTAGAATAGCTCCAATGATCAACAAAATTGTCAATACGGAGGAATGAGCTACCCGGCTAGGGCATAGAAACACTCATATGGTTAGTGAGCTAATCGTGGCAACACAAATGGTTAACTCTACGAGGTGAAATTCTCGGCCTATGGAGGAGCTAAGCCACAATGAAGGGCAATCTCCATATCCACTTCTCTTCACCTCTAATCAACCCAATCACACACACTATGATTGCAAAACGCACACAACACTAATCCTATCATGCAACACACTAATCGCAAGCACACACACATAGATCTATCGAGCACCACACTCCAATCAAACCTACATGCACACACAAGCAAGAGAGAGCAATCACACAATGTTAGAGAGGGATTAACCAATAATTACTTAAGATCTAGCTAATCTAAGCATCATAGGCAATCATAAGAAGCATGAGAGAGGCATAGTGAAACAGAATGAATCATTCATTAGTGATAATCAAGTCTCATGAGCAAGGAGAAGCTCAAGGACTCCATAGCCACACACCTCAAGAGCTCTCATCAAAGAGTGCTCTCAACAAATGAGCTTGAGAACCCTAATTTCTTTTACACACTGCCTTATATACCTAGGGTAAAATATGCAATGTTCGGGCGCCCAAGGCCTTTAGGGCTCCACCACTTACTATATCTGCAACCTAAGCACAGTAACTAACCTGTTCTTTACAACTTGGAACTCCCATTGAGCCCGTAACACATTAGAAATATTACAAGGGCTTGAAATAAATTGGGAATCTACAATACATGACCATTTCAGGAAAATGTGGAAAATGTGTAACTCCAATCTTCACTGCTTCTTCATGTTGATCTTCAATGTGCATCCGTACGTCTTCGATCTTTAGAAGCTTTTGTTAACTGACGTTGACTCAGTTAACACCATGTTCTCATCTACCATCCCAGAGCCTCGAGCATACTTCAGTAGGAAGCTCTGCAAGGACGCATACATATCAACCAAGATAGTGCCAAGCACAACATCTTTATTCCCATATCAGCATATTGCATAGAGCCACGTGCAAGATGAAGGCGTGGACGAGAAAGATGAAGTTGGCCTGACATTTGAAAAACCTTCCTCTCGTTGGACTAGCACACAGGCCATCGTTGCATCTCCTTGGATGTGTGGGATAATTAGGAGTACAGTCGGTAAACCAATGAGGATATGTATGCTCATTGGAGCAAAGGCCAACACCATTCACTTATTTGTTTCCACATGCTAAAAAAATTCTTTTGAATTGACAATCTACAGCTAGATGATGGCAATGAACCCTCAACACCTATGTACTGCAATATTGCTCGAGAAGGGGCGGAAGATATTAAATTAACGGCATCCTTAAGTGATTTGATCCGAGACGTCTCCAGAGAGTGAGCTCGTAACTCTTCAAGATAGAGAACCTCTATCAAAATAATTTGTGGGCAATGTTGCAAGAAGCAGGAAACGTAGCTTTTCTACCCACAAAGAGAGAACCCAAAAACTTGAGGAAACTTCAAATTGCAGTGAATTGAGCCAGCAAGCAGAAAAATGGCTAGAAACGCTTCACAAAAGGAAGCCCACAGTCACTGCATTCCAAGAGGCGACATTCTGAATAGGAAGCTCCTCAAGCACTTTTTTTGCTTTCTAAAGCGCACCACATTTGGCATACATATCGACCAAGATGGTGCAAAGCTTGACATCTTTCTCAAGCGCACCACATTTGGCATACATATCAACAAGGACAGTGCCTAGCACGACATCTTTTTTCAAAAAACTCTGACAAACAATATAATTGTGATTTTTTGTGCCCATATCAGCATCTTGCACCACATGCCTCAAGATGCATGCGTAGGTGATTGCATCTACTGAAAACAAACTAGATCTTTCTCATGTGGGGCAAATCCTGCAACACATTCCAAGAGTCCACACTCCAGATAGGAAGCTGAAAATAGACTAGAGCTTTTTGGCCCTGCTTCTGTAGTGCGTATCCCACGACCCGTGCATTCCAAGCATTTGCATCTGCTGAAAACAGCCTAGAGCTTTATGGCTCTGCTCTTGTTATGCACATCCCACATTCAATGCATTCCAAGAGGCGACATTTCAAATAGGTAGGAAGCTCCTCAAGCAGTTTTTGTGCTTTCTCAAGCGCACCACATTGGGCATACATATCGACCAAGGTAGTGCCAAGCACGAAATCTTTCTAGCCCTGCTCTTGTTGTGCGTAGAGCCACATGCCTTCAAGATGCATGCGCAGGTGATTGCATCTACTGAGAACAATCTAGAGCATCCTGAAATCACTACATTCCAAGAGTCCACACTCCGAACTCTGGCGCTACTATTGTTGTGCACATCCCCAATCAGTGCATTTTGAGAGGCGACATTCTTGACAAGAAGCTCCTCAAGCACCTTTTGTGTCCATATCAGCATCTTGTGCCACATGCCTTCAAGATGCATGTATAGGTGATTTCATCTATAGAGAGGCCCTTGCTTTGCATCTGTTGAAAACAATTTTTGGCCTACTCTTGTTGTGTGTATCCCACAACCAATTCATTACAATGCCTTCCATCTATTGAAAGCGTCCTAGAGCTTTCTGGCTTTGCTCTTGTTATGCACGTCCCGTATTTGGTGCATTCCAAAGAGGCAAAATTTCAGGCAGGAAGCTCCTCAAATAGTTTTTGTGCTTTCTCAAGCGCACCACATTTGGCATACGACCAAAGAACTGTCAAGCACAATCTCTCCTCTCAATAGCCCCTGGGGCTGGAAATCTCCTCATGAATTTGTGTGTCGATGTCAAGATTTTGGGTGATGTCGCAGGCCTTCAAGATGCAAAGAGTAAGTAACGGCATCAGCAAAGAAGCCATCACTTAGCATCTGCTCATAGGAGTTCAGAGCTGAGGTGAAACTGCTACTGATTGCCGCAATTGCTGTTTGAATCTACGAGTGGGTAGAGAATTGCAACAATTGCTATATAAATCTGCGCTGAGATTCACTGCAATTTAAAAAGCCGTGCGATGATGATAAAGGGAGACAGCCATTTTAAAGCTCTACCACGTGGGTTACTGAGAGGCCAGAGATTTGAAATTGGCTCCTACGCTAACGAAGTAAAAACTATTGCAAATCTGCTACTTGCGAGCTACACCTAGCTCAAGCTGTATCCACATAAGCATACATAGCATGAAACTGCACAAGACCATGCAAGAATTGCTCTCTAGTGCTCCACATAAGTTGCACTGCAACCTATGAGCAAAACCGCTAAAAATTTGGCAACTACTACCTCATCGGTGGATAAACACGTCGATCGAAAAAATCTGCCAAGAGTTGTGTACGCTCAAGGAAAAACCCACTCCGAAATGGGCTGTCGGAGCCAAAAATGTCAGTATGTGCCGTCGAAATCGGAAAATCAGAGAACGTCAAAGTCAATGCTGTCTTTTGTCGCTAGGCGGAAGCGCCAAAACTCTAGAGTGCACTAGTCAAATAGCCGCAAATCGGTGTCAAAGCTGATGCCCCGAGCCATCAATGCTCAAAGCTGGTGCTGAGCCATCGATGCCGAGGTCAGAGAGGAATATTGCCGAGACACCAAGAAAAAGCCAAAATCGATGTCGAGTTGCACAAAAAACCATAGCCGAGGAGAAGCCGAGGTCGGGTCGATGCCGGGTGATATCCGAGCTTACTAGTCGAGGCTCGCAAACGCTTGTGTGTGTGCGCGGAGCGCACGCCAAAAGAGAGGTCTCTCTCTCTCTACCTCTCACTTGCTTGCTATCTCTCTCTCTCACTCGCTCGTTGTTATCTCTCTCTCACGCTCGCTCACTCTATCTTGCTAGCTCTCTCTCTCTCTCTCACAGCTCTCTCTCACTCACATGTCAGATGTATGTGAACTGGGGTGTGTGAGAGCATAGTCGTAGAGATCGGGAGGGCAGGAGGGGAGGGGGGGGGGGGGGGGGGTGTGCACCCACCCTTGCACACACAAAATGGTGTGTAACTTAAGTTTTTAAAATAACTTTGTCGATTTCTTCTCTGATGAAAATGTCGACTGCAAAGGGTTGCCTAAGTCTAACAAGCGCTTGTGAGTGTGTGTGTGTGCGCTCTTGCTCTCGACCTGCTGCTCATTCCCTACCACTCTTAAGCCTTCAAAGCTTGCCTAAGCTCTGTAGAGCTTCAAACACTGTGTGTGTGTGTGTGTGTGTGTGTGTGTGTGTGTGTGTATAGCAGCCCTTGATTCTTTGGCTGCCATAGTTCCAACGCTGCCGTGTTCACCCAATTGAGTGTTGCTCAAATGCGCCCTCTCTGCCCAATTTCCCCCCCAATTGATGGCAATGGGCTTGGAAAAAAGAAGAGTCATCAGATGCGACCTGGGCAACTACATCCTAAAGAATCTGGTCGAGGCGAATCTGAAGGGGAGTGACCGAAATAATGCATACATGAATGCGGTTCCAATGCTAACCAGGATTGCTTATCAAGGACTGGGCATGATAGATGAGCTACCAGAGGCTGAATCACAATTGAATTTATTACACAAGGCAAAGCATGCGGTGAGGTCAATGGGTAGCTCATCCACAACATCCACAAAGAGAAGAACAAGAGGACAAATTTCCAGGGCCAAAACACTCGATAGTGAGGCCATGAAGTCGGATTTTAAGAATTAGGAGGAAAAATCAAAACAAAAGATATACCCTCCAAATATCAATCTACAGATGAGGAGGAGGACATCACTGCTCCTTTGGTCCAAAAAAGAATGCAGCCTACTAAACAAATTCCAAAATCACAAGATCAGAGATCCATGGAGGAAGCGCAACGACTCTGGGAGGAACGACTAGCCAAGCTAGTCACTGAATAAAAGAAGGTAGATGAAGCTTCCTTTGAAGATGAAGAAGATGATGTTGAGCTTCGTAAAAAACTTGAAAAACTCAAGGAGGACCAATTTGAGAAGATCAAACAATAAAAATGTCAAAAAGCGACTGAGAAGCTCAATTGGTTGAATCCTACAGGCAAAAGATCCATGAGTTATTAAAGTGGAAATTTGACTAGAGAGAGAAAGAAGATTCCAAAAGACAAAAGACAACTGGCTTGGAGTCTCCACTGCACTCATCAAGGAGTCAACAATTTCTGTAGAGAGATTCTTCTAGAGACACAACTATCACAACTCAGCAAGAGGAGACAAAATCAGAGACGGAGCAACAACAAGTCTCACCCAAACTGAGAACTCCTCCTCTTGCTGACAAAGACCATGAAGGGTTGAAGATCAAGGAGACAAGAAGGAATTTGAAGTAAACAAAGGTGAATCTCAAGCCAAAAGCCTAAATATTTTGAAACAGCAAAACAAGATCAAAGCTAGCCAAAAGAAGAACACAAGCAACCTAAAGAGCAGAATGCAAAAGATCAACAAAAAAAGACGGAGTGCCAGAAAGTTCCTAGCAATTGGCAACTCAAGTATGGTGAGAGGTACCACCTCTCTCAAGAGCGGAGGCTGAGGCGACAGATAAGCTCCTTCGAGAGTTTGATTTAGAAGACAATTTAGAAATGATAAGATTGCAATTCAGATGCCAAAGAGCGGTTTAAAACTTGTGGGAAGTGGATGCAAGAGATGCCAAGACAGAGACCAATGCAACCATCAGAGAGATTGAGCGGCTCCGTAAGAAAATTAAATGCCTACAAGAAGACAAAGAGCAACTTCAAGCTACCTTGGCACGAGAAAAACAAGATGTGGTCAACATTTTTCAAGATCTAGAAAAACAGATCTAGGCCAACAATGAGCTGCAGGTAGAGCACCCAGCTCTAGAAGAGACATTGGCGAGAGAGCAATAAGAAATATGCAAAATTGTGTGAGTCATATGATCTGGTCAAGTACAAGCTCTCAACTCTATTGACACTCCAAGAAGAGCCCCCACCCACATTCGCATCCACATCTCAGGCTCCGACAGCCACTGTAGAGATAATCAAAGCACTGAAAATCTACAAAGACAGATGTTGATGGCTGGGTCAATAGCAACCAACACGCAAAGGGAGCAGGAAATCAAGGAGCTCCAAGGATAACTAGCCAAAGCAAGGGTAGATTTGACCAACTAGGTAGAGAGGCATACCAAAGAGTTACAAGCTAAAGACTTGGCAATCAGTGCTCTGTAGTCAAAGGCTATAGTACCTGCTTGTTGGGATAGGCATGTCCTTCTGTAACCATGGGAAACACCTCTACACTTGTATAGCTTAGTATTTGGCATTTGGCCTATGTGTTGTATGGCTATGTGTAAGCTAAGTAGAAAGGGAGGAGCTCCAGCTGGATATCTACTCCAGGCTTATAAAATAAAGCCCTCTATGTACATATTTTTATGCTATGGTGTGTACTTTAATGTAACACCTTTTAAGTCAAATCACAAGTACTCTCTCTCTCTCTCTCTCTCTCTCTCTCTCTCTCTCTCTCTCTCTCTCTCTCTCTCTCTCTCTCTCTCTCTCTCTCTCTCTCTCTCTCTCTAACTGTGTAAGCTATGTCTGCACACACACACAAACCTCCTTGAGCACACACATACACACACTCACCATCAGCCCCAACAATTGGTATCAGAGCTAGTGAGAATCACGACAAGCCTAGCAATCCTATTAGAATCACACAAGAGCCCAATTTGCTGATTTTCAAGTGCATTACGCACTGCTCAGAAGGTGATGAAGAAGCCCAAATCAGCCCCTTAATCAAAGAAAACCGAGAGCATGGCTTGGAGTTGCTTCGATCCGAGCTCGTGGATGTTTATCCCTCACTAAGGAGCTCTCTCTTGAAACTTTGGATCATGCAAAGCTGAAAATTTTAGCTTATCACCTCATTTGACGGCTTCGGCTTCGCTTCCCGGCCTTAGAGATTTGCCGATCAGCACCTTCGGATGTAGTCACAGCTCAAAAATGACCCCTCTTGCAATACCTGATCACGGAATGGCTTCAAGATTAGCCCACCTCGCTTTGGACAGCAACTGCTCATCTTAGCAACTCTCAGGTTTCATTTTCTATGTACATAATCCCTTTTTTTTAATTATAGTAGCCTTTTGAGCCTTTGATTGGCTAGTGGAGCTTCAGACCAACATACTACACATCTCCAACAATTTGCAAAGCTTCCATTATAATATTTTTGTCGATTAAAACCCGCAAGTTTATGCACACTCGAAGTGGCAGCCAAGCTCAACATCGACAACACGCTCAATTTCGTCACCAAGCTCGACATCGCCAAAATTTTATGGTCGATTTGTATTTGATCAAGCTTCCAAGCTGTTTGAACTTCAAAGCGTGCTTCTCCAAGGCACACATACACTTCACACACGTAATTTAATCACCACTTGTGAAGAGGGGCTTCACACATGTGAAGAGTGACTTCACAATTTTGGCTTTTGATCATTATGTACAGGGCAAGACACTGCCATAGAGAGAGTCTCTCTATTGGTAAGACCAAGTCCCTTTGTGTGTATAACCATTTTGCACCATGGGAGAAAAAGGGATTGAAAAATTTAATGGGGACGGTTTCCATACATGGCAGACAAAGCTACATGGATACCTCATGAAAAAACAGCTATGGTCTATTGTGAAACTGAGAGTAATCGAATCATCCACTTCTATTGAAGGCACTCTCACTAGGGCCCAAATCACGCTAAAGATGAACAAGCACTCGACATAATTATCACATCACTCCACGATAATTATGTGCACTTTACAGATAGTTGCACCGCTGCAATCCAAGCATGGGATACTCTGGAACATAACTTTGGTGCTAAACAAAAGCAAAGTAAGATTAGCTCAAAGAAAAATCTTTATAAACTTACTATGCTTCAAGAGGAGGATGTTTCAAGCCTCGTTAAAACAGATAATGAGCATAATCACGCAAGATCACTTACATTCAATGCCAAGCCCCGAAAGAAGATCAAGTCGTTGTGCTCCTAAGTGCTCTACCTGAAAGTTTTGACAACATAGTCACAGTCTTAGAGCAAAAGGAACCCATACCTTCTCTACAATATGTTACAGGGGCAATCCATGAAGAAGAAAAGCAAAATAAGAAGAAATCTAAATCAGTGGGTGGAGGTTATTTTACATCATCATCATCTAGGGAGCCATCATCATCACCTAGATTAAATAACAAGAAGTGTTATGAGTGTGGCAAGCCTGGACACTTCTCCAAGGATTGCTATAAAAACAAGTATTGTAGCAATTGCGGCATCAAAGGTCATCAAATGCCAAGGAAGCAACAAAGACAAAAGTAGAGTCAATCTTGCAGAAGAAGAGGACGGAGATGCAGCTCAACAGCCAGAGAATTGTCTCCCTGTGTGTGCCGTCCCCAACTGCTTTTGAGAGTATACTGATGTACTATAAATAGTTTTCCACCTTCTTTGTTTAAGGGGAGGATTTCTTAGTCTATGTGACACCATATGATGAGACCACTCAGTCTGTGTGACTACGTCCATTTGTTTGACTATTAGCCTGTGTGACTTTAGGTCTCAATCCAGCTTCATTCAGTATAGTCCATCATTGCCACCTAAGGGGAGGATTGTTGAAATAGGCATGTCCTTCTGTAACCATGGGAAACACCTCTACACTTGTATAGCTTAGTGTTTGGCATTTGGCCTATGTCCTGTATGGCTATGTGTAAGCTAAGTAGAAAGGGAGGAGCTCCAGCCAGATATCTACTCCAGGCTTATAAAATAAAGCCCTCTATGTACATATTTTTATGATATGGTGTGTACTTTAATGTAACACCTTTTGAGTCAAAATCACAAGTACTCTCTCTCTCTCTCTCTCTCTCTCTCTCTCTCTCTCTCTCTGTAAGCTATGTCTGCACACACACACACAAACCTCCTTGAGCACACACATACACACACTCACCATCAGCCCCAACATGACCAAAAAGCACAATAAATGCTTGAATTTGAAAGTACAAATTTACCCACAGTGGACTTACCAAGCACATCATCCGAGGGAGGTATGCATGATTTTGAAGAGGAAATGGAGCAGATAGTTTCTCGCGATGAGCTGAAGAAATGGATAGATGACATGCCTGTAGGATCACATAAAGAGTATATGTTGTATGAGCTCACAGTACTAGAATCGATGGCCTTGTAAATGATCAAACTAGAAGAAGTAGTAAATAACTTTGGCCACAAGATGATAGCCCTTCCACTAATGAAACAAGAAGCCTTATTGTGGAAAAAGAAGCTCTTGCAGGCATTGGAATTAATTGAAAAGGGAGACTACATGGATGTGCTAGTTACAGCAAATCAATTACGTCCTCATCCTAGAGAGTCAACCCCCATGGAGAAATAAGTGGTTTGAGAGAAGACCCTAGGTTGAGACCACATATAGGAATGCCTCTCAACAATTTAGGATCAACCCAATCGATTTTCCAATCCCTAGACGGCAATCCTAGGAGAGCTATTACACATGGATAAACAACTACAAACTGATAAAATTGTACATGGTCCATACCATGAAATCTATCATTGCTCAAATGAGGTATGTACATGCTAGTAAAGATAGCAAAAATGATTATCACATGCATACAGGCTGTAACGAAATATGGCTAAATATCATGGATTGTAGCGGAATTAAAGTAACAGCATTTCCTTAAGAGGATTCTTAATGAACATAAGGAGAGTACTTGATTGAAGGTAGCAAAATAAACATCATACCTAGTTAGCTTGGCATGAACAATACTTGCAAAAGAGAGAGGAGAATTAGAAAAATTGACAATAGTTGAGGACCGGATTTACTTGCAGCCGTGAATGCTCAACTTGGTGGCCAACTCCATTGATATGAAGTTGTGAGTAGACCTAGGGTCAAACAAAATGAAGGAATCATGATCCCTTACCTTTCCCCAAGCATATGAGAGAGATGATCCTTTGCAATGAGCATCCTCTTTTGGAGCTTCGATGGTGGAAGCCCTAGGAGTCTCATTGCGAGCATTTTTCTTGGGGCAAGAACGATAGCCATGTCCTTGCTTGCCACACTTAAAACACTTATGGTCCTTGCGAAGCTCTTCATGAGAGAGTTTGTTTTTACCTTTGTAAAATTCCTTCTCCTTGGACCTATTGTTGTTGTAGTTGTTGTTATAGGAAGTAAAAATGTCTTTGTTTTCCATGGGTTTGACATTCCGTCTAGCCTCTTGTTGGAAATTGATGCGAGAAGCAACCATGGTGTGGTGGATTACTTCGGTGGTAGAACTAGGCCATTGGGAATTGACATACTCGGCCATTTCTTCAGGTAATCCCGCACAAAATTGTTGCTTTTGCTCGACAAAGTCTATCTTTTGGAAAACAGTAGCCTTGAGATGTAAATCCCAAAACTTGTCCACATATTTGTGAATAGACTCATGTGAGAGAAGCTTCAAACTGTGCCATTTGGTAAGTACTTTGTACTTTGCATTGCTTGCCAAGGAATTGCTTCATGATGGAAACTCGTAGAGTTTTCCATGCCTTTGGGGCTTCACCGTTGCCACGAAGGCTAGCCCACCATTGAGGAGCCAATTTTTGGAAGTGCATAGCTACATGGCGTAGCTTGGAGGACTCCATAAAGCCTTCATCTCAGAAGGCTGCATCAAATTGTGGGATGAAGTCCAATACTTTGTCGGTGGTACCAAAGGTGCCATCATAGGTGAGAAAAGAGATACTCTTTCCTCCCTCTTTGAACTTCTTGAACTTTTGTGATCTTCGCTAGGCAGGGTATGATTTGCGATGTCCTCCCCTCTTGTATTCTCTAGGAGAATAGCCATAGATTTCATTGAGAGAGGAGGAAGTGAAGAAGAAGGAGAAGAGGTGACCTCTTTCTTGACCTTTTCTTCCTTTGTTTCCTCTCTTCCCTTTTGGAGTGACAAGGAGAAGGACTGTGTGTTGACCGTTTTCTCATGGGAGGAGTTGGCGATTGTCTAGACCACCGTCTCGGTGGAGCCACATCTTCAGAGGAACTTAGGGATTTATTACTTTCTTGTTCTTTGGATTCCTCTTCTCGTCGTATGGGAGAGAGTCTTCTTTTGGGGGTCTCATCAAGAGGCCTCCTAAGCTCTCTCTCTCTTTACTTGGAGAGGATAGGAATCTCATAAGCACAAAGTTGTTGAGTAACTTCGGCTTGCAAAGTAGGATTGCCCATAGCTTGATGCAAGCTAGTAACAAGATAATTGATAAACATGGGGGCATCATCATTAGCACCTTCATGTGCAAAATCAAAGTTTTCAATGTTCATTCTACTCTCGGTTATTGTCAGCCATGCTAGTTATACTTATGTGATTACCTAGTGTATTCTTTGGCAACTCAAAACCTTAGTTTCTACTCCTCTTAGCCTTTGAAACTAAGCACTTAAGTATCTACATCCACGGCTCAAATTGGTTAATTATAGAGAGGAGTGGGGTGGGTCTAACATAGCATAATTGCCGAGAGATATCTCCTTTTGGACTTCTTATGGCTCAATAATGGTAAAGCCGTAGGCAAGTTAAAAAAGACCCCATTATTAAGACCAAAGCTCCCAAGGTGTGCACCATATCCCACATAATGGGTTCAACAAAACCGATAATAGATCCCAGTCCCACTTACCCTAATATAATTAATAAAATCAACCATTAGTAGGCTACTTAAGGACCTCTCTTCTTAAGCAAGAAAAGAGAAACCAAATGCTCTGGTACCAATGTAATGGAAATGGCCTATGAACTTTGAGAATAGTGGAACTAAGAGAATTAGAGTGAGCATTTTTGTGACATTACTTTGAGAACATAGAGGGTGAACTCAATTGATGGTAGCAACATGAACATAGTACTTAATTAACTTGGCATGAACAATACTTTTGCAAGAGAAAGAGAGAGTGTTATAGAACATGACAATAGTTGAGGACCGGATTTACTTGGAGCCGGTCCCCCTTCCAAAAGGCGTTTGTATTATAGATTCTTCCATCAAGAGAGACTTGTTACAATACAATCTTTGTGCTCCTTGTGACCTTGGTGATGCTATGAAGGTGGAAAGCTTCATGCATCATGAGCATAACATAAACTTTGCAAAAAGCATTAACTATCCCAAGGCCTCAAATACCTTCGAAGGTGGAGAGAGCTAGCAAGGAAATGAGGGTAGGGAAGAGGCAGAAGAATCAATGATAGGAGAAAGAAACAGAGGGAATTTCCTAGAACTTGGAAATTGAAGCCCGCAGTAGGAATATTCTCATGGGGATTTCCCTTGCACTACCTGCAGACATTCAAGGAGGCTTTCATCATAGGGTTCTTTGAGATGGACTCCACCATCTTCAATCCCCTAACCAAAGATCTACTGTAATGGAATTTGCCTATTCAATTTGAGAATAGCGGAATTTAATGAGAGTACTTTCAAGAAATGATTTTGTGAGCATAGCGGGTAGACATAATTGAAGATAGCAACATAATCATAGCAATTAGTTAACTTGGCATAGACAATACTTTTGCAAGAGAGAGAGTTTAGAGAACATGACAACAATTGAGGACCGGATTTATGTGGAGCCGGTCCCCCCTCCAATAGGCATTTGTATTATGATTTCTCCCATAAAGAGAGACTTGTTACAATACAGTCTTTGTGTTCCTTGTGACCTAGGTGATGCCATGAAGATGGAAGGCTTCATACACCACAAACATAACATAAACTTGAAGAAAGCTTTAACTATCCCAAGCCTCAGTCCCAAGACCTCAAACACCTTCGAAGGTGGAGAGAGCTAGCAGGGAATGAGGGTAGGGAAGAGGAAGAAGAAACATTTCGTAGGAGAAAGAATTAGTTCCTCACTTATCATACTCTTGTTGCTAGCATACATAATAGCATAGTAATGAAGAAGAAGGAGATGGCAAGCCTAAGCATTGAAGCATGGCTCTTGGTTGGATTTGCACTCCATAGCCAAGAGTGTTGGTGTAGGCTCTCAACCTCTACTTGCTTGGAGAGGGAGCTCTTGCACTTTGCATATCACACAATGAGAGTGCTTGTGAGTGAGTGTGGGTGAGTATACCCCCTAGGCACCCCCCTAGCTTGCTTGGGTCGACCCCCCCTTGTAGCTCATGCCTGAAGCTCATTGGACCCCTCCAGGCCTAGCCAATCACAAGCAGGAGCCATTACAAGCAACATGGGTAGCCTTGGGACAAGTGTCCCCCTTTCCCCTTTGAGAGAGAGGACTTGATAAATGCTAAAACAATTAGATAATTCATGTAATTTATCATTGGACCCCTTTGAAGCCTAGCCAATAGGCTTCAAGCAACACATGAAGGTAACATGGGTAGGGGCCTGACATGTGTCCTTGCTGCCTCTTCAAGATGGGCTTCCCTTGTGTGTGTGAGTGGGTGTTCTCTCTCTAGGCCCTAGGAAAAGGGCTCGCCCCCCCTCTTGTAGGAATGCTTTTGACTTTTAGGTGATCAAGCACCTTACTCACCAAGCATGACAAAGCACTTGAACTAGGGGGGGTTCCCACAAGCATCTCAGGCAAGCTTCTCAAGGCACCTCAAGTACTTTAATCATGCAGCAAGTCAAGCACCTCAAGCATGGAGCCAGTCAAGCACCTCAAGCATCTTAATCAAGCACCTCAAGCATGAAAAACACCTCAAGCATGACAAGCACCTCAAGCAGGACAAGCACCTCGAGCTTGGGCCGGGTTCCCACCTCAAGCTCAGCCCTAGCTTACTTAAGGTCAAAAGGACTTTTACACACATTTATTGGAGGTCTTCAATGAAGCTAACCCTAAGGTCTTATGCTCCATTGGTTAGCCTTGCTCTTTGATAGACCATCTCCCTTTTGGGCCCCTTTACATTGGCCCCGTGTTGAGATAGATCTAAAAGCACATACCTATATCTTAACACTTGTTCCCGTTTATTCTCCCACATTAAGTAATCAATTTAATATGAGAAAATCATTTGGGTTAGTTAGATATTAGATTTTATGACATCTACCGACAAGGCACATAGCCTACCGGAGTGCATTTCTCAACAATCCTTTCAAAGGTCTATCAGTCCAAGCCGACATAGTCACTCGAGCTACCAAGTTCATTCGGATCACAAAGAAATTGGAGAAATGGCAGTTCGACTAGTGAAGAGCAACAAACATGGCTTGCACGAGGACGTGCAACGGATAGGAAAGGGGGAATGTTTGACAAAAGTAGTTGATGGGCACCCTCCTAGCAATCCACACCTTGGCCTAGCCTAAAATTTTGTTGTAAGCCATATCATTTTTCTGAAAAATCCTTGTAAAAGCTGTATTCTTTTATCATGATCCTAGAAGCCTTTGAAGCCGGCCATTGGCTATATGAAAAGCCCTAGGTTAAAAGCTCAAAACCTTAGTTTAAACACACCTTGTAACATCATCCAAATGCCTATTATAAGTCCTCCTAAAGTTTCGTTGCAATCCGAGCTCATTTTGTCGACAAAATGGTATGATGACCTAGAACGGTGAGATAGGACATATGCTAATTTCCCTGATTAGAGAGTGATAGTTTGCTAGTTGTGCTGATAGCTTAGTTCACTAGGTTCGCTTCTGAGATTGACACCTTCAAATTGTCTCCATACCTCATTTGAGTCACTTCCCTAAGTATTGACATTATATTAGTGCCAGATAGCTATGATAGGGACGTCCGATTGTGGCTACTCGCTAACAATATGCGGTGTCTCAACAAATCTAGTTAGTTTGCAAGATCATTGCTTGTATATCCAAAGAATCCCCAATTGATGAGACATACTTCACATTTATTCAAAACAATGGTGAAGTTCTTTGTAATGTTTTTGCATCCCAATGGAGGCTTATGCTCATGTAATGTATCCATTTTGGTCTTGTACATCCCTATTTTGCTTCTCGTCTACACTTGCTTCCATGTTCTTGAAGTTAATTTTTGAATCTGCATTTGGCATGCATGTGGTGTGCTCTAGGATGTCATTTGGTATTCATTCCAAATCTATCCCTAGTTCACCCTGAGTTCATCAATGTGAGTCAAAAACCCATGTATGCATGCTCTTAGAAACCATTTGCAAGTTTTATCCCTAGTTCACCCTCAGTTTACCTCTAGCTCACCCTTATTTCACCCCTAGTTCTTCAATGTGAGCCAAAAACACATGTATGTATGCTCTTAAGAATCATTTGCAGGTTTTTCTCCTAGTTCATCTCTTGTTCACCATTGTGAGCCAAAAATCCATGTTATATGCATGCTCTTAGGAATCATTTGCAAGTTTTGCTCCTAGTTCACCTCTTGTTCACCCCTAGTTCACCACCAATAGCCAAAAACCCACGTATGCATACTCTTGAGACTCATTGGTAGGTTTTTCTCCTAGTTTACCCTTAGTTCACTCTTAGTTCACCACTTTGAGTCACAGACCCATGTATGAATGCTCTCGGGAAACATTTGCAGGTTTTTCCCTAGTGCATCCTTACTTCACCCCTAGTTCACCCTTGTGAGCCAGAATCCCATGCTCTTGGGAATCATTTGTAGGTTTTGTGCCTAGTTTACCCTTAGTTCCCTCCAATTTCACTTTTAGTTCACCATTGGTTCACTCCAAGTTCACGCTTAGTTCACCCTTGTGAACCAAAACCCCATGCTCTCGGGAATCATTTGTAGGTTTTGTCCCTAGTTCACCCTTAGTTCACTTTAAGTTCACCCCTAGTTCACCCCAGCTTTAGGCCTAGTTTAGACTCAATTCAACCATAGTTTACCTATAGTTTATACCAATGCCTAGTTTCCATTTGAGGGATTTCACCCTTACACGACATCCAAACCTTACTTATCCCGTTAATAGCCTTCAAACCTTAATCATCCCATTAATAGCCTTCTTGCCAAGGCACACTCCATACATGGGCCACTCCTTTTATTGCTCTTTGCCTGTGGTTTGTACTATCATTCTTTCATTTTGGACTATAATTTCCTAGCAATGCAATTTCAAACTCATTCTCTCATTGCCTTGTATTTTCCTTGCATTGCATTATTTGCAATTGTTACCTCTTACTACAAACTAAGACCAGAAAGTGATAATTATATTAGAGGGATGGCAAGATGGAATGCATTACATAAAGAGCCAAAATATTATATCATGTAGCATTGTAATTTTTTGGAATAATTTTGACCTTAGGACACTTTTGAATTGGAATTGGTCTTCACACATCATCAAACTATTCATATCCAAAGGAGAGCATAATGAGACATATTGGAGGAAGCAAGATGGACTATATTGCATAAAGAACAAAAAAATTACATCAAAGCCTTATCATGTAGCATAAGAGGCACTAGCATATGATGCACTATGCTCACATAAGGTCTCAAGATTTATATTACAAAAAAATTCACATAGCATCAAATGACTTCCATCAAATGAGATAAAAAGATATGCTAGGCCCATATCTAATCTATAGTCTCCAAGGTGCATCATCCTTGCACACCATCAAGTCCTAGAGTCTTTTTGATCCAAGCAATAAGCTCCTTTTTTAGCCTTTTAATGGCTTGGTGCTTGAACCCGGTCTTTGTCAGCCATACATCAAACATAAGGAGTTAGTGAGCTATGTAAATCACTAAGGTAAGAGCATTGCATGAAGTCAAGTGATCAATCTTGCAACAAAAATCACATACCCATCTCTTTGACTATTTTCCAAGGGCCCCAACAAGAAGATACTTCATGTATACCTTGAGATAAAACCCACAATCATGTGCATTTGGTTGACGAGGAACCTAAAAACATTCATCATTTTGTCAATCGTGCAAATAAAAACCCTATAAATTGACCTTATTAACATGCAACCAAACACACATGATAGCACTTAAGTCATTGACACACCTCATTCATTTCGAGCGGTGATAGTGCTTTCCTCGACTTTACCATGAGCTCTTTCAAACCCTCATTCAAACAATTGTGAGAAAGAATCTCAAAACTAGGAAACTTGTTACTTCCAGCTCTCACCAAGAAATCCCCTATATTCCTTACCACAAACATACCTAAAAACACTAGCAAGATAGGTTGTGGCATCGAAGTCCGGCAATGAATTGAGATACATGATAACATGTGCCTCCCGAGGAAATTTGTCAAGCTTTTTGAACTGATTGTTGAAGAGGACCCAATGGTTCCCTAAAGGTGACATAGAAACTCAACAAAGTAAGTATAACAACAAAGGCACATTACTTTTAAATACCAAAAACAATGAATAGAGCATACCTGTTACTATTGGGAGAAAAATGAACCAATAATGTTGAGACATATCTAAACCTTGCACATAATTCTTAATAGCCCCAACATCCTCATGATGACGTGCATTGTATTGAAAACTTACATCACAAAGACACGTGCTTAAGAGCATTCAAGTGAGCTTTAGATTACACTTACATCATAAACAAGCTCATCGTTTTGGTGGAAGCTTTTGCGTGGGAGATAGCTTGAAGCATTTTCATATCCACCTCCATAGCTTTATTAGATCATTGATATCTAAAGTGAATTGGCAATCCACTTTCAAAGCTATATGCCAAAGCAAAGAATACGTCGATTTATGATAGAGAGGATAATAGTATTCACCGTGCTCGTATGGCCTCACTGTCATATCTACTACTTGCTTCCAAGTTAATTCCCTTGTTGCTTACACGAAGAAAGTGGGATGGATCCTTTGCAAAGGGGAGAGTCACTAATTGTTTGGATTTGGTTCGAGGAGCCGATGGTCAAGCTAATCTAATGTGTTTAAACAAGGTAGCCCCACATCTTCCATTGCTTGTGATTGTCAGTATGTTCAAAGAGCACGATGTGACGATCGAGCATGAAGAGCAAAGGGCACAAGGGTGGGGGTGCAATCATGCTCCAATGGCAAAATCTAGAGCTCGAACCTTTTTATTTAAGGTTGGAGGGGGAAAGAAGACCTTATTAAGGTATTAACGATGAGAAAAGAGCATCAAGAGTTACAACTTGAAATGGTGCTCCACATAAGGCATTAAGGATGAGAAAGAGAAATGGTGCTCCAATGGAGCCGAGGTTTCTTGACCAATGGAGCCGAGGTTTCTTGACCAATGTGGGCATTGAGATTAAAGGGAGGAAATTAAATTGAAGTCGAGAATAAAGTAAAGTAGACATAACATTAAGGTGCGAATGGAGCTATTGGTCTGCTGCATAATGTGCCACAGACAAGCAGGAGGAAGGAGGCAAGAACGAGGAGGCTAGGGGCAACGTGAACACGTGAGGGTGAACTAGGGTTGTGTGTGCCAATGATGGCTTGCGTGGAGCCTTGAATGCTCACGTGCCCCCTCACATTATTTCAACGCCGGCTCTAACAAAAAGCGTGAAGGCCCTTTCCAACTTGGCAAGGCACACATCACCCTCCACCTCAACGCTCCCAATCCGTCGCCATTAGACGACCCAATTGGCTCCTTCCTTTGCTTCCCTCCATCCCCCTTGCCACCCCGCCGTGCAAGATAGTGATAACGCCTGCCCTCCCCATCGCTCCCCATGGTCTCTGCATGGCTGTTGCTCTTTGTTTTGATTTCCAAGAGGGTATTTGGAGAGATACCGACGTATTTGCACGGGCAAGATTCTACCCCCGCCTGCTTGCGGAAGATAATGTCTTTACTCTCCATTCTTGCAAAATGGACAAAGTTAGCATACACCATCTTCTACCCTCGTGAGCCACCCTGCTTAACAACTTGCTTAAAACCCGAAAAATACCCCTAATTTTCTGGAAAATGATTGGTGGGGGTTCTACCCAGCCCGCGCGAATCTGTTCTAATTAACTTGCTGCCCCATATCGTTCATTTTCAACGTGCGCACCTTGCACTGCTGCTTCAGCCTAGTACACACTACCTTCTCCTGTTCTTGGTCCCTTTCCCTTCCCAAGGATATCTTTCTTCTTCTCCTCTCGCTTGTTCCCTTGCGTTCTTCCTCTCACGCGCACATAAAGGTACTCCCATAGTGCAGTCGAAATGGAAGAGCGATTTCCTGCTGGGCTTCGAGTGTTGGTGGTCGATGATGACCCAATTTGTCTTCTTATTGTTGAGCGGCTACTTCGTAGCTGTCTGTATCAAGGTATGCTCTCTCTCTTTCTCTCTGTCAGTGGTTGCTGTGTGCATTCCTTGTGTGTGTCTCGTTTCTTCTCATTCTGTGGTTGTTTCAGTAACGACTTGTGAGCAGGCGGTTATGGCGCTTGCCATGCTGCGAGAGAACAAAAGCAGGTTTGATGTAGTCCTGAGTGACGTGTACATGCCCCACATGGATGGATTCAAGCTTCTTGAGCTGGTTCGCTTGGAGATGGATGTCCCTGTTATCAGTGAGTTTTCACATCCTCCACAGTGATTGCAACTTCTTTGTGAGCGTGTGATCGTACATGATGTAGCTGTTAGGTCCATATGCATGTCATCAGTGCACATGTGTGCGCAACACCGCGTGCATGCACGTGCACGCATGCACATACACTCTCTCTCTCTCTCTCTCTCTCTCTCTCTCTCTCTCTTTCTGCAAAGAAAGAGGCTGATTTCTGTGACTTGAACATCCCTCAGAACGCCCCAAATGGTGCTGATTCTTAGGGCAAGTACATCACTGATTGCCATCGGTAGGATCTGACAACAAAACCCAATGTGGATAATTTCATAAGAAATTGAGACAATGAAAGAAACAGCAAAGAAAGAAGCTCATGAAATGAAAAGAGAAAACATGCTCTAAAAACACACACACACACACTCTCTCTCTCTCTCTCTCTCTCTTTTCATCACCCTTATGCACACACATGAGTGTAAACACACAGCCACACACTAAAACATACGCATACGGTTTTGGATATAGGGGCCTTATTGGTAGATGTTAGTCACTAGATTAATCTGGCTTGCTTTAGCTTTCAGTCTGTGAGCCAATTAATGCAGCAAAGTAGGTTTCTTATTCATAAGCTCACATAGGATGTCGGGTCCCAACCCTCCAGGGCCCCCTTGCTCTGTTGCCAAAGCAAGTACTTTCTTTATTCTTGCACAATGCTGATACAATGTCTAAATGCTGAGGTGTTGGTGCTAATGGGTACTGATGTTGTGGTACTTGATGACGACTATGTCAACGACGACGATGGAGACTATGATGACGATGACGATGGTGTCGTCGTCAAGTCCGGGACTTGCGATGATGATGATGATGTCAACGACAACGATGATGTCGACGACGACGACGTTAAGGTTGAAAAAATGCTAACGCTGAAAACTGAAATCTGTCGTGATGGATTGCTTTTCGACGAGAGTTTGCTGTCGGGAATGGAATTGGGGATGCGACGAGGCTAAAGGGATGGTACTGTTGCAAAAACGTTGATGGCTGAAATCTGCTCCAAAAACACTAGTGCTGTTGGGGTATTGTTGAGAGAGAGACCACCTGCCGGGTGCAACACTTGGTGTACCACCTTTTGCTGCCTCCTCTGCCTCTACACAAGATATCGGGTCCCAACCCTCAAGGGTCCCCTTGCTCTGTTGCCAGAGCAAGTACTTTCTTTATTCTTGCACAATGCTGATACAATGTCTAAATGCTGAGGTGCTGATGCTAATGGGTACTGATGCTGTGGTACTTGATGACGACTATGTCAGCGACGATGGAGACTGACGACGACGACGATGGTGTCGTCGTCAAGTCCGGGAACTGCGATGATGACGACGATGTCAACGACAACGATGATGTCAACGACGACGACGTTAAGGTTGAAAAAACGCTAAGGCTGAGAACTGAAATCTGTCGTGAGGGATGGCTTTTCGACGAGAGTCTGCTGTCGGGAATGGAATTGGGGATGCGACGAGGCTAAAGGGATGGTACTGTTGCAAAATATTGATGGCTGAAATCTGCTCCAAAAACACTAGTGCCTGGTGCAACACTTGGTGTACCACTTCTGCTGCCTCCTCTGCCCCTATTGAGTGCTCAATGGGTTTCTTTTCTAGTTTCTTAGCAATTTGTCCTTAGCCTCGCGAGAACCCGCTCCCACTCAGTTGTAGATCCTCGCTAGTTTCCCCGTCAAGACCTAGATCATCCTAGCGTTTTCAGATTTCAGAAAATCAGCCAACGTTTTGCAATTTCAGCCCTAGCTCGTCGAAGCGGTTGCATATCCAGGCCGCAGTGCCGCCCCAGTAGCAGATTGTAGCAGAGCATCCGGCGTTTTCAGTTTTCAGCCTTGATGGCGTCGTTGTCGACACCATCGTCATCGTCGTTGTCATCGTCATCGCAGATCCCTATCTTGACGACGACACCTTCGTCGCCATTGTAGCAGATCCCGGACTTGACAACGACATCATCGTCGCCATCGTCACAGTCTCCATTGACATCATCGTTGTCGTTGACATCATCGTCATCGACATAGACTCCATTAGCACCTCGTCATTGACATCATTGTCATTGACATAGAACCTCAGTACCCCTTCAGTACCTCAGTACCCAGCATCAGTTGAAACCGGCCCGTGGGGCGGTAGACGTTGGCTTTTACCCGAAATTCTTTACTTTAGACACACACATAGAGCACTTTGCAAAGAGAATCTGCGACGGGAATTAACACTTCAATACACACATGGCTCGGAAGCTAGAATGTCTCGAGCAGATGCCGACAACCTGTAGGCCCCAAAATTGGCACCCCTTTCGGTATTTCTTTATACTTTGAGAGGGTAAATTTACAAAGTACCCAGGTCCTGGGAATCCTTTGTCTATATCCAACTAGATACCACTTGATTTGGCAATTTCGGCAGCATAACAGCCCCAAAACTTGCGCAAAACCAATTCCCCTGTTGGAACTCACTTCCACTGGCATAAACCCTTTGATTCCTGCCCAAAAACAGTAAATTCAGCACGCTGTATTTACTGGTTTTTGCCCTGTTTTCAGCCCCAAACAGTCCCCTAATTGTCCTCTGCCAGTGGGGCACATTCCCAATGGTTCTGGCGTTCGTATGACTGAAAAACAGTCAATTTACAGCGCATACACAACACTGAATTTGCACCTGTACGGTGAGGTTATGACCCTCACCGGTGCCTGCTTTGGAGTAGTAGCTAGCTACCCCTGTTCCTGCTCAAGGAGGCTCTTGTCTCAGCACAAAAGCATGAACCCACACAGCTGTACATCAGTCAAATGAAGAGCCCTCTTGTGGGGCATCACATAACTGCACGTAGGGGAGAGAGAGAGCAGTGTGTAGCGTGCAAGGCATCACTCCTGGCACCACACTGTACATAGAATGGAAAGGAAGCACTCCATAGCTCTTAACCTGTGATAGGCTCTCAATGAAGCATCCCCCTAGCATAAATTGAGCGCCCTCTCTTCTGCCCTTGACCTGTAATGCATCTGTGAACAAATAGATGCAAAAAGGGGAAGATTTCCAAGGGCTCTTCTGCCCTTGACCTGTAATGCATCTGTGAACAAATAGATGCAAAAAGGGGAAGATTTCCATGGCTGCCAAAACCTGCGTATCACTGAAAACACAGCAAAACAGCCTTGCAAACATGCATCTGATGCCTTCCAATGCTGAAAATGAGTTCCTTAGTCTTAGGTGAAGTCATGGGAAGCTAAAAAATGGAGAGAAATGGCTGAAAATCACAGTTATCGGCCTCCAAAACTGCTCCAGAAAGTTGGTTACAGATTCTCTTCTCCCAAACTTGGTAAATTGACCAAAAAGTGCCACTTGGCACTCATACATGCAATTTCCCGGCATTGGGCTTCCTGCTTAAAAATCTCTCAACTGGTGCATCAGTTGACTTTGCAGCAGAGTAATAAAATGTTCCCCTGGTCATACCGAAGGTAATGACGCGAACACATTTCACGGCCCAAAATAGCAGTTCCCTAATTTTTAGGAGATGTTTCCGTTGGGCTCCCACTGGTCATCTGACCATCTATCCTCATTGGGACTGCATCCAAAAGTGCAATGTGGCCCAACTGTCGAATACTTTCTGTTGGTGATCCCACCTTGACTTTATGCCTTTATTGAGTTCACTTCCTAGTATCCACCAACTTGCTAAGTGTGATGGGGGGACCTACATGATCTTGCTCTGAGCTTAGACATCCTCTTTCTGTACAAATTCCAATGCCGACCACTATCCATCTGCGGGTGAAACTACCGTTCACATTGGCCATACAATGTCCGATCATTTGCAACTTCAAAAAGAGGGTCTCAAAAATTAAACAAAAATCATTGGAAAGAAACCAACAACTAAGGTTAGCAGTTGCCACGTCCTCGTGACATCAGTAGCATCAATACCCATTCGCATCAGCATCTCAGCATTTAGTCATTTTATCAGCATTGTGCAAGAATAAAGAAAGTACTTGCTCTGGCAACAGAGCAAGGGGGCCCTTGGAGGGGGTTTGAGTCTTGAGAACCATCTGGTGTCGTATTCTTCTCTCTCTCTCTCTCTCTCTCTCTCTCATTCTCAACACTTTCATTCACAGAAGCATTCACTTTGTTTGTGATCATTGCACTTGCACTCTCTCTCTCTAAGAACGGAAGGCTCTCCCTCCGTAAGTAAAAGGAACCCTTGAGCACAGTTTGGAGCACTCATGTTGAGCACTATCAACATTTACTTCCGCTGCACCTTACAGATTAGGTTTAAAAACCCTCTTTGGGCCACTCAACAAGAACTTCCAAGCTGGTAATAAATTCTTTTGCTTCTTTCCAAAAGGGTTTAGGCCCCTTTGTTGGGTCCTTCTCATTAGGCTATGCTACAACCTAATTCATGAGTTTGTGACATTCAAAGAAATGTAATGTAAGGTGCAGCTGAATGAATGTTGTATTTTCTCAAGATTAGTGATCTTTATTGCTCAAGGTTCCTTTTAGTTCTTAGGGAAAGAGAGAGCTTGAAGAGTGTTGTGGTCACGAACAAAGTGAGTGGATATTGTGCGTGTAAGTGAATGAGACTGAGAGAAGGAGAGAGAAGAGATACGACACCGAGAGGTTGTAAAACCCTCCTCCGAAGGCCCCACTCTCGTCGGCGAGAGTGGTCTACTTTGATTGCACAAAGGAGTACCATGCGAATGCAATGGACTGATGCAATGGGACTATGCCGATGACGACGATGGTGGTGACGATGACAACTTGATGGCTGAAATCTGGGATCTTCTAATCGCTGAATTTGGGGACTGTTTCGGTGGCTGAAAATGACGGTTTTGGCTTCTTGGCTGAAAAATGAGGTTTCTTAGGGCTGAAAACTGATGGTCTTTACGGGCTGAATCTGCTACACTTTAGGTGAATAATGCCGGTCTTAATTTGCTGCTGAAATCCAAAAACGCCAGGGGTTGAAATTGGTCCTTCTGTCGTCGGGGTTCTGCAAATGCAAAAACGCTAGGCTGATCTGCTGTGTCGTGATGACACCGGGGCTGATTTGCTGTGCACAAATCGCCAAGGCTGATCTGATGCAAAAACGCTAGGTCTTCTGTGGAGAAAACGCCAGAGTAGTTACGGGGGTTGGTCTTGTTGAGAAGCTGCCTGTTGAGCAAGGTGCTCCTGTTGCCTCTTCTCCAGAAAGTGTGAACTTTGGTTTGCTTATATATTAACTTAGCAAAATTGCCCTACCTACTTTTGTTGGAAAGTCACTTAAAAATAATAAGTGAAAATAACCAATAAATAGGAAAATAGGCTAAATGCATTGGAAAATTCCCCTAACTGATGCTAATGGATTCTGATGGGAATTCCGATGATCATGCTGTGTGCAACCGGAGGATATGCATCTATGCTAAGTGACTGGGCATGCACGGTCTACGAATAGACTCACAAAAGTGCTAGATCACTGCTAATCTAACTTGATCGGACTGATTGAACCCTGCTGTGGTGTAGCTTGTCCACGGACACATAGGGTTGGGATGTGTCACGTGACATTCCCTCCTTTTCAAAGTGAGGTACTGGTACCGAACTGGATGGCGTCGAGGGAGATCGTCAACAGCATCCGGAATCCTGGAAGGGACTCTTCGCCGGCCCACTCTGCTGTGTGGGTCAAGCAGTACTTGAACTTCATAAAGGTCTGCAACGCTTGCTTCTTTGGGCCGCGTCAAAAGCGACACAAAGTCTTCTGAATCTTCTTTCTTGAGTCAACTTCGTCTAGAGACCTGCTTCTTTCGTCTTCAAGAATCTCCATGGCTGAAAATTCCTGAAACCATCTCCAACACAAAACCATGAACATACCCATTCCATGTAAAGTGAAGGAAAAAAATCTTGTCTTCTCTAAAGACTGTGCATGCAACGTAGATGAACAAATAGACTGAGTGACAACCCGTTCATCAAACACATGCAAATAATGAGGTCGAATCTTTTCTGTTTGATCGAATTCAATCAACTGTGGCAAATCACAAATGGAAATGCCCATGCTTGGTGCTCATACAATCATGTGCTCTTTCGGAAACTGTGTCATGCCAAGGAAGAGACATGGAATGCGACTTCCTTACATACAAACTTAGCTTTGTACGAAAAATCCGCATACATTCGTGCTCATCTATGAGAGAAACGTGCTCAACATATAGTATGTCATGCCTAGTAAAAGGGATCACATAACGATGCTGACTAAAATACAGGAAACCTTCACGAATGAAACACTCGAACAATGGGTGCGTATCAATCATGTGAACACATAGTACTTCCTGTAAGGGCTATTTGGACCAAGGCTCGAGAGCCAAGATCGCTTTTTCCGGATCTATCGAATCTTCGTGTGGGGGATCTGTGGACCTTGACTCGAAAGCCAAGATCAATTCTTAGTGATTGATCGATTCTACAACAAGGTTAGCTTTGCTAGGAAAAGCATCAACTAACACATCATCATGGCGAACAATCACATAATCTTCAGGCAATTGATCATGCTTGTCTTTTTCATCCAAGTCATCATGCAAATCATTATCCTGCAAATCATCATGCTTCTCATAATCATGCAATTCCTGTGTCATGCTGTGGAGAAAAAGTGA
The DNA here is from genome assembly GCF_014529385.1 of Adiantum capillus-veneris. Taxonomy (NCBI): domain Eukaryota; kingdom Viridiplantae; phylum Streptophyta; class Polypodiopsida; order Polypodiales; family Pteridaceae; genus Adiantum; species Adiantum capillus-veneris. The sequence continues at coordinate 63,657,863 of NC_140955.1, read as the reverse complement.
CTGAGAGAGTCTCTTTATCTCGAATCCTTTCAACCTTGTTCTGCATATTAGCAATGAGAGATGGAGAAGGAGAAGTATCCACTCCATGAAAGACAGTAGGAGAATCGCTTTTGGCATTGAGAGTTAAAGTGCTAGCCTCCCAATCAACGAGAGGGTTGATTTCACGAAACCATTTCATGCCTAAAATCATATCACATCCTGAGAGAGGAGAAACAACAAATCTTCTAGTGAAGGGAGTCTGTTGAATTGCAAACAACACATCAAGGCACTTCTTTGTGATGAGAGTGTCCATACCAGGACGAAAGCCAGAGACCTCGATAGGAGATCTCGGACTAACTTCAAGGCGGGCTCCCTTAACAAGAGAGGGGATGATCACATCATGCATACTACCTGGGTCAAACAATATGACAAAACGGTGCCCCGACGTACGACCATAACATTTAATGAGAGAATCATCAATGGGAGGGTCCTGAGAAACTTTGGGCATAATCGTGTTATCATTCATTGCATTGACAGATGTAGTGGGTGCTGAGGGTTCGTTAGATTTATTCGATTCAAGCTTAGGACATGTTCTTTTTATGTGACCCTTAATGTGACAATGAAAACAACGACCTTCTTTAGAATAAGTGCTTTGTTCTTCCGAAGTGATGTAACCTCCTACAATTCCTTGTGCTACCTTTTCATCTGCAGTAAGTTTAGGTTTAGCAATTGCGTTAGCCTTACCCTTAGATTCATTGGAAGAATTCTTTGATGAGATACTGTTGGTAGATTGGTTAGAAGAGTTATCATTCTTACCATTCTTACCGTTCTTACCGTTCTGAGGAGTCTGCGAGGTACTTGTGGAAGTCTTGTTCTCCTTAGGCTTTCCCTTGTTGTGCTTCATCTCTTGCGCGAGAGCAATCGCTATCGCCTTGTTGAAATTGATTGGATCGAATACCTCCACATCGTACTTGATATACTCGTCCAATCCAAAGAGAAAAGCCTCTTTGCGCTCATCATCCGACATGCGTAATTGGGTACCTAGCTGCAAAACACGACTAGAAAAAGACATAACCGGCATACCATTTTGCTTGGAAGCGCGCCAATCGTCCTTCAACTGTGCGAGGTACGGAGATGGCATAAACCGCGCCTTGAGCTTGTCTTGGAAATCAACCCAACTAAAAGAGAGGGGCGTGAAATCGTCGGCTGCCTCTAGGTGCGCGGCTAGCTGTGCCTCTTGCCATGCGTGGTACCAATTAATGGCATCACCGGCAAGGTACATAGCTGTTGTCAAAACTTTGCTATTGCTTGTTTTCTTAGTTGTCGCAAAATAAGCATTAAATTGATGCAACCAAGAATGAATAACAGTAGTATCCATCTTACCGTCATACTTACTGAAAATCAACTTTTCTGTGATTGGATGGTTGGAATCCGCGTTGTGGCTTGCGCCACTTGACGAACTCCCACGATCTTTGGGTGGTTCAGTCTTCGAGGCTAGGATGTGGGAAATAAATTCTTGATGACGAATCTCCCTTTGAGCCTTTCATTCATCGCGCTCGCGTTCGAAAGCAAGCCGATTTTCTTCTTGTTTTGCGGCAAGAGCAATGCGCTCACGTTCTTGAGCAAGGCGATTTTCATCGCGCTTCTGCTTTGCTTGCGAGTTGTGCCAATGCAACTTGATTTGTTTCTTGTTGTTGTGCCATTATGTCCAACATCGACTTGACCATCATCTCCATAGGAGTGAGTGCAACTGGTGGCGTAGATGATGAAGGGGGAGGGTCGAAAAAGTCTCCTGGTGGGGAAAAATCTTCGCCGCCTCTCTCATGCTCATCACCTGTATGCGAAGTATCCATTCCGCTTCGGGTGACGACCATGCACTATAATCTTGGGTTCTGAAGTTCGCGAGGAACTTGGGTTCTTGAGGGTCTTGAGGTTCTTGAGGTCCTTGATTCGTGAGAATCTAGGGTTCTTGAGGTTCTTGAGGGTCTTGGGTTCTTGGGTTCTTGGGGTTCTTGAGGTTTTCTTTCGCTTGCAAATCGTGTTGAGAAGGATCTTCTCTTCACCTGAGTTCTATCCTTTTCTGCGGGCGCACCCCTTGGCGGCCTTGCGCTCACACCAAGGTTGCTTTTTCCCACCTCACGTCGATTGGCCGGCCGCTAAGTGCACGGTCCGCTCTCAATGAGTGAAAAGAGACACAAGGGGAGGCTGGACAAGCCCTTCTTTCTTGGGATTCCTGTCACTCTTCAACAAAACACGATTAGGAATTGCCACGCCCAAGTAAACTTGGGTTCGTGCGATCGCAACAAGCAAAAAAAATTCTTGTGGTTCTTTCCTTGAGTAATGCAGAACACTTCCAAAGCTCTGATACCAATGTTAGGTGCAGCGGAATGAATGTTGTATTTTCTCAAGATTAGTGATCTTTATTGCTCAAGGTTCCTTTTAGTTCTTAGGGAAAGAGAGAGCTTTCCGTCTTGAAGAGTGCTACGGTCATGAACAAAGTGAGTGGATATTGTGCGTGCAAGTGAATGAGACTGAGAGAAGGACGATTGACAAGTTGTTTGGGACAAGCCTGGAGAGCACCATGAAAAGCACCATATGCATTCTTAAATGTGCACTTTTATGAACCTTAAGCAATACTCCTGACTAGCCCCAAAGGGGAACCTTTTGGCCTAAAAAACCACCAAAGACATACACCGCTAGATCCTCTTGACTGTACCCGGTCTTCATACATGCTCTGACACTGTGTCATACCTCTATAAACACTCATGGACTTGCTTTTCCTTGGCATGGACACTCTTTGGCTGCATCATCATTACCCAACTCGTTTGTTGAACAACCAAAAAAGCTATTTATTGAATGTAAAACTCCAAAAAATAAGTAAACCTCTTGAGCAAAAGAAAAAAGCAACCGCAACTGTATGTACAAAGTTTTATTGGTAAACCTTGTAGACTTCCTTCAAGCGGGTTTCCCAAACCCCTCAGTCACAACTTGATGAACGTCTGGCACTAACTCCTTGTGAAAGTACAGCTTGATACGCACTCCATTGACGCTATGCCTGAGATGCTTACCATTCATTTACAGTAGTTGATAGGTATCATTGGAAGAAGCCCTGTGTACCTTATATGGACCCGTTCAACACTTCTTAGACTTCTTTTGGAAGGTGAAGTCCTGTATCCAAGCCTCAATTGAACTTCACAACTCCCTTCTCTCGTTGCTTCACATAAAAGTCCGTCGTTGCTTCTCTATTCATTTGCAATGTTTCAAGGCAAGTAATCCTGTCTCGCAACACATCGTGCCGAGTCGTATTAACTTGCCATATACCTTAAATAAAGAATCAGGCAAACCGAGGTATAGCAGTTGTTCCACAACAATGGTTACGTATTGCTTATTAGAGCAGATGCACGAATTGCCTCTAAGTATGATGGACACAAGTCAACCAAGAGAAGGAAGAGACAGGGCTAGGTCTTTGCCTGGTTAGTGCTACAATTGCGGAGAAGAGGGACACTACGCTCTTGATTGCCCGCACCCACCTAGGGAAAGAAGAGGCATGCGTCCACTATTTGGAAGAGGTAGAGGAGAGGGTAGGGGCCGAGAATGACTTCTATATTGCTATGACGGTGGGTATTGTTGCTATTGGAGCTGTTTTGTCACAAAAAGTGGATAAGTGCTACATACAATCTATTTCGACAGCAAAGTGATAAGTCTTGGAGAGATGGCCTATATTGAGGCTGAGCAGTGGGTGATGACTCTTTTGTATTTGCATGCCAAAGTTCAAAGTGTACCTAATTGTTTGCAAGTTTTATGTGCTCACATCCATTGATTTGTTGCATGAAGCGGTGCTACATTTGAATCTAGGGAAGTGAATCATGAAGTGGGCATTGAAGTTGCAGGAGTTCGAGTTTGAATTCTAGATTGACCATACCAGTAGGTCTCACTTGGAGGATATTTTGGTTAACAAAAATGCATGTTTGTCGATGTATCCAAGGGTGGTTCGAGAAGAAGCAAGTGAGAAGCCTAGTATAGAAGAGACATTTGTAATGTGGTTCGATGGTGCGTATAAGAGAGTGGCGCTAAAAGCTGGAGGAGATGTAGTAATCCAAGATCCACAAGGTTTATGATTTTGAGAATGTTCACACAAACGAGGCATAGTATTTGGTTTTCTAGTGTGTAAGTACCATTAGAGACTTATTTGCAGGAGATAACATAGATTTAGTAAATATTATAAGGTTAATAGCAACATACAATGAGAAACAATGCAACAAGAGCCCAATCCAACACCAAATTTATTGAATCTTGCAAAACATTTGCAATGAAACGGTCAAAACCGACCTTGATCACCTGAAAACATTAGAAACCTAGGGAAAGTCTCCACATGAGCTATGGTTTCTAATGACAGCAACTTCAATTATAGATTCAGAGAACCCCAATTGCAATCCGATTGCGTACGCCATCCTTAGCATACACCTCGATTTGCGAACGCAAACCCCAAAAATCTATTTCTTTGATGAAACCGTTGCCTTTCAAGCATGAACTGCACGCATTGGCCATCATCAAAAACTTCCCCTTCTCCTTTGTTGATTCGTTGTCTTCCTCCACTTACTTTTCTCTTTACATCGTTTCCCTTGCACAAAAATCCAGAGAGAGAGAGAGAGAGAGAGAGAGAGAGAGAGAGAGAGAGAGAGAGAGAGAGAGAGCAAATGCTCAAGAAGAATAACCCCCCCCCCCCCCCCCCCCCCCCTTCCTCTGCTTGCCCTTCTTCCTTCCTCTTCTCCTGTTTCTTCCTTGAGCCTTAGAAAACAGTAGAGCAGGAAAACTTGAATAACTCTCAACTTGTGTGGAGTTGGCCTATGTGTGTGAGACGCACAAATATTCAAAACTGCCTTTTTTTTGCTCTCTAGTGGCCCGCTTTCACAGAAAATGAGTTTTGTAAAAAATTTACAGAATAGCACTTTTTGGTCTCCAAACTTGGGCTTGCATACTTGCTCTGACATTCTAGCATGCTGATAAGATGACCAAAACACTCAAGTACATCCAAATGCCGGTCTTTCACTCCATGCCCGCAAAACGGCACAACATCCATCCCCTCTTAACCTGCAAACATAGTAACAGGGAATAGGCGAAATGGCCCCTAACCGTATCCAAACGGCGTTCCAATCGGTTCAAGGCGTCGAAACGGTACTGGGAACGAATAAACGTTTCGGAACCGGAACATAACAGTGGAATGGGCGGCAAGATTCAACAAAAGTCATCCTCTCCTAGATAATCCAAACCCTCTCCCTCAAGCCTCAAGCTCTCAAGAGTAAAAAACAGCCCCCCCCATGGCATATTTTAGATTCACCATTCTGACCCCGTTCCTGTTTCGCCGTTCTGCCCTCCCCCCCCCCCTCCCCTTTTCTTTCGGAAATATTCCGGAGGCCCCCATTCCCGTTCCCCGTTCCCGTTTTGTGTACCTATGCCTGCAGATCATCCGGCATGTGCAAACTGGATTGGAATTTGCATATATAAATTGTAAACACACAAGCACTATCCCATTGTAAGCATGCTTCAATAAGCACCCTATCATGGCTGTACTGCATACATGCTGTCAGTAAACTCACAATCTTCAGCCTCATGAGTCCTCCAGGATCATACTTAAAGCTCAATACTTTATAGTCAACCAAGCATAGATACCCTTCACCCAATGAATCCCCTGCTTCAAACGACACGGAGATAACTTGCCATAACCTGTAAGCATCTTCATACTCACTTGTATCAAATGGCATAATAAGAAATTAGCCAAACACTGGAGCTTTATAAAACCCTTCCAACATATGTGGCTGCAAAAAACAATAATGTATGTGTATTTTGCAGACTTCACATAATGTAACACCATAGCACGGCCCGAATACCCCGAATACCATACAACCATATTGAATGTGCTTCCAATTTTTCTGAATCCACTAGGTTTGAACTTCATGTTGAGCGCATAGCAGTTGTAATCTTTGCAATCTATGAAAACTTATCCTGAGCCAAGAGGAAGCATCCAAACCATGTTGGTAATTGGCAACAAAGTCTGTCTTTTGGCATGCAGACGAGAGCAACTACTCCCTTTTGCTGGCAATCAAAAGATCCCTGACACAATCAACAATAGAGGAAGTACCATAAAGAACCCGTATTTGCATATCCTCCGAGGAAGTTAGTAAGCATTTGACATTATTTTTGTGAGAAATTTCCCACATACCGCGCTTGTTGCTCTGCTGCCCACCATCGCTGCAACGCACCCCTTCTCTCCTCCTCGCGTTGGCCCGCCCTACCCCCCTTTCGCCCGCGCATCCCTCCCCGCCTTGCCCATTCTTGCTCGTGCTGCCTGCACCCAACCCCCCGTCCGTTCTAACTGCCCTAACTCAACCTACGGCCCGATCCCCCCCCCCCCCCCCGGCCAGTGCTGCCTCTTCGTGCTGCCCACTCGCTACCTACCCCACCCGCGTTGCTTGCCTTGCTCGCTTCACCCTCCCCCCCCCCTATCGCTTTTCTTTCTCCCGCGTCAGTGGCTTCGGCCTCCCCTCTGTTGCTTGGAATCCTCCAAAGAAAGTGTCACGTGCACATGGCTCTGTGTGCCACGTGGACATGCTTCATCGACCTCTAGAGCCAGTTTTCCCCTTCTTCCTAGATAGGGATGTCTAGAATCCTAGGAGGATTCAAGGTTGTACCATACGTACTGTACGGGTCGTGACTGTACGTACTGTACGTCGTGCTGTATGGATAAATTTTTTAGGTACATAAAAATACGTACCTTTGTAAAAAAACAATAAATGAGAGGAAATTTAAGAAAATTTTATTTTCCTCGTTAGAGGATTAACCAATCTATATCATGCAAAGTACTTGGGGACACATTACTACACACATTATCCACTAGAGATTCACTTAACTTCAAAACAAGTACCAACCTTCAAGAAACAATATACATTGAAGACAAGAGAACTCAGAACAATGACAAACCTTCAAGCATGAAGCAATTGAACAAAAGGTAAGTTGCTGACAATAAACTCAGAACTGTAGAAACAATGCTTCAAATCGATATATAGAGTCCAGTAGCCTAAAAGGGCTTTAAATTTTTTTAATAAAAAAATCACCGTACTGTACGATCCATACGCGTACTGTACGGATCAATACGGACATACCGTACAGTATGGTTCCACACGTACGTATTGGTACAACCTTGGGAGGATTGATATCGACAATTTTGTGAGCCTCTGCATGTCCGGACGAATCCATTAGATTAGGTTTTCCAGTTTTGGAACCCTCTTGCATAAATGGTTTGTTTACGTGTTTTGACAGTTGTCATTACACTACGGTGGGCATCTGGCATGACGAGCATGTAGTTTTAGGTTAGAGGAATCCGATGCGCGAGTCCCTTGTCAATCAGATTCCCGGGGGCGGATGTGCGATAGTTTCACCCAAATCAATAAATCATTTTATGATTTATTTGTTGGAAAAGCTGGTGGACAGTTGCCCTACCTAGGCCTTAATAAATACTTAAGGCCCATTCCTCACCTATAAAGGGGGCAAGTGAGCTCTCAATTGAGTCAAGTTGGAGGAGGAGGTTGCAGAATCTCTAGCACTAGCTGAGCAGAGGAGCAGTCCAGCGTTTTTTGCTCAATTTCAGCCTAGCGTTTTTGCTAGCAGCAGATCAGACCTAGCAATCTCTCCTTGCAGCAGTTCAGCTCTAGCGTTGCAGTTCCCTTGCAGATCAAGCCAGTGTTTTTCAGTTTTCAGCCCAGCGACCAGCGGTTTTACTGATTTCAGCTGTGGCGTTTTTGCTAGCAGCAGATCAGCCCTAGTGATCTCTCCTTGCAGCAGTTCAGCCCTAGCGTTGCAGTTCCCTTGCAGATCAGGCCAGTGTTTTGCAGTTTTTAGTCCATCCTCGTTGCAGTGCGGGTGATATCTGCTAACGCTTCCCGTCACGGTTGTGGTCCGGTACTTTGGAAGCCCATTGAGCCCTCACCTCGGCCATTCCCTCGCCGTCATCGAATGCTCCATTGCCGTCCATCATCGGCATCGTCAAGATCTGCATTTTCAGCCCTTCATTCCTCTCACATCGGGAGTGCAAATCAGTCCCTTGGTCGCCATCCGCAATCCCACATTGAGAAGGATCCAAGGTGCATCAAATCAGCCCGGAGGTGCCTCTTTCTGAGGAGTGACCGTGGTGATTTGTTGTCATCGAGTCAGTAGAGTCTGCATTGAGGTATTGCATTGTGTATACATTCCATTTACGCAATCTAAAGCAAATACCACATCGGTAATGGTGTGGGGGGCCCTTGAGAGGGTTGGTTGGGACCCCATCGGGTGTCGCTCTCTCCTCTCTCTTTCTCTCTCCCTCTACTTACCTCTATTGCATTCTCTCATCCCCTTTCTTCAGGGAAAAGTAAAAAGAACCATCATTCAAGCACCAAGCATTCACTAACGCAAGGAAAGAAGTTGAAGGATTATGTGGAAGTGTAAAACTAGATCTTTCGCATTTCAATTCCACTGCACCTGACAGAAAGCGCTTGCAACAACAAAGGACGTGTCGTTGCCTTGCCCCCCAACAATAGCAGGCACAAATGGAGGCTCGTGCTTTGCCCTAGAGGAACTCCGATAAAGTCCTCTCGACCAACCCCGCCGAGCCCATCATCCGACTTGCTTTGTTGCCATCGAGCGAGAGAGCCTTGCAGAAGAGGTGGAGGCTCCTTCTCCGCATCAGGGGACTCCGATGAAGTCACCTCGATCGACCTCGCCACCATCCGACTTTCTTTGTCGCCATCGGAGCTAGCAAGCCTAAAAGAAGAGGTGCAACACCTTTAGGCCACCTCTGTTATCTGCAAGATTATTGGGAGTAGTCCCAGCAGAGGTGAGGTGCGCGACCTCCTTCAGGCCCGTCTCCTCGCAGAGGTAGGAAAGATCATCGACATTTAGCTTCTCAGGCGGGGGTACTACCAGATAGAGTTTGGACTTCCGAGATGACCGCCGAGGTCATTGCCATGACCCCTCTCGCCATCCGAGCGGTCAAGGTTCATTTCCAACAGTCGCGCCATGGGTTCGACCCAACCTGAGATGTTGCCGAGGAAGCAGATTTACCCATTTTGATGTGCTTCCCCAGTCTGAGGAGATAATACCTCCCACTTCTTTCCAAGATTGGTTCCGAGATCGGGACAATCTTGGAGACTCTGCGCACGGTAGCTTCAGTCGCTGCCAAGGTTGTAAGTATATCCACAGTACGCGTTCTGGTTCAAGAGACCCACACTCTCGAAGGTTGTCCTACCTACGGTGAGTGGCGGTTGGCTCCGCTAGAAGGTGGGGCTTCCGAACTAGTGCTTCATTTGCAGACAGATGGGCAATCTAGCAAAGGCGTGTCCTTGTAGGAGATCGCGATCCGCACCACAGGCTCAACCTCCCAAGGCTGGTCAATCACAATAGCTAGGTACCCAGGGGCCAAGACACACATGCTGGTACTTCCTCAGAGCTCAATGGATGGCTTGCAGCAAGTTCACGATCGCCGTCGACAGGATTAGGCTCGCCACACTACTCCCCTTGGTGGCTGACCTATGATAGTCCAACAACATTGGGTTCCTACAGGGAACCGTTTTGGCCCTTTACAGCAAGATACCCCTGAGGAGCCGCAGTCCACCTCAGCCTCACCGTCTCTCCCCCCCCCCCCCGCGCATATCGACTCCTTTGCTCCGTCCCCACCTCCCCCTTCCCCTTTCCCCCCCCCCTCCTCGTCCTCTCCCCATTGAGGCCTCAACTTCTTCTCCTGACCCTTCTTGCACTCCCCCTTCCCCTTTCCCCCCCCCTCCTCGTCCTCTCCCCATTGAGGCCTCAACTTCTTCTCCTGACCCTTCTTGCACTCCCCCTTAGGCTTAGGGGACTGGACATTCCTCTACAGCTCGACGTTCTCTTGGCAGTGCTTTCGTTACGAACTGTTTGGCTCGGGAGGGACAACCCTAGTTGAGGACACCATTGTTGGTGCAAGCCTCTCCTTTTGCATTAGTCCCTCGTAGGCTGACCAACTTTGACATTCGTCAATGGTGGGACGTCTTCGACTATGGCTTTGATCGATTCCTCGGCGACCCATCTCCTGACCTCAAGGCAACCTGCTTCAGAGTACACGTTCTCTTTCTGGCCGCGAGAGGCACTGAGGCTTTGGACACATAGTTTTGCTTCTCCTTCCCAATGTGTCGCAGAGATCACACAGAATGGACTCTGTATATAGTCCTAGATTGGCTCTAGGTCGAGGCTCTAGAGTTTTCGTACCACGCAGGGGACCTGGGAGTGACAAACTTGATTTAGACTTTTTGTGTCACGTGCGCACTTCACTTGGGCTACGTGGACATGTTCTGCCACAATCTAGCATGATCCAGTAGCTTAGGACTGAGCCTGGCACCTTTGTGAGCCTCTAGCAGGACGTGCATGTCTAGGCCGGTCATGGTTGCATTCCCTCTCTTGCACAGGACATCATTTCATCATGCAGGCATTTTACCGCGTAAACCACCTCTTATAGGTAATAAGTGACTTCATTTATCCTTGTTGGAACTTGGAATGTAGGTAGGGCAAATGGCTAAAGGAACTATAGAAGGAAGCATGGGGCGCCAATAGAGAGCAGAAGAAGTACGGACATAAGGAGGCAGACACCTGATCGGCAACACCTTAAGATCTCTAGCGATTTCTCTAGAAGGAAGACCAGTGTTTCAGCCTTGAAGACTACCGTTTTCAGTTTTCAGCCCTTAGCCTCGCGAGAACCCGCAACATCCATTGCAGATCCTGGCCGCATCGACCATCAGCACCCAGATCAGCCTAGCGTTTTCAGTTTCAGCACAAACCAACCAACGTTTTTGCAGATTCAGATTCATCCAGCTAGCGTTTTGCATTCTCAGCCTCTCATGCATCGGCTGTTGCAGATCAGCCCCGTAGAACCGCCTTAGTAGCAGATCCACAGCAGAAGTTCCAAGTGTTTTCAGATTTCAGCCTTTACGTCGTCGTCATCGTCATCATCATCGTTGTCGTCGACATCATCAGCTTCGACATAGAACCAGTAGTACCCAACATCGGTAGCATCAACATCTCAGCATCTAGTCATTGTATGAGCATTGTGCAAGAATAAAGAACTCGCTCTGGCAACAGAGCAAGTGGGCCCTTGAGGGTTGGGACCCGACATCCCCATGTCGTCTCTTTTCTCTCTCTTGTTTCTCTCTTTCTTCAGTTCAGTTCACTCTCTTCCACTTCAGGTTGCTCATCAGGCTCCCCATCAACTGACACCTCACCTTTAAACGGTTTCAAGAGATTCACATGGAATGCATCGTGAATCTTCCAAGTATTGGGCAGCTTGAGTCGAAAGGAGACATCATTTATCTTTTCTGGAAAGGGCCATAATACCTCATGCTAAGCTTTGGAAAAAGTGGTTCCTTTCCCTTTCGTTTCCTCAGGCGTGCCTTCTCAAAACGTAAGAGCACCCAATCGTCTTCCTTTAGTTTCAAATCTCGTCGATGTCGATCTGCTGCCTTCTTATGTCGTTCTTGAGACTTCTCTAAAGCCTCGCGGACCTTGGCAAAAGAAGTGTCCAAGTCCTCGTGTACTGGTCGGCTTAAAAAATCTTGTCTTTAGTGCTGAGAAAGGGTGGAACCTTTGGAGCACCTTCAATTATCTCAAATGGCGCCTTCCCCGTCAAAGAGTGAACCGTGTTGTTGTAGGCAAATTCCACCAAAGGCAATTTCTTTCCCATTGAGTCTTCTGATCAGAGATGTAAGACTTCAATAAATCGAGAACAACTGAATTTGCAATCTGAAATTGCCTATATGTCTGCGGGTGGAATGATGACGAGAACTGCAACCGTGTGCCAATGTTCTCTCAAATAGCCTTCCAAAACAAATTCGTGAATTGGGGATCTCTATCGGAGACTATTGCCTCAGGCATGCCATGTAATCGAAATATCTGTGCAATGAACAGTCTCGCTAAATGGTCCGGCGTGACTGTTTTCTTTAGTGGAATGAAGTGAGCTTGCTTGCTAAATCTGTCAATGACAGTCCAAATGCCGTCGTGCCCACTCTGTGTCTTTGGGAGATCAAAGATGAAGTCCATTGCAATTTGCAATACTTTCCCAGGGTCAAGTGGGAATGGGTAAAGGCTGAAGTAATCCTTGTGTCTTATGCTTGTCAAACATGACCTTTTGGCATACTAAACAACTGCGAACAAAGTTGTCCACATCCTTTGTTAGGTGCAGCGGAATGATTGTTTGCGCTTTGCTCAAGATGAGTGCTCCGAACTGTGCTCAAGGTTCCTTTTACTTCTTATGGAAGGGAGAGCCTTCCGTTCTTAATGGAAAGTTCTATGATCACAAACAAAGTGAATGGACACTGTGCGTGCAAGTGTATGAGACTGAGAGATACAGAGAGAAGAGGGATATGACACTAGAGACGTTGTAAAACCCTCCGGAGGCCCCACTCTCGTCGGCGAGAGTGGTCTACTTAATGATTGCACAAAGTGGTACAATGCGGATGCACTATGCCGGTGACGACGATGGCGACGACGGCGATGACTTAGAGGCTAAGATCTGTGCGAGTTAGGGGCTGAAATCTGCAAACTTTTGGGGCTGTTTTCATAGGCTGAAAATGACTGTTTTGGCTGCATTTCCAAGGGTTGAAATTGGGGGAACTTCTGCAACCAATTGGGATGTATTTGCTACCTTGCTATAGGCTGAAAACCTGCATTTTTAACTGCTGAAATTCTGCGTTTTTGTCTGCTGAGTTATGGGCTGAAAACGCTGAGGGTCTGCAGGAGCTTGCTGGCGTTTTTGGGCTGAAAACGCTGAGAATTGTAGAAGCTGCTAGCGTTACTAAAAACGCTGCAATGGCTGATGTTATGCTGGCGATGATCTGCAAAAATGCTACACACTGTGGTGATGGCGATGGTCTGCAAAACTGAGGAAAACGCCAAGGATCTGGGAAAATGCCCTGCGAGGATGGGGATCCAAAAACGCTAGGGGTGCTGGGGGGTACTGCTGAGAAGTTGCCTATTGAGCGGGAAGCTCCTGTTGCCTCTTCTGCCAGAAAGTGTTAACTTGGGTTTGCTTATATAATAGCTTAGCAAAATTGCCCTACCTACTTTGGAAAGTCACTTAAAAATAATAAGTGAAAATACAAAAAAATAGGGAAAATAGGCTAAATGCACTGGAAAATTCCCCTGACTGAATTTGATGGATTCTGAAGGGAATATTGATGATCATGCTATGTGCAACCAGAGGATATACACCTATGCTAAGTGATTGGGAATGCACGGTCTACGAATAGACTCACAAAAGTGCCAGATCACTTCTAATCTAGACTTGACTGGACTGACTGAACCCTGATCATGCTTTAGCTTGTCCACGGACACATAGGGTTGGATGTGTCACGTGACATCCCCTCCTTTTCAAAGTGAGGTACTGGTACCGAACTGTATGGCGTCGAGGGAGATCGCCAATAGCATCCGGAATCCTGGTAGGGACTCTTTGCCGGCCCACTCCAATGTGTGGATCGTGTGGTACTTGAACTTCATAAAGGTTTGCAACGCTTGCTTCTTTGGGCCGTGCCGAAAGAGAGACAAAGTCTTCTATGGCTCCTTCGATGCTTCAACTTCGTCGAGTGTCATGCTTCTTTCTTCTTCAAGAATCTCCATGGTTGAAAATTCCTGAAACCATCTCCAACACAAAACCATGAACATATCCATTCCATGTAAAGTGAAGGAAAAAAATATTGTCTTCTCTAAAGACTGTGTATGCAATGTAGATGAACATAGAGACAGAGTGACAACCCGTTCATCAAACACATGCAAACAATGAGATCGAATATTTTCTGTTTTATCGAAATCAATCAACTGTGGCAAATCACAATGGAAATGCCCATGCGTGGTCCTCATACAATCATGTGCTCGTTCGGAAACTGTGTCATGCCAAGGAAGAGACATAGAATTTGACTTCCTGACATACATACTTTTCAGCTTTTCATGAAAAATCCGCATACATTCGTGCTCATCCATGAGAGAAACGTGCCCAACATACAATATGTCATGCCTAGGAAAAGGGATCACATAACGATGTTGACTAAAATACAAGAAACGATCACGAATGAAACACTCGAACAATGCGTGCGTATCAATCATGCGATCACACAATACTTCCTGTGAGGGTTCTTTGGACCAAGGCTCGAGAGCCAAGATCGGTTCTTCGTGATTGATCGAATCTACGACGAGGTTAGCTTCGCTAGGAAAAGCATCCACTAACACATCATTCTTGTGAACAATCACATCATCTTCATGCAATTCATCATGCTTGTGAGAAATCACATCTTGATCATGCAAATCATCATGCTCGTGAGAAATCACATCTTGATCATGCAAATCATTATGCTTGTCATTGGCATCCAAATCATCATGCTTAGTAATATTATTCAAATCATCATGCTTATCTTTGTCAATCAAATCAACATCATGCTTCACACAATCATGCAAATCTTGTGTGTCATGCTTTGGAGAAGAAGAGACTGAGAGAGTCTCCTTTTCCCGATCCTGTTGAATCTGTGCCTGCATTTGAGAAAAGAGTCGCAACATCTATTCTTGCTTTGGTCTCGCGGTCATATTCTGCTTGTCTTGCTTTGGCTTCCAAGCGGGCTTGCTCGCTCGCACGCGCTATGGTTGCCATTCTTTCTTGGTACTGGCGCTCTATGGCTGCTATTCTTTCTTTGTGTTCACGCTCTATTTCTACTTTTCGTTTTGCATCTCTTGCTTTGTCTTCTAACTTCTTGTCCATCATCCTCTTGTCAAAAGCCTCCATAGGAGTTAGTGCAATTGGTGTCGTAGTTGGGAAGGGTCAGAAAAACCTCCTGGTGGGGAAAATTCTTCTTCGTCTCTCTCATGCCCATCACCTCCAAGCGAAGTATCCATTCCGCTTCGAGTGATGACTATTCTGCAATCGTGGGTTCTTGTGGGTACTTAAGTTCACGAGGAACTTGGGTTCTTGCGGGTCTTGGGTTCTTGAGGATCTTGAGGTTTTCTTTCGCTTGCAAATCGTGTTTGAGAAGGATCTTCTCTTCACCCGAGTTCTACTCTTTTCCGCGGGCGCACTCCTTGGCGGCCTTGTGCTCACACCAAGGTTGTTTTTTCCTACCTCACTTCGATTGGCCGGCCGCTAAGTGCATGGTCTTCTCTCAATGAGTGAAAAGAGATACAAGGGGAGGTTGGACAAGCCTCCCCTTCTTTCTTGGGATTCCTGTCACTCTTCAACAAAACACGATTAGGAATCGACACGCCCAAGCGAACTTGGGTTCGTGCGACCTCAACAAGCAAAAAAAATTCTTGTGGTTCTTTCCTTGAGTGATACAGAACACTACCAAAGCTCTGATACCAATGTTAGGTGCAGCGGAATGATTGTTTTGCGCTTTGCTCAAGATGAGTGCTCCGAATTGTGCTCAAGGTTCCTTTTAGTTCTCATGGAAGGGAGAGCCTCCCGTTCTTAATGGAAAGTGCCATGATCACAAACAAAGTGAATGGACACTGTGCGTGCAAGTGTATGAGACTAAGAGATAGAGAGAGAAGAGGGATACGACACCAGAGACGTTGTAAAACCCTCCTCTGAAGGCCCCACTCTCGTCGGCGAGAGTGGTCTACTTAATGATTGCACAAAGTGGTACAATGCGGATGCAATGGACTGATGCAATCGGGGACTATGCCGGTGACGACGGCGATGACTTAGAGGCTAAGATCTGTGCGAGTTAGGGGCTGAAATCTGCAAACTTTTGGGGCTGTTTTCATAGGCTGAAAATGACTGTTTTGGCTGCATTTCCAAGGGCTGAAATTGGGGGAACTTCTGCAACCAATTGGGATGTATCTGCTACCTTGCTATAGGCTGAAAACCTGCGTTTTTAACTGCTGAAATTCTGCGTTTTTGTCTGCTGAGTTCTGGGCTGAAAACGTTGAGGGTCTGTAGGAGCTTGCTGGCGTTTTTGGGCTGAAAACGCTGAGAACTGTAGAAGCTGCTAGCGTTAGTAAAAACGCTGCAATGGCTGATGTGATGCTGGCGATGATCTGCAAAAATGCTACACACTGTGTGAAACCGGCCTGTACTTTCAAAAAGGGCGGTAGACTTCAGACTTAAACCTTATTTGCTTTCACCCATTTAATTTGTCGCCCACTTTACGTGTACTTTCAAGACACAACAAAAGGGGAGAGGGATACAGGCTGCTAGATTGCACCTATATGAGTAGACTGACACCAGATTGGCCCCTAACTTAGGCGCCCCTTTCGGTATTTCTTCTTTGTTTAAAAGAGGGAAAAAACGCTGTGGTTCCCTACAAGCTGCCCCACACAAACTTGACTGAATTTCAACTGTTCCGGCCCGATTTCGGCAGCATAACTGTACTAGGACCCTTCACAATCAGTATTCCCATGCATTGAATGACTTTCCCGACGCATATGGGCACTTTGCAAAACCTGGCGAGAATCTGCAGCACGCTGAATTCTCTGTTTTCAGCCCGAAAATGCGCCAGATCACCTGTATAGCGGTCCCCTCGCGTCCTCGAACCTTTTGGGGGTATTAGGGACCGTTTAGGGCCAAAACCCTAAACCTGCAAAAATACACAGCAGGCTGTAATTTACTGTTTCGGGCTCCGTTTCGCGTGCCGGTCGCATCCGTAGCAAGTCCTCGAGCTCCCGCACTTGTAGGGCTACTTGCCCTTTGAATCGAACGAGATTTCTGGCGTGAAATTTCTCCGAATTCACCTGTACGTGTGGGGGATTAGCCGCTAGCTAATCGAGTATGTGTGCAAGAGGCTCTTGCCTCGGCAATCGCGCATGAACCCACACAACTGTACATTGGTCAATTGAAAAGCTCACTAGAGGGGCATAACATACTGCCATAGGGGAGAGAGAGGGCAGTTCGTAGCGTGCAGGGCATCACTCCTGGCACCGCGCTGTACATAGGAGGGAAAGGAAGCACTCCATAGCTCTTAACCTGTGACAAAACTGAAAAATGAGCCTTCGTCCTCCTAAATTCAGCGCCACTTCTTGTTGCATGAGGAAAGTGCACCAGAAGGTGCCACTTGGCACATTTACAAGCATTTTCCCGTTTCGGGGTTGCCGCCTAAAAATCTCCCAACCGGTTGCCCAGTTGACTTCATGGCAGAGTAAAAAATGTTCCCCTTGTCATTCCGGAGGTAATGACGCAAACACATTTTCAGGTCCCAAAATAGCAGTTCCCTAAATTTTAGGAGATGTTGCCATTGTATCTTTCTAGGTCATCTGACCCCCTTTGTACACTGCACTGAGCCACACCCAAAACTGAAATGTAGCCTCTGTAGCAAAGGATTCCACTTTGGCTAGTCAATGACCCCACTTTGGCTAACCATAGTCTTTGTCCAACCTTAGTGCTCTCTTGCTCTCAGGCCTGGACTTCCTCTAGACAGTTCCACACTAGCTATGCAATGCAGGGCAGTTAGATTTCCCGAGGGGTGTTTCCAAAAAGGGAAAGTAAATAAATAATAAGAAAGAAATCAATAAAAAGGATAGATAGTAGTCACACGTTGGTGACATACCCCCCTCTTGAAATTTCAAACGTCCTCGTTTGCATCTATGTCGTACATGCTCACAGTCAACATTGATGTATTCAACACCTGTCGACACATGTACGACACATACATGCTCAGTGTCAACCCTGGTGTATTCAACACCTCGTCGACACATGTATTGCCTGCGTGTGAACCCTGTCCCAATGACATAGTGGTAGCTTCGCACTCTGCCATTGCTTTGAGTCACTAACTTTCCAATGACAAAATGATAGCTACACATTTTGCCATTGTCTTATAGTACACGTTGGATCCCGTAACACTTTCGAGCATACCCAAACCGACAGTTTAAGAATGCAGTTACACATGTACTCTTAATAGAAGCAATTACTGTATTCTTGACAAACTGACAAGAAATACTCACTTCTATAGCACCAAGCACACTTTTGGACATTCCATAAGAGCAATTGCCAAACTGACAATCTGTACAGCTCTAACATTCATGTAACAGGTATTTCATTTGAGCTCACTTTAAATACCATGTACATCATTTCTTTCAGAAGCCATTGTCACACTGACAATCCATGTAGCTTTGAAACTAAGGGGTCAAGGTAGGTTGCAAATTGAAGGCTTCAAGGTAAAGTGATAACAGAGTTGGTGACTCTGCAAGTTCACCTTCTTCCATCCACATAGCATCCATTGGTGGATAGTTTTTGAACTTTACCAAGTAACGCCTAGCAACCTTGCCTTTCACTTTCCTTTCTTTGTGTGCCAAAATCTGTTTGGGGACCAAGATCTCGTCAAGTTCCTCGACTTCCGGCTGATCTTCAGCTGGCATATCCTCTGGCACATCACCCACATAGGGTCTGAGAAGACTCACATGAAACGCATTGTGAATCTTCCAACTCTTAGGCAATTTCAGCCTATATGCAACATCAATGATTATGTCGCATACTTGAAAAGGCCCATAGTAACGCATGCTGAGCTTTGGAAACAGTCTTTCCTTGCCCTTCATCTTCTTTAACCTTGCCTTTTCAAAGCGTAGAAGCACCCAATCACCAAGTGAAAATACCACTTTACGACGGTGACGATCAGTTGCTTTCTTTTGCTTTGTCTGAGTCTTTTCCAAGGCCACTTTGACCTTCTTGTACATTTCATCCATGTCTTGAACATACTTATCTGCTTCAAATATCTTGTCCTTTGTATGCAGTATGGGAGGAACTTTCTTGCCACCTTCAACTATCTCAAAAGGTGCCTTGCCAGTTGATGAATGCACTGTATTATTGTATGCATACTCCACCAATGGCAAATACTCACATTCCTTTATGCTCTGACACATAACACTTCAGCAGATCTAGGACAGTAGAATTTGCCTCTTCTGACTGCCCATCTGTTTGAGGATGAAATGACGAAGAGAATTTGAGCGTTGTGCCCATATTCTCAAACAAGCCTCTCCATAACAAACTTGTCATGCGTGGATCACAGTCGCTAACAATTGACTGTGGCTTGCCATGATACTTGAAAATATTGCTCATAAACAAGCGTGCCATCTAATCTGGCTTTATCTTCTTCCTGACAGGAATAAAATGAGCCTGCTTGCTGAATCTGCAAATGATGGTGCAAATACCATCATTTCCTGTCTGCGTTCTCGGAAGATCAAAGATAAAATCCATAGCAATACTTTCCCATGGTTTATCTGGAATAGGTAGTGGTTGCAATAACCTTGATGCCTTTTGCCTGTCAAACTTGACCTTCTGGCAAATTAGGCATTCTCGCACAAAGGCATCCACATCTCTTCTCAATGTAGGCCAATAGAAGAATGTCTCAACCGCTTTAACTGTAGCATCGATACCACGATGCCCTGCATACGGTGGGACATGACTCTCTTCCATAACTTTGCGTCGCAATGGCTTTGTGACACACAATCTGCCATGCATCATCATGAACCCATCTTTGAGAAGATAGTGTTCATGACGTTGTCCATCCATTGGTTGCTCGAAGACCCTTGCAAAATCTTCATCATTTGCATACTGTTCTCTCATATCATCAAGTTCATGATGGTAAGGAATTGACACAGCTGAAATTTGTGGCTTCCTTGACAAGGCATCAGCCACAACGTTCTTCTTGCCTTCCACATGCACAATCTGAAAATGGAACATGGACAAGATATTTGCCCATCGCATATGCTTCTCAGATAACTTTGTCTATGTCAAGAAGTATCGCAAGGTCTGATGGTCCGTTTGGACAACAAAATCTGCACCTAGCAAGTAGTGTTTCCAACTTAAGAGCGCATGAATCACAGCCAGTAACTCTTTCTCATAGACTTGCATGGTCATCTCTGGCTCTTGCAAAATTCTGCTCTCATAGGCTACTACCCTGCCATCTTGCATTAGCACTGCACCAATGCTACTACCACAGGCATCACACTGGACCACAAATGACTTCCTAAGATCTGGCAACACAATGATTGGATCTGAAGTCATCTTTTCCTTTAAGAGATTAAAAGCTGAAATCTCTTTTTGTGTCCATCTAAAGGTGACTGCCTTCTTTTGAAGAGCATGTAAAGGTGAAGCAATCTCAACGAAATTTCGGATAAACCTTCTGTAATAGGAGCATAGTCCCAAGAAACTTCGGACATCGTGCACCGTCTTCAAATCTGGCCATGACTTGATCGCTTCAACTTTAGCAGGATCCATTCTGACACCATCCTTTGAGACAATGTGTCCGAGAAAATGAATCTCTTCCAAAAAAAATTCACTTTTCTTTGCATTGATGAGCAACCTATGACTGCGTAGCTCTTTGAACACAATGGCCAAGTGATGCCTATGCTCCTCTTCATTCTTTGAGTAGACTATCATGTCATCAAAGAATGTACCAACAAACTGCTGGTGTGGACGGAAAATTTTGTCCATCATCCTATTGAACGTAGCAGGAGCATTTGTGAGACCAAAGGACATCACTAAAAATTCGTAAAGGCCAAACGTTGTTCTAAAAGCAGTGTTGTGCACATCCTCTGATCTAATGCGAATCTAATGGTACCCACTCTTTAGATCTATCCTGCTAAACATAGCTGCTCCTTCTAATTTGTCCAGAATATCATCAATTCTAGGTATAGGGAACCTATTCTTGATGGTATTCTTGTTCAGTGCACGGTAGTCGATGCACATACGCCATGAGCCATCCTTTTTCTGCACCAACAACACTGGAGAACAGAATGGAGATGAACTGGGCTGAATCAGCCCCTTTTCTAACAGCTCCTGTACTTGGCCTATTATCTCTTTCTGCTGAGCCGCACTAACCCTGTACGGAGGCTTATTTGGTGGGCTACTGCCTGGTTCCAAATCTATCGCATGGTCCTCGGGTCTCTCTGGCGGTAATTGAGACGGTAATGAATCGGAAAAACAGTCACTATACTGTTGTAAAAACATTGACCTTTCTTTATCTAACAGAGATAAATTTGATTCATCACAATCTGACACTTCACGTGCAAAAACCAAGTACGCAGAAAGATGCTTTTTTATTACAGAAGTAATAGCAGAAGCTGATACAGTGGGAATAGACTCCCCTTTAAGCTTTACATCCAGAATGTGAGTCTTTCCCCTGCTCTGTACAGTGATCTTTTTGTTGTAGGCATCCATGATTCCCTGTACACGAAACAACCAAGGAATACCTAACAACACATCACATCCGTCCAGTGGCATGATGTAAAATTCTTCAGCATCTACATAGGACTGGATATGTAGGCGCAACTTTCCGATGATGGGTGTCACAGCCTCTTTATGGCCAGGACATGCCAAACCTGCCTCTGCTGTATACCCCATCTCTTCAGGTCCGATTTCCAACTTTGAAGCCAATTATGGGGAAATGAAATTGGCTTTGGCACCTGGATCAAAGAAGATAAGCACTGTTTGATCCCTGACCTTTCCCCATGCTATGCAAAGCTCACTTGCATCTGAATTTGGCTTGTCGCCCACCATATGTGGCACTAGACCAGCCATGGGCTTCTTTCCTTTCCTGTCCTCCTTGTCTTCAGAATCAGCTGGCCTTTTCTTTGTAGGACAATTGTAAGCAATGTGGCCAGGCTGCTCACAGATGAAGCATTTGTTCTCTGACCTTAGGACCTTCTTTTGCTCTTCCGACTTGCGAGAAAAACGTATTTTCTATTTCTTCGCTGGTTCCTTTTCTGATTCAGCCGTAGCTTTGTCTTTCCCTGCGTTGGCTGGCTCCTGAATCACTTTCGGAGCCTCCTTGGGAACATACTTCTTGGCTGAATTTTTCTTGGCTGATCCTTCCTTGATGCCAGTATTGAATTCGCAATCTTCTCCCTTGAGTAAACCATTGCCAATGTTTGCTACCTCGATGAGCTACGTCAAAGTAGTGACTTTGGTCTTCGTGCAATACTTTCTCAATCCTTTGGGTAGGCCATAACAGTATTTTTCAATCTGTTCTGTCAATGGCACAAACCTATAGGAAGTTACTGGAAGTAGAGCTTTCCAAAACTTCCGATTGTAATCATCCAGATTCTTGCAAGTAGCAGCATTAAGCTGGTGCCATTCTGTCATGACATTTGCTTCAAAGTCATCAGATAACCATGCTGCTGCAAAAATCTGCTTGAAGTAAATCCATGTGGACAGAGCTTGCCCTTGCAGCAATAAAGTTGTCCACCATTGTCCCGCATTCCCTGTCAAGAAAGTGGCTGCCTTGCGGACCTTTGAAGCCTTCGTAAAATTTCCCCTTGCATAGGCCTTGTCAAACTGTTGGAGGAATGAGAGAGCCTTCTTCCTGTCATCAAACCCTGTAAAGGTCGTGAATGTCACACCTTTGCCACCTTCTTTGTACGGAGTTGGCCTCTCCAGCGGCGTTAAATTGTCATATGGAAGTGACTGAAACATGGGAACACTGTTAGGGTTCATTTGTGTTCCCTGACCGCAATTAAGTTGACCTGGAATGTCATCTATCCTCGGTATGGGGAACCTGTTCTTGATAGTATTCTTATTCAAGGCGCGATAGTCAATGCACATGCGCCATGAACCATCCTTCTTCTGCACTAAGAGTACAGGCGAACAAAAAGGGGATGAACTGGGCTGAATCAGCCCCTTCTCTAAAAGCTCGTTGACCTGACCCATAATCTCTTTCTGCTGGGCTGCACTAACCCTATATGGTGGTCTATTCGGTGGACTAGAACCTGGCACAAGATCTATAGTATGATCCTCAGGTCTCTCAGGAGGTAACTCCCCTGGCAAAGAGTCCGAAAAACAATCACTGAAACCACTCAAAAAAGTTGACCTGTCTTTATCTAAGGTAGACAAATTAGATACAACTTGAGGTACTTCTTTTGCAAAGATCAAGTACGCAGAAAGATGATTCTTTATTACAGATGAAATAGCAGAAGCAGAAACAACTGGAACAGACTCGCCTTTAAGCTTTACATCAAGGACATGAGTCTTTCCTCTATGTACAAGGGTAATCTTTTTGTTGTAAGTATCCACCATAGCATGCAACCTGTAACACCATGGGATACCCAATAACACATCACAGCCCTCAAGCAGCATAATATGAAATTCTTCCGCATCCACATAGCTCTGAATGTGCAGACGAAGCTTTCCCAGAATGGGAGTAACAGGCTTTGAATGTCCTGGGCATACCAAACCTGCTTCGCCTGTCATACCCATCTCCTCTGCACGAATGCCCAACTTTGATGCCAATTCTGGTGATATGAAATTTGCACGGGCTCCTGGATCAAAGAAAACCAGCACTGTCTGGTCTCTAACTTTTCCCCAAGCTCTGCACAGCTCCGGGCATCTGTGTTTGGCTGATCTCCAACCAAATCTGGAACAAGTCCTGCACTCGGCTTTGGCTTCTTCCCTTTATGGTCTGACTTGTCATCCTTATCCTGTGACTTCTTCTGTGGGCACTCATTTGCAAAGTGTCCTTCCTGTTCACAAATGTAGCATTTCTTGGCCTCCCTAAGAGCTTTCCTTTCTTGAAAAGTTTTGCCAGAAAAATGCCTTTTTTATCCTTGTCCTCGTTCCGAAGAAGATTTAGACTGCTTCTTGGACGTATCAGCTTCTTGAGTGGAGGGCTTCTTTGCAAGAGACTCAGAAGGCTTTGCTGCAACATTGCCCTTGGCTGAAAACTGTTTGCCCTGGGCCCCTTTCTTGTGGCTATTAAATCCATTGGAATCTCCCTTCGACAGATTGTTGGCCACTCTTGTATTCTCTATCAATTGAAACATATTCATGACAGTAGTCTTTGTGCAGTAGTCCCTGATTTTCTTGGGCAATCCGCAACAGTACTTCTCAATTTGTTTTGACAAAGGCACAAACCTGTAAGAGGTGACTGGCAACAGTGCGACCCAAAACCGTTTATTGTACTCTTCCAGATCCGCACACTGTTTAGCATTCAACTCGTGCCATTCCGTCATTACATCCACTTCAAAAGTGTTTGTCAACCATGCAGGCGCAAAAAGTTGTTTGAATTGGACCCACGTTGTTGGGGCTTGACCCTGGTTCAACAATGCGGTCCACCATTGAAGCGCATTCCCTTTCAAGAAAGTGGCAGCCTTGAGTATCTTTGAAGATTCCGTGAAGTTTCCTCCAGCATAAGCTGCATCGAATTGCTGTATGAAGGTCAAAGCCTTCAATTGGTCCTCAGTTCCTCTGAAAGTTTCAAACTTCACTCCTTGCCCACCTTCCTTGTAATCCTTAGGTTGACTCAAAGGAACCACATTATCATAAACAGGTGCCTGTAGTAGTGGTGCTCCATGAGTGTTCATTCCAGCACTCGCATCAACTGTTTTCCCTGTCATATCTGCATTTTGTACGTATGGCTGCGAAAAACCAGCCATACCAAATTGTGTTCCAGGCACTCGAAACTGGCCATAGGCACCCTGAAAACCTGGTTGGACACCCATGTTCGCGTACATAGGGTTACCCATGCCTGTTTGCATTGTCCCGAACACATTCCCTGGCATATAACCTGTGGAAGGTCCAGCCATAGCTTGAAACACTGAACCACCTCCAAAATAACCAGGATAAGTATTAGGTAATGGAAGGGTCTGACGCATAGCCTGTTCATTGCTCCCTTGACCATTCACAAACGGTTCGTGTCCAGCTAAAGCAAGTTGCTTTGGATCATTGGACACCGCTAGTTGCTCAACCACATGGGCTTTCCCTCGAGCAACATGAGTCCTCTGCGCATTGGAAATCTCCTTTTCCTGCAACGGCTCAGTCATGCCCTGTGTAGGAGGCTGAAAACCCTGTGTCGGAGCCTGTAAGAATTCCTGCATCCTTGGGTTGTTAGCCAACCGTTGAAACATGTCCATGCAACAACACAGTTGAGTTCTAAACAACCTGTCCTCTTCTTGAAGAGTTGAAGGAATTTTCTCTGTGCCATGTGAGGAAGATCCCTCTTCAGGTACTTGGTCTCTCTTCTTTGCCATATCGACAAGCTCTGTGTTGCTTTCACCCACAACAATCCACGTTGCACTTTTTGAAGAAAAAGTGACTATCCCGTCGATGGAACCATATAACCGGCCCGTACAACGTAGAGGGCGGTACTATTTCAATTACGTGTTAACTTTACACAGAGCACTGAGAAGGGAAGAGAACACAGTTGCGTCCAGCGACTAGAATGTCACTGCGCACACGAGACCGACACCTTGTAGGCCCCAAAGACTGGCGCCCCTTTCGGTATTTCTTTATTCAAATTAAGGTAGACGATCCGACCACTTCGCACAAGCTTTCACAAAGCTGTCCAAACCTGGCGAGGGCTGAAAACGCAGGTTTTCGACCTGATTTTGGTAGCATAGCGGCGCAAAAACCCCTGTAGGTCAAAAACACCTGTCTAGAACGGATTCCCTCGCTATCTGGAAGCTTTTTGGTGAGCTGTCACAGAATTTCAGCAGGCTGTAATTCCTTGTTTTTCACTGCCGGTTGCCCAAAAGCCTGTACACGCATCCCAAGGCTCTCACGAGACTCCCCCGGTGCTCCCTTGCAGTTTAGGTGCGAAACCCTAAACCTGCAGAAAAACACAGCAGGCTGTAATTCGCTGTTTCGGATCGTTTTTAGCGGAGCGAACACGCCTACGCGTGTCCCAAGGGCTCCCGCTCGCAATGGGACAGTTCCCTTGTGAATTGGACGAGTTTTCACGTGAGAAAACTCTCCAAACTCGCAATCTTTTGTGATGGAACTGTGCGTACCTGTGGGGGATTAGCAATTAGCTAATCCGGTTCCTGTTCAGAAGGCTCGTGCCTTGGCAAACGCGCATAAACCCCCTGAACTGTACATAGGTCAAATGAGAAGCCCACTAGTGGGGCATAACATACTGTACGTAGGGGAGAAAGAGAGCAGTATGTAGCGTGCGGGGCATCACTCCCGTCACCATACTGTGCATAGAGGGCAAGGTAAGCATTCCATAGCTTCTGTACCTGCTACATTCCACCTGAGGCTGAAAATGGCGCCCCCTTTGTTGATATGCAGCTCGTTTTTGCCTCCCAGAGTGGCAGAATCGCTCACAGGCTGACACGTCGCCCAGTTTCCGAGTTTGGGCTTTCCCTGCTAAAAATATCTCAACTGGTGCGTCAGTTGACTTGGCAGCAGAGCAATAGAATGTTCCCCTTGTCATTCCAGAGCTAATGACGCGAACACATTTTCCGGTCATAAATAGCAGTTCCCTAAATTTTAGGAGATGCTTCCATGGCGTCCCTATCGGTCTCCTGACCATCATTGAAGACTACCATTTGACCAACATCTACAATGTGGGTTAATTTACTGGCCCCTTTCAACTTATAAAGTTGCAGTGACTTGACGAGTGGCCCAAATTCCAGTTTGGCGCACACGAGCTTCCATACTCATCAGAATTCAGTGCTAACTGGCCCGGGTAGTCCCTGTCTGACCGACCTAGATCCCCGATGTGAGAAACCCATTTGGCTGCAGCCGTTTCACACTGGCCATGCAATGTATACTTGCACCTTTTCAAGGGTTCCGGGGAAAACAAGTAAAAATAAAATAAATAAAAATATCTAGTACTTATTTACGAAAGGCAACAGGAAAAATACACCTCCTGGTGACACACGGACACATAGGGTTGGATGTGTCACGTGACATCCTTCTTGAGTCTCGAACAAAAGAAGAACGCTCCACACCTTTCAAGGTGGTATCAATGTTGCGGTGACCTGTAAAAGGTGGACAATGGTACTCAGTTTTCCCTCACACATAACATTGTTTTCTTCAAGTAGCCATCTCATATGGAATATCCTGGCACCATCTTCCCATTCTATATCTGAGTAAAAACATCGGTAAAATTTGAATCGGTGTCGTACTCGTCAACCATATTCTTAGGCTTCTATGATGAATCACGGAAATAGCCAAGATGAGGGGCTTCCAAGACAAAGCATCTTCCACTAAGTTTTTTTGTCCCTGAACATGGATAATCTGGAAGTGAAAATGTGAAAGATGTTAGCCCACTGCATCTGCTTTTCCGAAAGCTACTTCTGTGAAAAGAAGTAGCGTAAACTCTGATGATCAGTAAAGACCGTGAAATTGGCTCCGAGTAGATAATGTCGCCACTGAGTAAGAGCATGGATGGCTGGCAATAGCTCTTTCTCATAAATTTGTGCTACCAATTCTAGCCTTGAAAACATTCTGCTTTCATTAGCAATCACATGGCCTTCTTGCATCAAGACCGCTCCAAGACTACGACCACAGGCATCACAATAAACTTCGAATGGCTTTTGCAAGTCAGGCAAAGCCAACATTGGTCAAGTAGTCAATTTTTGCTTAAGTGTCTGAAAGGCAGTTACCTTTGTCGGTCCCCACGAGAAAGGGACTCCTTTTTGAGGCAATAAGTGCAAAGGTAAAGCTACCTCCTTAAACTTCCGAATGAACTGCCGGTAGTAAGAACACAAGCCCAAAAAGCTTTCAACTTCATGAACATTCTTCAAGTCTGGCCAATCACGGATAGTCTCAATTTTGACCGGGTCCATCTGTACTCCTGCTGCTGAGACGATGTGTCTGAGGAAATGTATCTCCGGCAAGAAAAACTCGCTCTTTTTGGCATTGATAACCAATGGGTGATCACGCAATGCCTGAAAGACCTGTAGTAGATGGTGTCGATGGTCTGCTTCATCCTTCAAGAAAACGATAATATCATCAAAGAAAGTGCCCACAAAAGATCGATGCTCGCAGAAAATCCTGTCCATCATTCTGTCGAAAGTTGTTGGAGCATTGGTAAGTCCAAAAGGCATCACCAACAATTCGTATAAACCGAAGCTTGTCCGAAAGGCTGTCCTGTAGACATCTCCTGGAGCGATTGATATCCTGCTTTTCAAATCAATCCCGCTTAAACAAGAGGACCCCTGTAGTCGGTCAAGAATACCATCGATCCTTGGAATCGAATATCTGTTCTTGATGATGATTTTATTGAGAGCTTTATAGTCAATGCACATCCTCCAAGAACCGTCTTTCTTTTGTACCAATAAAACCGGAGAACAATAGGGTAAGTACTAGGCTAGATGAGACCCTTTTCAAGGTCTTTCACTTGGTTCATGATTTCCTCATTCTGGGCTCGGCTAACACGGTAAGGTGGCCGGTTCGGTGGTGTGGTTCCAGGAATAAGATCAATAGTATGGTCCTCAGGATGAGATGGGGGTAACTCGCCTGGCAAGCCTTTTGAGAAACAATCAGCATGTGTGTGCATAAATTCGGGCGTAATCTCGAGCCTTGCTGCCAATTCAGGTGAAATGAAGTTGGCCTTGGCTCCTCCATAAAAAAAAATAAGGGCTTCCTGATCTTTCACTTTACCCCATGCGCGGCAAAGTTCTGTATTTTCATCCATTTGGCTTTGGTCGGTTCCCATGCAATCCGGTACCAATCCTGCTTTCATCTTGCCTTTTCTGCCACGTTCCTCCGTTGCTCTAGAACTTTTTGGCCTATCTTCAGTTTGTCAAAGATGTTGCGAAGCCGATACAATAGGAACGGACTTGTCCTTCAATTTTGCATCAAGTATAATTTTCTTGCTCTTCTCATTTGTCAAAGTTGCTTTCTTGGCCGGATAGTCGACCACGGCGTTGTTCTTATGGTACTAAGGGATTCCTAGGAGGACGTCACACCCTTCCAAAGGCATGATGTAAAAGTCCTTGTGCCCTAAATACCCATGACAATGCAAATGAAGTTTGCCAATGAGAGACGTAATGGCTACATCCCGTCCGTGCGTGGCTAGAACTGCCTCCGTCGGTGGCCCCATCCTGTCGGGTGTAATCTCGAGCCTTGCCGCCAATTCAGGTGAAATGAAGTTGGCCTTGGCTCCTCCATTAAAAAAAAAAGGGCTTCTTGATCTTTCACTTTATCCCATGTGCGGCAAAGTTCTGTACTTTCATCCATTTGGCTTTGGTCGGTTCCCATGCAATCCGGTACCAGTCCTGCTTTCATCTTGCCTTTTCTGCCACGTTCCTCTGTTGCTCTAGAACTTTCTGGCCTATCTTCAGTTTGTCCTCGTTGTGCCTTTTTGGGGCACTTTGCGAAGATGTGCCCTTGTTCAGTGCAACCAAAACACGTCCCCTCTTTGAGATAGTTCTCTCTCTCTCTAATAGTCAATCGGGGTAGTGTATCTTTCTTTTCCTGGGGATTCTTTTTCTTTCTATTTTCATTGGTCGAGGTCTGTCTGGTCCTCTGAGTCAAAATTTCTTCAGTGGGGTAGGCCAAATTCCCTGAATGTATTGAGAATCCCTGTTTCGCATGTCCCATTAGTTGTTGTATAGACTCAGACTTTTGTTCAAGGCAGTAATCTCGGATCTCTGTAGGGAGTCTGCAACAAAACCGCTCAATCTGTGCTTTAAAGGTGACCTTCTTAAACAAAGAGGTCGGTAGAAAAGAATCCCAAAACCTCTCGCAATATACGTCCAAACTCCAAAGTATCACTCTTGCGATGGTTCCAAGCGGTTCTCACATCTCGTTCGTACTCCGGAGTCAACCAAGAAGAAATAAAGAGCCATTTGAACTTCAACCACTTAATCGGGGCTTCTTTCCTCAGAAGAAGAGTGGAACACCATGTTCGAGCATTTCCCTTAAAAAACGATGCGGCCCTCCTAATCTTGGAGTGCTTTGAGTAATGCCCTTCGGAGAAGGCTATGTCAAACTGCTGAATGAAAGCCAAAGACCTCGGAGCATCTCGGAATCGAGAAAAGGATTCAAATTTTATTGACTGTCCACCCTCTTTAAATTCCTTTGTCTTCTTGCTCTTATCTTCGAGGAAATCGTATTGGTTGGCTCTATAAAAGTGCTTCTTTTTTGCATAAAACATGTGATTGTCGGAGTCTGAACTGTCAGAGGATGACTCCTCCATAGAACTATCAGAAACTGGTTGGAATTTCATTTTTTTTGCCTTTTTCTTGTTCTTTTCAAATCTTTGCTTTTTGCTTCACTTCTTGACCTTTGTGTCCTCCTCACTCGAGTCGGAAGAGGAAGATCTAGAAGAACCGTGAGAAGAAGAGGAAGAAGCACGGGGTAGTCCTTTAAAACGCACATGCTTCTTCTGCTTTCTTGCAGATGCAAAAGAAGATTGACGACCCAAGTAACCGGGATAGTCAGTCCCCTTCTTGCGCTTCTTCAATTGCTTCTTCGATGGCTTCTTCGTGTCCAAGAGCTGACTGACCTGGGTCTGGACCACATCTTGAAGTTCTTCTTCAGTAAACATTCTCGGAGTAGGAGGTTTCTTAATTGCCGGTTTGATTGGAGGCTAAGCGGCTTTGTGCCACTGAGTATGCACTTCAGGCATCGACTGTTGGGTCAAAAATTTTGCAAATTGGGGATCCTTAGCAACCAGAAGCATCTGCTTTGTGCACTGGTCAACCTGCTGTCGACGTTGCATCTCCATGAGTTCATATTGTGTGGGCCGGGGTGGCCCGTACTCATCTTTTTCTAAGTCGCTTTAATTTTCCGTGCTGCCTCCTCTTGCCTCAGCGGTTGCAGAACAGGTTGATTGATTCTTTTCAGAATCCATAGATGTTGTGAGAAAAGGGATCGGATTTCTCGGTAGAAGAGAAATCGGCCGTACTCTGATACCAGTGTAACAAACTTGGACACCCCAAGTCTAAATTCTGTCGCGACACAATAGAGATTCACTTCCGATGCAATTCACAATTCAAGAGAGTCGACATGGCCCGGTGTAGTTCCGTGCCGAGGCTCAAGAGAGATTGGCCGCAAAGACTGACGCCCCTTTCGGTATTTCTTTTATATTAATCTTTGAGCAAAGTAAACTCCTGCGGGTGCTCGCTCTCGTACTCTGCGTCGAGATGCTCTGAGAAGTGAGCCCCATTGGGTCACTTATAAACATTACAAGGGGTGCTAAAAGCAGAGCCCCAAAAGTATTTTTTAGCACCCAAAAGTATGAAACTCAAAAACAACTCAATCCCAAAAGCTTGCAGCCAAAAGCAGTCAGTGTTCCTTGTGAAAATCCGTATTGCCACGTCAGCACTGTTAGCGCGTTTTGAGGCCGTTCGTACAGTAGTCAGCGCAGATCACGGCCGCCCGTACAACAGCCACGTCAGTAGGTCCTTCGCTTGAATTTTAAATTTTAATGCCTAGGTGTCCGTAGGCCCCTTGGCAAGAGTCCATAAGTTGGAAACAACTTATGAAGAGGTCATGCCACGTCATTAGTTTGTGACACAATGGCGCCTCTTTCGGTATTTCTTTATATTGCTTCAACATAGTACAACACCGGTGGCTCTGCTCTGCATTTGCTCTCGTTAGAATAGCAGAGGGAGAGCCCATCGTTCATATTTAAAGGCCCCAGGCCTTCTAAAAGCAGTTTACATGAAAAGCATGATTCTCAAAAGCACAAGTAACAGAAGAAGAAGTCCTACCAACTTATGGGGACCCTGTCCGATGGGGCCCCAGTAACATAAAAGACATTAAAATAAAGCAGGACCTACACGACTTGCGTAGCTGATGACGTGGCAGCAGTATGGACGCTCCGAAAATTGCGTTGACTGATGATGTGGCAGGTTGTACAAATTTCCGTGTTTTGCGTTGATTGCCGACGTGGCAATTGTACGGAATTCCGTGATTTACGCTGGCAGCTTTTTGGCATTGCTTTTGGACCAGAAGCTTTTGAGTTTGAAGGCTTTTCATGTAAACTGCTTTTGGGGCCTAGGGCCTTTAAATATGAGGCCATGGGCTCATTCTCTGGCATGCCTCTTGGAGAAGGTGCAGAGTCTGGAGTACCGGCTTGTATTGTGTTGATGCAATATAAAGAAATACCGAAAGGGGCGCCAAGGTTTGGGGCCAATTCTCTTTGGGGTGGAATTCCGCCGCTGCGTGTCGCGTGTCGTGCTCTCTCTCTCTTTCAATTCAGTTGTTATTGAAGTGCTAAAAGTCTGTTCAATCTGGTTTTTTCTATTGGCATCTGGTGCCCGCCTTGTGACAGTGGTATCAAAGCATCAGGCGTGTGCTTTTCTGAAAGCATACCGGTCCTACCACAGAGGAGACATAGCAAACCGGCGCTTCCAAAAGTCTACTGGAATTTTATTTGAAGTATCTTCGGGTCCCGACCCCGAACTTATTAGTCACTCCCACCTTCATACATCGCGCATCAGGTGCGCTCCTTTCTTCACCGCTCATGTCTTCCAGGGCATAAGCCAAAAGATCACTTGCAAGAGAAGGATCGAAGATTTGTTTCGAGCTGCTGTTTTTCTCAAAAGCAGTGCCATGCAAATGTTGATGTCTATAGCTACTAAGCCGCACACTCCAAGGACTTGGCAAGCTTTGAAGAAAATTTTTGCCTGAAGTTATACGGCTTCTGACATCTTCCTTCCGAGTGCAACTTTTGGCAAAGTGGGGTATCCTGAAATGCTTGCCATGGAAACCCTTGCAGATTATATCTTGAAATTTCTTGACATCTCTCAGTAGGTGTCTCTTTTCGAGCTAAAACCTTGGAGGTCCAGTGTGATTGCTATGTCTTTGGACTACCGTCGTCGTCAGAGTAACACTGTCTGTCCAAGAGCTTGTGGTTGGCTACGACCTTATGGCAGGAATCTAACCTTAATTTTTGTTGTAGGTTTCAGGATGGAAAGTTAGTCAACTTTTCGAGCCTGACTGATGTTGAGATTGCTTTTTAAGTTTGAGTTCTTTTTGAAACTTGTTTGGTGATCCTGTTTGGAATTTGTTTAAAATGGATTCTATCTGTTTTGAACCTGTTTTGGTGCCGATTTGAATTGTTTGACTGTGGTTTTAAATATTGGTTTCAATGATTGGGAATTTTGCTCCCGGGTGGAGAAGTGAGAAATACTGTTTTGGTATTGTTTGAACCTCGGAACGACGCAGGCCGATGCCTGGGGAGCGTTTCGTTGTATGTTTAAAAACCTCGGAACGACGCATGCCGATGTCTGGGGAGCGTTCCGTTGTATGCTAGAAAACCTCCGAACGACGCAGGCCAATGCCTGGGGAGCGTTTGGTTGTATGCTTGAAAAATATTGTTGTTGTGACTCCTGGCCCAGATCTAGATGGTTATGCGGGAGGAGTATTAAGAAGTCTGAACAATAGTTACTCTCAGCACCTCCAAACGACGCAGGTTGCGGTCTGGGGGGTGTTTGGTTGTAAAAGGCCTCTATATCTCCTGGCCCGGACCTTTTTAGGTTATGGGAGGAGTGATGAGGGAGTCGTTGAATATCTCACGGTCCAGACCTTTTTAGGTTATGCGGGAGGAGTGTTCATCGGCAGCTTTATGTTTCTATGTCTTGTAACATGCATATGTGAGCATTTGTGTTGCTTTGTGATGTGCCAACCACTGAATATTCCTAATTGGATGAGATTGCTTGGGTATGTAATTTTAGTGCATCAAGACACCCATGAAAGATCAGTGCGGTTTGGGTGTGATGGCTAATTTTACTACGCCAGCATATCAAGAGTTCCGAACTAGACGAAAGGAGAAGCCAACTCCTTGATCAAAAGAGTCGAAAGGAGAAGCCAACTCCTTGATCAAAAGAGCCGAAAGGAGAAGCCAACTCCTTAACAAAAAAAAAAGAAAATTGATTGTCCCTCGGAAATTTTTTGAGCTAACTTGAGTTGTTTTGCAGATATGCTATAATTGCGGACGATTACTCTCTTTCAAGAAGGGGGGATCTCACAAACTGCTGACGTGTCAAAGCCTTGAAGAATGGAGCCAACTTGCAGATCCTGGCCTAAACCCTAAGAAGAACAAGTAACAAAAGAAGAAGTCCTGGCAACTTATGGGGACCCCGGCCGATGGGGCCCCAGTGACATAAAGACATTAAAATAAAGCAAGACCCACACAAAGACTTGCACAACTGATGACGTGGCAACAGTACAGGCCCTTTGGAAATTGCACTGGTTGATGATGTGGCAGATTGTACGGATATCCGCGTTTTGCGTTGGTTATTGACGTGGCAGTTGTACGGAATTCCGTGATTTATGTTGGCAGCTTTTTGGCATTGCTTTTGGACCATAAGCTTTTGAGTTTGAAGGCTTTTCATGTAAATTGCTTTTGGGGCCTAGGGCCTATAAATATGAGGCCATGGGCTCATTCTCTGGCATGCCTCTTGGAGAAGGTGCAGAGTCTGGAGTACCGGCTTGTACTGTGTCGATGCAATATAAAGAAATACCGAAAGGTTTGGGGCCAATACTCTCTGGGGTGGAATTCCGCCACTGCGTGTCGCGTGTCGTGCTCTCTCTCTTTCAGTTCAGTTGTTATTGAGGTGCTAAAACTCTGTTCAGTTTGTTCTTTTCTATTGGCACGTAATGCCCGTCTTGTGACAATTTCTTTATATACAACACCGATGGCTCGGCTCTGCATTTGCTCCCGCTAGAATACCAGAGGGAGAGCCCACCGTTGATCTTTAAAGGCCCCAGGCCTTCTAAAAGCAGTTTACATGAAAAGCATCAATCTCAAAAGCATCTGATCCAAAAGCTGGCGTTTTAAAACAGCCATCATAAACTATGGTAATCCGAACACTTGCCACGTCAGCAGCTTGTCAACGCAATTTACGGGCATCTGTACAGTGCCACATCATTAGCTTTTACAAAGGGGGTTTTGTGTGTGTGTGTGTGTGTGTGTGTGTGTGTGAGGTTCTTGCCTTGTTTTTAATAACTTGGGCCCCATCGGATGGAGTCCCATAAGTTTATTGGGGTTAGGGTTTTAATCCTAACCCTTTCTTTAATCACTGGGCCACTCGGCGAGGATCAGTAAGTTGGTAAAGACTTCTTCTGTTGAGCCCCCTCGGCTGGAATTTACAAGTTGGCTAGGGTTAGGCTCGGGAAGCCCTAACCCATTAGGTCTTCAATGGCTTGACATGTTAGCAGTTTGTGACAATCACTTGTACTACCGTTGGTAAAGCTTCTATCTCAAGCTGGGCCGCCCACTTT
Source organism: Adiantum capillus-veneris (assembly GCF_014529385.1). Classification (NCBI taxonomy): domain Eukaryota; kingdom Viridiplantae; phylum Streptophyta; class Polypodiopsida; order Polypodiales; family Pteridaceae; genus Adiantum; species Adiantum capillus-veneris. The sequence continues at coordinate 63,622,960 of NC_140955.1, read as the reverse complement.
CCATTGCACATGAGAATCCTCCCCTCTTCCCCTTGCTCTAGCTTGTACTACCGTTGGTAAAGCTTCTATCTTAAGCTGGGCCACCCACATCCCATTGCACATGAGAATCCTCCCCTCTTCCCCTAGCTCTAGCGCAAGTTCTAGTGGGGGCCTCATAAAAGGTTGAGGCCCTTGTGGCCCCATGTGTGAATTGGCCACACTTTGCACTGCCCGACACCACCTGTAGCATCGACAACAACCACTAGAGCCGCCAATAGATGGCAACGAGCCCGCCAACATGTGTCTACACACGTCTGCAGTGCCGGCGCAAGGAGGGAGAGCAGGGCCGCCATAGCCGTGGGCTCCTCTCTCTCTCTCTCTCTCTCTCTCTCTCTCTTTCTTTGATGCCTATAAGGAGGGCAGCCTCCAATACATAAACCTTGAGGCTTTAACCCCCCAAACCCCATGTGGGTTTATTACTTAGCTACGTGGTAGCTCTAGGGGGGCTCTTGTGCTACCCTCCAAATAAACGTCAAGTTACTTAAAAAAAGATGCTTTTTTTGGGTCCCCTTGGGCTATTAATTTCCATATGCTCACTTACCCAATGAGAATTCAGTAAAATACCACATAAGAATTCATGTTCCGGGCTTTGCTTTCGATGCTCCATGCTCCAAACAAAAAACCTATGGGCCTCGAACTAATGGCTCCAAATTGGGAAAAAAACATTTTCCACCTTGGATTTCTCACTCTCTATCGGCTTTGAATGTCTGTATCTTGATGCTCGGGAACCCGATCAATGAGCTGTCACTTCTTGATCCGTTGCATATCATCTCCAGAAACCCTAGCGAGCTTGAAAAAAACTCTGGTTGCACTTTCCCCAAGATGACCAAAATGGAGCAGATTGTGCTCGACGAAACTTTATCTGCTCATAACTTGGCCGTTTGAACTCCAATTGGCGATCGGCATAGACCGGCATGTATAGCAAATTGAACACTTCAATCCTGTAACTATATATATCCCTTGGGTGATCGTCGCACTTGCCTGATATGGTATCAATCTCCAAACCACTTCGAACAATTTGCAATATCTTCCTCATTGTAGCTCCGATTGACAAGTTGTTTGGATGAGCTTGGAGAGCACTTTGAAGTTTGAAGAGCACCATATGCACCTTTAAACCTACACTTTTACGGGCCTTGATCATTACTCCTGACGAGCCCTAGAGCAGGAGTGGGACCTTCTGGCATGAAAAACCACCAAAGACATACACCGGTGGAACCTTTTGACTATACGTGGTGTTCATACTTGCTCTAGCACTTTGGCATACCTCTGTAGACACTCATGGCCTTGCTTTTCCCCGTTCCTGTCATCGACACTATTTGCCTGCACATCACCAACTTGTGAGATAACTTGAAAGAAGAGTAATCATTTGCCATTATACTTGCAAAATTCAATCTGATTCTTTAGCAGACATTGTTGCTATGCATATATGCTAATGCCCATCATCATCAGACAACACATTCTCTAGCATGCATTACATCATACAGTTTCACAATTTGAGGGTCATCCAATCATCTCATGCCGCATAAGAGCTCTTGAGATTCGGGTGTAGCAAAGTTAGCCATCACTCCCAAATTGTATTGATCTTCAAAGGGGTGTCTTGATGCACTCAGACCACATACCTAGGCAATCTCACCCAGCTTGGAAGTATTGATGCACATAATTCATATGCTTTACAAATCACGATGGAACATAGATGATTACAGATGCAATCGCAAATCACAAAACATTAAGACATAAACTCCCCCATGAATACTCCCCTGTAGAACCGAAGTTCAAGCCATGAGATATTCAATGGCTATATAGTATATACACAACCAAACGCTCCCCACACCGCAATCTGTATTGCTCAGAGGTTTCTATTTACAACTACTCCCTCCCCAGACTGCAGCATGCGTCGCTTAGAGAGGCCATATACAACTAGGTGTCACGTGCGCACTACACTTTCTCCACGTCGACAAGCTTCTGCTACAGTCTAGCGTCAGTCTTAGCTTAGGATCTAGCTTGGCATTTTGTGAGCCTCTAGAAGGACGTGGATGATCAAGCAGGTCATAGTTGCATACCCTCACTTGCACAATTAAGTCACTTAAGCATTTATGCATATGAACAGTCACTTAAGTCATTTATTAATAAGTGACTTTGACATGACATTTATTAAAAGTAGGTAGGGCAAATGGCTTAAAGACCTATAAATGAAGCCCCTTGGGCACCAGTAGAAGGCAGAGGATCAGAGAAGCAGAGCCTCTCAAGGACCAACAGTGCCAGCGTTTTTGCAGCCTTGCATCAGCATTTTTTCAGCCAGCAGCATCAGCGATTTTCAGCCAGCAGTCAGCCCTACCCTCGCTGTCGATTTCAGCCCTTCGCCTCATCATCGATTCAGCCCTCAGCCATTAGCAGCACCAGCGATTCTCAGTTTCAGCCATCGCCACTCTCGACGATAGCAGATCAGCCCACATCGTCATCGTCATTGTCGTCGTCATGTCGACCCCGCAACATCAAGTACCAAGCACCCACCGTAGTACCAAGTACCAAGCACCCACCGTAGTACCGAGCACTTAGCCTCTCAAGTACCAAGTAACCGCCGTACCCTTCATTATCTCAGTAGGACCAAGCATCTGCATCAAGTAGTCATTAGCATCTTAGCATGTAGTCATTGTATCAGCATTGTGCAAGTAATAAAGCAAGTACTTGCTTGGCAACAGAGCAAGGGGTTCCTTGAGGGTGGTTGGGACCCGACATGTCGTCTCTCTCTCTCTCTCTCTCTCTCTCTCTCTCTTTTCTTCAATTCAGTTCAGATCTTTGCAAGTGAAGTTCAGTAACCTTGTGTTTGTGCGGAGTACTAGATCTAAGCTAAATCCTTAAAACACTTTCCATTGCACTTTTAATTGGTATCAAAGCTCTGTGCGTTCTTCAGCTTCGCGAACTCAAGGGAAGAACCACCAAGAACCCAAGCAGAACCAAGAACCCAAAGAACCTCTCTCAGTTTTTTTCCTCAAAAAATCTTCGTGTCTCGATCTCAAACTTATCAAGGACTCCCACCCTTAGTCCATCGCGCATCGGGCGGGCTCCCATCTTCATCGCTATGTCTTTGAACGAAGATCGACATTGGATCCACGAAAACCCAGATCTTGAGTACCAAGATCTGCCTCCTATGCGCATATGGAAGGTATTGGTGAAAGGAAACCTAACCCTCTTCTGCATTCGCATATAGCATGCATCCACTTCCATCGATAAGCAACCTTGGAAATACCTTCGAGCACCCTTACCTTTCATCTTCACCCGCAATGTTTTCACGACAGGACTAATCGAGTGGTCAGTTTTTGCTCGCAAGGCAGAGCCAGCATCAAGGTTGGTATTCTGCGACAAAAGTAAGGCTACCTAGTAACTCGTATGGTCGGTGTTCACATCGTAGCAGAACCTACATGCGTAGTATCCACAAGTTTGAAGGAGTTTTCATCGGTTTATGCATTGACAAGCATCAAAAGCATTCAGCATCTGAAGTCCAGAAAACATCCAAGGAAGAAGTTCAGCAGTTGTGCCTCACCTTTAAGAGGGGGGGATGTCACGTGCGCACTACACTTGCGCCACTTCCACAAGTTTTTGCTACAGTCTAGCGTTAGTCTTAGTGTAGGATCTACCTGGCATTTTGTGAGCGTCTAGAAGGACGTGCATGATTAGGCAGGTAGTTGCATACCCTCACTTGCACAGTTGAGTCACTTAAGCATATGGGCATATGAACAGTCACTTAAGTCATTTATTACTAAGTGACTTTGACATGACATTTATTATAAGTAGGTAGGGCAAATGGCTAAAAAACCTATAAATGAAGCCCCTTGGGCTCCAATAGAAGGCAGAGGATCAGAGAAGCAGAGCCTCTCAAGGACCAGCCTCATGACCGATCCAGCCCTCAGCCATTAGCAGCACCAGCGATTTTCAGTTTCAGCCATCGCCACTTCGGCAATAGCAGATCAACCCAAAGCCTCGTCGTCGTTCGTCATCGACCCCGCAACACCAAGTACCAAGAAAACCCGCAGTACCAAGTACCAAGTACCCACCACAATACCCACACTTAGCCTCTCAAGTACCAAGTACCTGCAGTACCCTTCAGTATCTCAGTAGTACCAAGCTTCTTCATCAAGACTTCAAGTAGCCATTAGCATCTCGACATCTCAGCATTCAGTCATTGTATCAACATTTTGCAAGTAATAAAGAAAGTACTTGCTTTGGCAACAGAGCAAGGGGGCCCTTGAGGGTGGTCAGGACTCGACATGTCGTCTCTCTCTCTCTCTCTCTCTCTCTCTCTCTCTCTCTCTCTCTCTCTCTCGTGTGTCTCTCTTTTATTTATTTCAGTTTAGTTGAAGTTAAGTAACCTTGTGTTCGTGTGGAGTAATAGATCAAAGATGAATCCTTAAATTTGAGCGAAATCCTCAAACTTTTCCGCTACGCCTAACATTAGGTGCTCCCAAGACCGTAGTTTGTGTCATCCACAGGTTTCCCAAACAGTATTGAAACGAGTGTTACAACTAGAATCAAAGAAACTCAATCGGCACTAAGACAAGTTTAAAGAATATAAATTCTATGTCAAACAATCTACAAACAGAGTTCAAAAGTATCTAAATATAACGCAAAATCAAAATATGTCTTGGGTTGGTTTCAGTCGGTCGAACTCGAAGGATGATTGGCTTTTCGTTTTGCACCAAATTTATGGTTCAGTTCTGGATGTGAAGGGTAGCATTGTTCTTGTTGTGCCAAGGCATGCCCAAAAGAGCGTCGCAATGTCCTAACTTGATGATGTGGAAGTTTACCTTGCCATGGCACCCTTGGATGGTGATTGGAAGAGTGCCAATGAGTGGTACAATTTTACTGGTCGCCATTGTGGCTAACTTGGCCTCAAGTTCTCCAACAAAATGATCATATTCAAAGTCCATTTGCTTAAGGAACTCTAGATGGATGATGTTTTGAGTGGCTCCTGGATCGAAGAAGATAAGTGCCTTGAGGCCACATATCTGTCCATATGCACAATTCTTTGGAAGTATCGGGTACAGAGATGCCATAACAAGTTCTAGTGCAGTTTTGGCTTTCTTGGCAGGAGGTTGCTTTGGAGTCTTATCCCCTTTGTTAGGACATACATAGGAGGTGTGGCCTGTCTGGAAACATTTGAATCATCGGCCTTCTTGCTCTAAGGTTTCTTGTTGGCGAAGTGTCAAGCGAGGTCTTGCGGGCTGAGTCGAATTGTCGCAAGAGTCCCAAGAATTTGTACGTTGTCGAGGATTCTGGGTGTTTGTCGGTTGATTTTCCATGACAAACTCCAATCTTCCTTTCATAAGTTTGTAGCCGACCGCAGCATAGTCTACACCTTCGCATTGGTCCTCCAAGGCTATCAGCTTGAAGAAAGACACCGAAGATAGATATTGAGGATCCGTGCACTTGGCAAAAGAGGGAAGAGCGGGGGAGGGGGAGAGGAAGGAGGGTGGAGGGATGGGGCTCTGGGTGATTCAAGCAGCATGGGAGAGGAAGGAGAGGAGACCTGTTGTCGACGCCATTGGGTGGCAAACTCTTGCTGGCTTGCCCCGTCGTCGGACCGGGCACGCGGAGCGCCGGCCATGGAGGTGCACACCCGTCCATGTGGTGGTATCGGCAATGGCCGCGTTACCTCTGGCCTTCCAAGATCTTGACCACCAGTGGCCGAGCCAATGGGCTTGGCCCGGGGCCGCTGCGGTGCATTGCCCTCAACGGGAGGTGCTTAGGGTGAGCTGGGGGGTGGCGGGTGGGGTGCACAGGCAGCAGGTGGGGGTGGCTGGGCAATGATGGTGAGGGCTGTAGCTGCAGGAAGAGAGGCGGCAGCTTATGCGGAAAGGGGTGGGCAGCGAACGTGAGGGGAGCAGGCACCGGGCACGATGACGGCATCCAACAGGTGTGGAGGCGGCAGGCAGCAGTGAGGGTTGGCCGTTTGGTTGCTTGACCGGTTCCTTAGAGGTGAAGCTCATTCACATTTTTCTATTTTTAACATGAAAAACAGGTTCCGTCAGTTTTCAAAGCAAAATGAATTGCTTCATAATCTAGTCCTGTAGTTTTGTAATAGGCAGCTCTTTGTCCAAGACTTTCTCTTATACTAATGCAAACGTTTTGGTGTCCAGGACTTAATATCTTGTCTGTTCGCAGTGATGTCAGCCAATGGGGATACCAGCAATGTAATGAAAGGAATCTCAGAAGGGGCCTGCGATTACTTGCTCAAGCCAGTAAGATTGGAAGAGCTTCAGAATATCTGGCAACATGTGGTGAGGAAGCAACATACGCTAGCGAAGGTGTCTAAAATTGGACCTGATGCTCAAGATAGAGAGGGAGAAAGAACAAATCTTGAAGAACTTGATATGACCTTAGATGGAACACGCGATGGGAACACATGTTGCACAACCCAAAGGAAGAGAATGGGGTGTTTAGATGAGGACAGTGCTAATGAAGATGAAGATCACTTGTGTAGTGTAAAACGGCAAAGAGTGGTGTGGTCGGTAGAATTACACCAAAAGTTTGTTTGTGCAATCAATCATCTTGGGTTAGAACGTAAGTTAATAGACATAATTCAAGATGCAGTTTTAACACGGAGGTCAAGTTATTGAACTTGTTTCTGTTGCAGAGGCAGTTCCAAAAAGAATTCTTGACCTTATGAACGTGCCAGGTTTGACGAGGGAAAATGTTGCCAGCCACTTGCAGGTCCAGTCTTTTAACACTTTTCTGCTGTTGAAGAGGTGGATGATTCTATCCAAAATTGCTGCTGATTTTCTTGATCTGTTGTGTTTGAGACAGAAGTACCGGCTTTACTTGAGAAAGATGAGCGGGCCAGACATATCTACTTGTATCGGAACCTTGGACAGCTTTACGAACCCTTTTGATCTTATGGATGGGTTTCCAGCCTTTCAGTTTAATGCATTTTCACGGCAAAGTGAGTTACCTTTACAAACAGGCATTAATGGCAGTCCTATGGCATCTGATTCAACAGTAAACTATATTGATCGCAGAGCCTTCATGAATAGGTATAAAGATCTAGGTATGCAAGCTCATGTAGGTGTGAATGACTCTGTAATAGATAGATCAGCAACTATAAGGCATTCAAAATTTGTCCCGGAGAACAGCACCGAATGTTTTCCGGGACAAGGTCTCAGCACTCCTATATGTGTGTCCAATTTATGGAATGGAAGGCAAAGTGCTAGTGAGCTTGAATCTTATGGCAGAGGTCACTTGTTTATACACCAACTAGAAATGGCGGGGACCGCTCAATCAATCCACAGGGACTCATGCTTATCATTTGATGACATAAAAAGGTAGTGAGAATTATTTGTTTTACAAGTCTTCTTCAGCTTCTCAGAGATGACCGGTCATTTGCCCTTTTGTGTAACGTGGCTGACAGTGAATGACTATGACTAGAAGGCTCATTGTCCAGTTTTTACTTGAAAAAAGGCATCTTCACCAATCGATGAATCTCCATTTAGTATCACCTATCGCGGTAGCGATAGCGAGCCAGGCAAAAAGCATAGCACATGGAACTACAGGGAATACTATCTGGTGGGAATGACAGTGCTTGCAGGGATACCATTTTAGCAAGCTCAATGAATCAGCAAGGCAACATGGCAAACAGAAGTTTTAGCCCATTCTGATGTGATTTTGAGAGCAGTTACATATTTGATTGTAAACATCCCTTATAAGAAAACATTCATTTTGAGATTTTCTTGGCTTAGGATCTTGAGATGACCTACCCAACTGTATCCATTGACTGGGCCATGGAATATAAAGTGAACTTGGCGTGGAAAATCTACAGAAAAAGCAATTAAGCAATTATGCCTACTCTATTCATATAAATCAGTGTCAGTGCCTTTTTTTTTGGGGGGGAACAAAAAGAGCTTGCAACCCTCTTCATTGCATAGAACGAGAAAACTTTTCAGAAACCTTGAAAGATATACAATTGAGATAATGGGGAATAAATACTCATACAATCACAGGATTCATCAAATGGTAAGGTAATCATGAAGTGGTGAAGAAGCTCTATTTGGCTGTAGGAGGCCTACGCAAATCCGCCAAAAGCTCTGTCTGCCTCTGCCGGTTTAGTGAAACCTTGAAGACCAGTGCTAGCTACTAGAATGATAGCTAGATCAGTTGTACCATGTCTGTATAGATCTTGATTTTAACGGGTACACACAAAAACTGATGAAAGTATGTGTCAAGCTTAGAATTGAGTAATTGATGTAGATGGGTTTGCCACTCAATATGACATAGTGATAAGAGTTATATCAAACATTTGCCTTTATTACATGTGCTAAGCATTCTTGTTTTGGAGCTTGGAATTGATGTAGATGGGTGTGCCACTCAATATGACATAGTGATAGAGCTTTTATTACACTTGATAGGCATTCTTTATCACACTTTATTCTTAACAGAGCACACATGATTGTTCGTTGCATTTGCACATGATTTCTACAATGTGCTTGTTGAAGTTGAGCTTCATCAAACTAATGGTAACCATCGGCACCTCCTCCATTTAGCAAAGAGCCAAAGATAAATTAAATTAAGAGTATATTTCAATTAGGCCATACAAGGTATGCAGAGCTGTTAGTCCAGAAATGTTCCACATAGAATGATTGGCAGTTGTATGTTTGAGGGTAGGGAGTGATTTTCCTTTGTGAAGAACTTGCCACCCACTCATTTTCTTTTGGAATTGCCTTGTTGGGTTTCAGTTTGCTCAAGTTTCATGCATTTGTCTTGCTCCTCGTGGTGAAGACATCACAAAAAAAGAGCAGACATCACGCAATCACATTTGCATATTTGATTCTAAAGTATGGGAATATAGTAGTTAAGGATGGCCACTAAACACTTGTTTTGCTGCATAAAGTGAGAAGAGGCTAGTTTTAGGAAGCCAAATATTTTAGATGTCTTAAGGAAAAATCTTGGATTATAGGGTTACTTCAACATGGCTCCTTTAGGGCATCACAATCGTGTACCCATTTGTTCTTAAACTATGGCATGCACTTCAGTATCCCCATTTGTTCTTTTGTTCTTAGACTATGGCATGCACTTCAGTATTCTTTGGGGGTGGTCACTCATCAAGATCTCCCTATATCGCGTATATTCAAGAGCTTTTTAATAATACCCCTACATACATGCATGTTATGTATGCACTATGTGCTTGTTAGAAAAACCCACCCTCCCTCTAATGTATACATAAAAGTAAACATTTTGGAGTATTCATAATTCTCTCGGGTTAATTCATATGATATATTACACATTTTAAAAAGTGACCACATTGGGAGTATTCTTAAGCTATCTAAATGTGTTGAGAAAGAAATCAACATAAGCCATGCAATTAAATTCTAAGAATGTTTTGACCTAAAGCAATGGCCGTGCGAGACATAGTAAGAGTCGCTTTTATTGATAACTATGCCTCCTTTGTGTACACATGTACCAATTATTTGTTGTATACAACTATGCAAGACATATGGGTTTACAAATAACAACAAAACAGGCGAGGAAGTCCCTCAACTTACAAGGTCCACTCCAATGGAAGCCCAAAAAGAAAACAAGCATTCAAGCTCTCCTCTCGTGAACTGGGGTAACATCTTGCCCTGTAAATTGGAGTGGAGACCGCTCTAAAAAAAATTCCCAAGAATAGGAAATAGCTTGCTTGAGACATGCTTATACCTTTATTTTGTAAAATTTTTTGCTGCTTTCATATAAAATTCGAGTTTAAAAGGAAAACAAGGTGAAGGTTCACTTTAGAATTCAACAAAAGCCTAAAGAAAAGTGGACGGGACTCATTTACATACTTAAGAAACAGGGCATAAATTGTAAAACAAAGACAGGCACATGATGCCTTAAAATGAAGGGAACCAGTCGTAAACTCGAAATAAGGCAAACTATAATTTCTAGCCCTCTCTCTTTCTCCTCTGAGGTACTTTTGAGCATGCCAAAAAGGAGCTAGTTAGCCTAGAGGTAAAGGCGAGGAGGGTCTTTAAGCGCACTCACTATGGTTCAACCCTTGCGACAGGGTGTGTGGACGCAATCCCATAGAACTAGTTGATGCAAAGCATCAGATTGCTAATGTTGCTGTTTCTTGAATCTTGGCATTTCTATGTTAACTGTAATCTGACTTGGCTGATTAGGTGAGCTTATGCCTGCTAATGAGTTAATTTCATGGAATGGCGTCCGTTTACTTGCGTTGCTCACGAACACAATGCGTCTCAGCTGCTTTCATTCGCCGCTCGAGCTTTTCCACTTTAAGCATAGACTTCGCCAGCGTTTCCTTCAAAGCCTCTATCACTGCATCCTTCTTCCTTATTTCATCATGAAATCTGCTGATGATACCCTCATATGACTTCAATATTGCATCTACATGATGAGGACCTTGAAATATGGACTCATTATTTGAGCTATCTTTCTCCATGCCAAATTCATGCTCTTGGATCAAAGAGGATAGTTGCATGTGCAGATGAGAGAGTGTTTGTAGCTCCGCAGCCATGGCGGAGGCCGATGTGCAAAGGCTTGATTTCGGCGATGCTAGTGCAAAGAAGGCCTTCAAAGCAGAGATGCTGGATCCGAGCTTAGAGAGGAGAGTTTTGATGTGATCTGAAGGGCCAATTAGGGGATTGAAATCCTGCTCTTTTGGCGTGCTTGAAGGGGAGGATGGACAAGTAGAGCTCGAGAAAGTGGCGGGCATCGAAGAACCACCGACTGCGTGTGCACCACGAGGGCAGATGATGTGAGGGCCAGATGTAAGGGAGTAAGGGCTTGGTGGTGTAGGGTTGTGAGTGTGTGTATCAGTGAGAAACTGCTTTTCCTCCATAAATTCTTGCCCAACCGGTTCATGCTCCCTTTCCTGCAGCGGCGCCGGTTGTGAGGACTCCAAGCAACCAGGGCGCATGTTTAAAGCAGCCATGGATGGAGCTTAACAGCAGGTAGGGCAACCATTCTGAATGTGTGTGTGTGTATGTGTGTGAGAGAGAGAGAGGGTGAAAGTGCAGGGCGAGCAACTACAAAAACGAATATCCGTGGAATTGTAGGCTGCTTGCTACTCACGTGTGTGCGAGCGCGCGCGCCTCTTTGACAAAACCGTGCTCTGACAAATTGACGTGTGAGAAGTTTTAACGTCGATTAAAGATCTAGCCAAAGAGGAGTTGAGCATATGACGTATTATTCAAGAGGGAAATGGCATAACCAATCTACTCACTTGGTGATAGAAACTTGAAATGATTTATCCTTTTCCTCTTTTTATTAGCACACACCCACACCCACACCCACACCCACACACACCCCTGAGAAGAAGAGAGTTTTAACGTCGTAGGAAACTATCCCAAGAGACATTAAAGATCTAGCTGACAAGGAGTTGAACTCAAGACCTGTTATTCAAAAGGGAAATGGCATAACCAATCTACCACACTTGGGTGATAGAAATATTATATTATATCTGGATGCAAAAACTCACCCTACCTTCCCGTGGACTTGCTTCGTCCTGTTTTCCTACGCGTCTAAAGCTTGCACATATTCGCGGCCCTTCCTGTGGACAATGAGAAGGGGCCCAGTCTCTCTCTCTCTCTCTCTCTCTCTCTCTCTCTCTCTCTCTCTCTATTTTTCTTTGCAACTGAGGGCAAGGCGCTTCTGTTGTGTGAGAAGGTGTAGGTGTAGAACTGTAGCACATACATTGGGAAGGGGCCATGGAAGGTACCCTCCAGCTCTTCAAGACCAAAACTCCACCTGCCTCTAGCCCACCGTCACTGTACCAGCCATGTATGGAATTAGGCAGTGCAACATGTTGGCGTACCCACCCACATGCTCCTGACCAACCGACGACGACAACCCGTCGACAACCCAAATCTGCTGACGACGGCCGCTGTCACTACTGCAAGCCCAAACTCCACCTGCCTCCTGGCCCCGTCACTGTACCAGCCAGAGAGAAGCGCCATGCAACACGGTGTGCCCAGCCTACAACACCGAGTGCCCACCTGCTCAAGCAAAACCGCATGCTCCTGACACCAGGCCATGATATAGACGGTGACAACCCAAACCTGTTTTGACGCTGCTGCCAACCCATGCTATAATTTTTATAATTTAACTCAAAAAAATGTTTATGGTAGGTCGTTTATTGTTTTCAAAAATGTCGGTTGAGGGCAAGAGGAAAAGGAGCCCCAAAATATAGAAAAATAATGTTAAAACCAGAAAAATACCCCGATTTTTCTAAACTTTCCTCTTGGCAAACTGAAGGAAAGGAATATTATATGTTTGGAATACTGGTAGTGGGGCGGAATTTTTTTGATTTTTACACTGCCACCCATGCGTTTTTTTGTTGCGTAAAACAAAGTAGCTGATGTATTTGGCCCAGAGTCGGCACGCTTTCTCTCTTCGTCCTTTTGTGCACTACAACATTGTTGGCCAAAGCTCAACAACTCTCACAATTTGAATTGATACCTTATCCATCAACTCCATCTTTCGCTCATTCTTCTAAGTCGCCGCATTTCCCCCGGGAGAAGTTCCCTATCCAGTTTTCAAGTAATGCTTTGAAACATATTCCATGAATCTCTACAATCACAACACCTAAGTTTAGTGTGCTCTAACCTTAAGTAGAGTGAAAGGCTTAGGTGATGCAATGTAGCATGGCAAAATTACAGCTAAGTAGAGAGAGAGAGAGAGAGAGAGAGAGAGAGTCAGAGAGAGTCAAGTAACAAATTTTAATATTTATCTCAAAATTTAAAATTGAAGGGTGAGAAAATCGACAAAATCTCAGGGCCAGAAAGCTATGGGCTATTTTTAGCAGATGCAGAGAGAGGGCATCTACCCAAATGAAATCACGCAAACTTGCACCTTGAGGACATGCGGCATTACACAAGTGGTTTGGTCGATATGTATGCCAAATATATGTGGTACACTTCATAAAGCACAAAAAGTACTTGAGGAGGTTCCTGCTCGAGAGGTCGTCTCTTGGAATTGTAATGTACCCAATATTTTTTAATAAAAGTATTTCATTTAATTTGCAAATATTTGAGGTTTGCATTTTATTAAGTCAAAGAGCATTCTAATGGAACGATCGGATCAAAAATCGGACTTTAGAACTATTAATTATGACCCTTATTCACTTGAAACCAGTAAGGTTGATGGAAAACTTAAGCCTCAAGATTGTATCTAGAGATAAGAGTTGACTCTTGGGAAAGAAGGAGCAATTTTAGGAAAGGAAGAGTATGAAAGAGGAGGGAGTTAAGTTTAGAGTTCTTGTCTTGGAGCTCTAAAATTGGAGAACCAAAATTGTGCATCGGAATCCGTGTTCGTATTTTTTTTTGGGGGAGCCGTGAACGTACGCGAACTTATCCCTCTATTCTTAGCTGACCTTGAGAGCCTATATCCCTCCCCCCTCACTTTCAGAAGACAGACACACACTCTCAGAAGCGGAAGCTCTCTTGCTTTGATGTTGGAGTTACCTTCTCTCCCTCAACCTCTCTCCCTCGAGCTCTTACCTTCAAGCCATCTCCATCTCTAAGTCTTTCTCTACCATCGTCATGTTGCCTTGGAATTCTGGAGTTCTCTTCTCTCTTTCCCTCTTCTCTACATCGATATGATGGCCCCGAAGCAAGTTACTCGAAGCTCGAAGGACGCTCATGTCGCTCCACCTCCAAGGAAGGTGCAAAAGAAGATATCATCTACTCTAAATGTTGCTGAAGCGGATGTATTGGTCGCGAAAGAAGTCGAAGCCGTCCAACCTCAAACACGGGAGGTAATCAAACATGTCGCTAATCCGGTAAGGCAAATTTATAATTTTGCATTGCTATTCATGTTGATCTAGGAAGCTAAGCATAAGGATTCCCTTAAACTGTCCAAGAAACGTGATTCTATCACAAGAAACAAGCATATGTTTTCATAGATTAGTGAAAGAAATGTTTGATAAATTGTCACTATTTGTTAAATTGTTATTGCTTAATAAATTGTTATTGTTTGATAAGTGGCTACTGATTGATATAAAGAATTGGTTGATCATGTTTGATGAATCATTTAAAGAGAAGAATTGTTGAAAGTATATCTTTTGTTCCTCGCGGGTAGCATGGTGATTCCGCGGTTAGCGGAGATTAAGCTGAGGTTATCGGCTCTCTTTTGTTTCTCGCGGTTAGCGAGATGCGTCGTGGGTAGCGGGATGCCTTACGGTTAGCAAGATGCCTCACGGGTAGCGGGATGCCTGTCAGTTAGCAAGATGCCTCGCGGTTAGCGAGATGGGAAGGTTGCGCAATTCGCGGTTAGCGAATAAATCCTTTGCAAAGGCTCTGTTGGTTAGACAGAGGAAGTCCGCGGGTAGCGGCAAACTCATAAGAAATTGGAAAAGTTGTTTTTGTTGAATAAGAGGGTTGTCTTCATTAGGCTTTGTTTGAATTGTTTTGGTATTGTTTGAAGGGCTGTATAAAAGAACCTGTGTTTGGAATTAATTAAGGAACACTGTTTGTATATGTTAAACAGCGTGGTAAAAAGTGTGAGTGTGGGGTGGAAAGTGGGGGCTAACTCAGGTTGCGAGTCAAGGATGGGTGGTCTCGATTAGTTGAGAAACTCTCCACTCACTCTTATTAAGAAAAGTGAAATTAGAGACTTATTGTGACAAGAGTCGAGATGTCCCAAATCTACGTGACATAAAATTACTATTTTGTTTAGACTAAGTCTTATATCATACTAATAGTTTATAGATGGTAGCCGTGCCTCTTAAACGTGGGGAAAAAGGTGTTGTTTATGAATTCTAAATATGTCAATGGGATTTCATCTTTATGTTAGGAAACAGCTTCATTAGAATCCTAGATTTATCGACCTGGCTTGTGGCATATGACCCTTGTGGCATATGACCCTACGTAAACGATGGATGGAGGACTTCCTCTCTTCTGTTGCTCGTATCTCTACTTTGTGGAAACGGAGTAGGGTGTCGTCAAACAGAAAAGGAGAATAAAGGAAGGCCATCTATCAAGTCGCCCCAATCTTCTCGGAGTTGGGGACCTCACAGGAATGCACCGATTGTGGGATATGCCCAACGTGGTCAAGAAGATCATGATTGTTTTTTGTGGATGCTAAGCGAGGGTGTCTCTCCAGATGCAATCAACAAAGCAACACCAAGAAAGCAGCAACATCCGCTACACAAGCAAACATGGAGAGGAAGAGCGCAATGGGTCTTTGGCAAGCTTCATGTTTGCAATGTTGTCTCATTAGGTGTATTGATTATACGATATGTCTAACAGGGTGAGGGTCGTGACGCTTTAGAGAGAGGGCGTAAGTGTAATCTCACTTACAAATTTTGAGATTTACCTTTGAATTTTCAAATTCAAGGTGAGAAAACCTATAAAATATAGAAAACTTTAGTGTAATTTAGTGTTAAAATTTCAAATTTAGATAATTTACCTCTAAAATTTCTCATATGTAGGTTTGGAAAGTTTTTGGAAAAAGTGTTTTTTGAGCCCTGGACGATGGGGCTTAAGTCGAGTGAAAGGCATGTGGCATTACACAATTACCTTGGTCGACATGTATGCCAAGTTATATGATGCACTTCATAAAGCACAAAAAGTGCTTAAGGAGCTTCCTGTTTTTCATGGATAATAACTCTCTCTCTCTCTCTGTATGTTTATATATATATATATATATATATATATCCTGTTTTGCAATATATGTATCCTCTCCCTCTCCTTTTGACAGGAAGCTCCTCAAGCACTTTTTGTGCTTTATGAAGTCAAGGAGAGAAGTAGGTGAATATCTACAACCATAAGACATTTATATATCCATGTTATATGCATCTCATGACTAGGTTTATACTCAATTGTAATTTGTTTATTGGTGCATCTATTCTCTTTTAGTGATGGATAGCCATTCTTCTGGCTCTCAAAATGTTTTCCAAGGAGATCATGTCGTAAATGAAGTCATCATGCCTACACCTCCAAAGCGCAATAGCGTGCGAGCCGCAAAACAATTGGCTAGATCAGGGGGACAATTGAATTGCGAGGGTCCTTCAAAGAGTTTACAAATCATTCAAGAATTTTGTGAATGCAACAAAGCTATCCAACAAGAGTGCGAAAACTTCTTACAAAAGGTTTGTAGACAAGTTCAAGGTGAAGAAGATCACATCACCTTTCGAGAGGAGGTGATTTCATCATTGCAGGATATCAAAGATGAAATTTCACATTTGGAAATCAACCAACATGAACTCTATACATCACATGTAGTAGGTTTGGGGCTTGAGATTAGGACCTTTAAAGAACACAAGGAGTAAGTTGAAGCTCTGAAAGCACATGTAGTAGATTTAGGGTTTGAGATGACGACCTTAAAAATTGCAACTAATCGCTTGAATGCCATCGATAAGAGACTTAGTCATATTGTCATGCCTAATGGACCTGGGGGTGTTACGACATTTTATCCTAAAATGTAATGTTTTATGGACTACTGAGATATAGCAAAGCTTCAATTTATCATTGTAGAAATTCTCTCTCTCTCTCTCTCTCTCCCCCCCCCCCCCCCCCCCCCCCCCCCCTCTTCCCTCCCCTCCCCCATGAACACATGCATGAAAAGCTCAATGTGTGTGTGTGTGTGTGTGTGTGTGTGAGAGAGAGAGAGAGAGAGAGAGAGAGAGAGAGAGAGAGAGAGGAGAAGGTTATAGGGGTCAAAGATATAGGACATAAATAGAAAATAAAACATAAAAAGATATAGGGAGGGATAGAAAGACAAAGGGAGAGGTAGCGAGAGGAGGGAGGAAAGGAGGTAGATGCAAGTGATCTTTGTATTGACAACCTTTTGGCTGTTGTTAAATCAGCCTCCCTAAGTGATTAGTCTTTAAATTTTTTTATTCCACATAGATGGTGTCCAGACCACGGGTTTTGTCCCCAGGACACACACATCGAGCTAGACTGTGCAACATTACTCGAAAAGCTAGACGAGAAACAACATGGGCTAGGGCTCAACGATCTTTGCAACAGATCCCATTGGGTATTTTAGGAGATTGTGTGAATATCATGCATTTAAGCCATGATGGTCAACAAATGGATGCAATGGCTATGCAATCCACCACCATGTCGAGTATTTTTGAAGTACACCCCCCTTGCTCAATAATGGGACTTCTCCATGCCTTGAGTGCTAAAAATCTCAAGCGATCCATATTTGTGCAAAAAAAAAGCACCATGTGCAAACAAGATACGCTGTTCACATGAGTAAACAATCCACATTATTTAATAAAAATAATCCCTTGTAATAAGTTCACCACGTACATGGCTTACAATGTAATGTGTGATGTTATTTTCACCCCAAGAAAGGGTGAGACTTTGGTAAAATCCACCAAGGCTTCTTGAAATGTTTGGCATTGTTCTTCTGTTGTGCTGTTAAGGTCCATAAGCTTGACCATTTTATCAAAATGTGCCCAAACTTGCTTGAGCTTGTTTGCAAGCTCGCCATTTGAATCATTGTCAGTAGTAGCTTTACATAACTACTTCCAAAGTTCCAAAGGTTACCTGCCTGCTGGTTGGAGCTGTTTTGAGCATCATATCGATCTGGCTTTCCTTGGGTTACTTTCTTCAAAAAGTGTGTGGCTTTTTGTCCACTCATTGACACTTATTGCGCAATTTCATGGGCCTCCCTTGTGTTTTGCAGCAATGATAGATACATTTCTCCCGTGGCAGCCGATGGAATTCAAGAGTGCCTTCACCCTTCGATCGCATCTTGAGATTTTTTCAATGGCCTCATTGTGAAAGCATACTCAATGTGGAGCTTCAATAGCCTACAAAAATACACATGAATGTATGTAATGTACAAAAAGTGTACATTCGATAGAGGAAATGGAAAGATTGGATTCCAAGCCTGGTCCTTTTGTGCATGGTCTGGGGCATTGAGCATGGGACATCTTAAAATAGCTGCTACACATTCTCGGCCTTCATCTCCGATATCACGACAGCATAGCCCTTGTTCTCCATCCCCTTGCCATGGAAGCATTGAACCGACCTTTGTAGAGCTCTTGTGTTATTTTTGTGGTTTGTACTCTTGAGTGCAAAATGGACAAGGCATGAGAGAAGAAGCCCATTGTTTTCAACCAAGCAAACACTTTATGGTCTTCAAGTCCCCACCTAAGTGCCACTCCACATCATAGCTACCAAAACCCTCAACCTCCAACTTCTCACGTGCAATTTGGGAGTGTATTACTTTTGTGATCCATGGAGTTCTCTCAAAAATCCATGAAAGTACTCCATTGGTCTCTTTGGGCACCTCAATAGCACCCAACCACCAAATGTCTTTCTCTGATTGCACACTAAAAGATGGGGTGGAAGATGGCTTGTTGACTGAATCCCTTCGCTTGGTTTGCAAAAGGGCCTCATTCATTAAAGTGACACTTAGCTTCTCTAACCTTCGGCCTTTCACTATTTGACACTCATCAAGTTTTGACACAAAAGCGACCTTTGTGCCAAGCACTGCAAAATAAATAGTGGCTAGACCTTATACTTCAAAGTCTATGATAAGAACACAGTCAAAAGAAAGAAGTTTAGTGTGTCACCTTGTTCAGGTAACTCATAAAATATAAGCATGTCTAGTTGAAACCTTCTAAGATCCACAAAAATATTATTCCACATTGTGTAAGGGAAGCCCTTCTCCATAGGTCTTGTGGAGCGTTTCTTACCTTTTCCCCTTGCCTTTGTTGTGCATGAAACATAAAGCGAAGTTGGCATTGTGTCCTCAATGTGTAGGTATGCCCCAATGCGGGAGAACACATCTTCGTTTGTGGCCTTCTTTGCAAGGTTGACCTTGTGCGGAACGGGAAATAGGTTTTCCACAATGCCACGCTCTTTGAGGGCATCCTTTAGGAGTTGAGAAATAGCCTGATAGGCTTTGGTGTTGATCCCTGCCTCGTCACAAGCTTGTTGCATGTCATCTTCACTAACCACATTATTCAATTTTCTCATAAGGTCCTTGGTGACTGCATCCTTAATGTGCTTACCTCCAGGTGATTGTAAGATAGAAATCACATCATGGATATTGAGACAACTAGTGAGAAGGTTGAATCGATCATCTTGGCTTGTTCCACCGCATGCCTCCTGGATGAAGTTTCTAGCAACCAATAAGATAAATGTTAGAAAATAGTGTGAAGTAAGAATGTATCATTCAAGTAAAGACCAAATCACCTTGTGGCTGTCACTCGTTGTTTGCGTGCTCCACCCGAATGTGAAAGGGTTTCAATGGATGAATACGTGCGTTTGCGTTCCCTTGCATCAAGGGGTGTTTCTTTCAAATATGTGATAGTGTTGGCAAGTTTCATACTGTGGGAATCCTTTACTTGCATGTGTTGTTGAAGGGTTTCAACCTCCCTCTCCAAAGAGGCAATACTATCTTGTAATGCCGTCGTCTTGAGCTCTAGAGCTTGACATTCGTGCATCCACATATGCAAAGAAGCACTTGCACCCATACACAACCGCTTGCAATAGCCTATCAAGACTGCTTCTCCCCTCCCAAGATATTGAATAAATGTCATAAAGGATGGATGGAAGCGGCTTATAGAGCCATGATCAAATAGGATGAAGGCATCATGTTCCCTCACCGTCCCCCAAGCATATGAAAGGGATGATCCTTTGCAATGAGCATCCTCTTTTGGAGCTTTGACCTTCAAAGCTCTAGGAGTCTCATTGCGGGCATTTCTTTTGGGGCAAGAACAATAGCCATGTCCTTGCTCCCCACAACTTGAAGCATTTGTCTTCTTTACAAAAAGCCTCTAGCTCTTCACGAGAGAGTTTGTTTTTACTTTTGTAAACTCCTTTCTCCTTGGTTTTGTTGTTGTTGTTGTTGGAATTGCCTTGGGAAGAACTTTGAGTATCGTTCTTTCCCTTTGCATCATTTCGATCTTTGTTTTCCATGGGCTTGGCATTCCTTTTAGCCCCTTGTTGAAAATTGATACAAGATGCAGCCATAGTGTGGTGGATGACTTTGGTGATAGAACCAAGCCGTTGTGGGTTGACATACCCGATCATTTCTTTAGGTAATTCCACAATTTTTTTTTTTGCTTTTGCTCATCGAAATCTATCTTCTGAAAGGCTATAGCTTTGAGATGTAAATCCCAGAACTTGTTTACATATTTGTGGATAGATTCGTTGGAAAGTAACTTCAAACTCCACCATTTGGTGAGCACTTTATCTTTGGTGTCGCTTGCAAGGAATTGCTTCATGATGGAAACTCGTAGAGTTTTCCACGTTCTCCATTGCCACAAAGGCTAGCCCACCATTGACGAGCAGATTTTTGAAAGTGAATAGTTACATGACATAGCTTGGAGGATTTAGTGAAGCCCTCGTCTCCAAAGGCCTCTTAGAATTTCTGGATGAAGGCCAATACTTTGTCAGTAGCATCAAAGGTGCCATCATAGGTGAGAAAATAGATACTCTTTCCTCCCTCTTTGAATTTCTTAAGCTTGTGGGACTTTTTCCAAGCAGAATAGGATTTGCGATGTCCTTTCCTCTTGTATTCTCTATAAGAATAATCATTGCTTTCGTTGGAAGAGGAGGAGGTAATGAAGAAGGAGAAGAGGGTGACCTCTTTGTCACCTTTTTATTTCTTTGTTTCCTATCTTCCCATTCAGACTGACGAGGTGAAGGACTATAGGATGATATTTTCCTCTTGGGAGGATTTGGGGATCGTCGAGACCGCCGTTTTTGTGGAGCCATATCTTTAGAGGAGTTTGGGGATTCACTTATTTCTCGTTCATCGGATTCCTCCTCTTCTCTTATTGGAGAGAGTCTTCTTCTGAAAGTCTCAACAAGACGCTTCCTAAGCTTTCTCTCTTCTTGGAGAGGTAGGGAAATCCCATAAGCACGAAGTTGTTGGGTAACTTTGGCTTGCAAGGCAGGGTTGCCCATAGCTTGTTGCAACCTAGTAACAAGATAGTTCACAAACACTGGGGCATCATCAGTAGCACCTTTATGTGCAAAATCAAAATTGTCAATATTCATTCTACTCTCTTTATTATTGTTAGCCATGCTAACTAAACTTATCTATAAGTTACTTTGTGCTTTGGTACCCTCAAAACCTCAGTTGCTACTCTTCTTCACCTATGAAAATTAGCTCTCAAGCAGCCAGACCCGTGGTTTAGAGACTGTTGATTTGCAAAGAGTAGTGGAGAGGGTCTAACATTGCTTGGTTGATTATGGTTCTTGTTGAGACTTCTAGTAGCTCACGAATGATGAAGACAAAGGCAGAGACTCCATTATTAAGCCTATAGTTCCCAATGGTGTACCTCGAACTAAATCCTTTTCAACCAAGATAATAGATCCCTGTCCCACTTACCCTCTTGCAATGAGCATGTCCAACCTTTCATGGAAAACTTAAGGGCCTATCTTCTTAAGCAAGAAAAGAGAAACCAATAGCTCTGATACCAATGTAATGAAGATGGACTATGAACATTGAGAATAGCGGAATTAAGAAAACTGTAGTGAGAAATTTTATGAGAATACTTTGAGAAAATAGATGGAGAAATTGATTAGAGGTAGCAAATTAACCATTATACCTGAGTAGCTTGGCATAAACAATACTTTGCAAGAGAGAGAATTAGAGAACTTGACAACAATTGAGGACTAGATGTGGAGCCGGTCCCCCTCCAAAAGGCTTTTGTATTATAGCTTCTCCCATAAAGAGAGACTTGGTACAATACAAGCTTTGTGTTCTTTGAGACCTTGATGGTGCAATGAAGATAGAGAGCTTCATGCACAACAATTATGCTTGTAAATTAGCTAAATGAAAGCATTAGCTTGTCCCCGGTCTCAGTCCCAATACCTCAAACACCTTCAAAGGTGGAGAGATCTAGCAAGGAATGAGGGTAGGGAAGAGGAAGAAGAAGTATTCTTATGAGAAAGAAGTAGTGTCCTCTCATACCATTACTCATAGAGCTTAGAATAGCATAGTATCATAGAAATGGAGATGAAGAAGATGGCTAGCGTAGCATTGAAGCATGGCTGTTGGTTGGATTTGCATTCCATAGCCAAGCATGTTGGTGTAGGATCTCAACTTCTCAAGCTTGGAGAAGGAGATGGAGTTCTTGCACTTTCACAAAGTGAGAATGAGAGCATGTGAGTGTGTGTGAGAGAAAGTATACCCCCAAGCACACCCCCAACTTGCCTTGGTCGACCCCTCCTTGTAGCTCATGATTGAAATTGATTGGACTCGTGCAAGCCTAGCCACTCACATACTTAATGCATATCAAGAAATAAGGGTAGCATTTGGACAAGTTTCTTCCTTACCCCTTTGAGAGAGGGGGCTTGATAATGCCTATATAATTATTTAATTAAACTAAATTCTCATTGGACCTCTCTCAAAGTGAACCAATAGGCTTTAGGCGCACTAAGGGGTCAACCTAGCTAGCGGCTTGACATGCGTCCTATTTGCCTCTTTGAGCAAGGGGTGTCCTTGGGTGAGGGAGAGACTATTCAACCCCACCCCCTACTCTTGGGGCTCACTCCCTTATTTGTAGGCCATGGTTTGACTTCAAGCACCTCAAGCTTCTTGGCCGCCAAGTACCTTAACCACTTCAAGCACCTTAATCATCAAGTATGACAAGCACCTCAAGCACGTTGTTGGGAAACAAGCAAACTGGAACACCTCTATAGAAATGTCACCCAAGAGCACTGAAAGAGAAATACAAGACACCAAAAGATTTGAAAAAATCCCTTTGAAACACCACAAGTCCAGCAAGAGTAGTCCCCTTGGGAATTTACTAGCCGTCGCCCACCCACGAGACTATGTCACATAGGAGCAAAACCCTTTCAAAGCACGAATTTACAGCACACGCCGACCAATGCATATGAAGACAAGGTCCTCCCCTTTCATAATTGAACATCACAAACCCACAACTTCAACATCAATTCCACAATTCATACAGACATGCCCTCCCAATTTGCCTATACACAATTTGCCACTAGGTTGCCATAGCCATAACCCTACAGAGAACTAGTCGTAAGCTGAAGAGCACAACTCCAATTGGGGCACTTTAAAGCTTGAAAAAAGGATTGAAAAATGACTGGTGAGAAATCTGAAGATAAACAAAATTGATTCCATATGCCTCCATGAGCAAAATTGACGCGAACAGAAAGCTGTCCCAACACGACTACACGTAGAGAAGGCTAGTCGGGGCAAAAAACTGCATCCAAGAGCACCAAGGAGACACAAAGAGCTAAAAACTGCAAATTTCTGATGTTTGGATGAAATTTTTTAAGTTTGTACATGAGTTTAAGTTATATACAAGGCTCACTTCAAAAAACTCACTCACGGGCACTTACAGTAGCTCGATAGCTGTCACTAGACTAGCGACTTGCAGTGCATGTACATGTGCTTGCTAAAGAAAGCTAAAAACCCCACAAATAAAAATCCCACACACCCTTTTCACATCAGGCGTCATGTCCGTAGGTACAAATTTATCAAAAATGGGCTGTCAGAAATGCTCCCAACATAGTTTGCCACACCTCAGCTTGCTACATCATTCATGATCAACAGCACAAAAGAGATCCTGTAAACCACATGAGAGAGTCTTCACTTCATCTTCATCATTAGCCACATGATCAGTAAATTCTTCAAAAGAATGTTCATCCTCAATCACAGTCATCAACCTTGCAATATACTTCTTCAACGTGTAGCCATTCAAATGTGCTTTATGTGGGGTACCATCCAAGTCAGCAAGCTGATATGTGCCATTTGGAAACCTGTTTAAGACCAAGAAAGGACCTTGCCACTTGATTTGAAATTTATTTTGAAAAGTGATATCAAGCTTAATATTGTAACGAAGCACCATGTCACCCTTCTTGATGTCCTTGTCCTTTACCTTCTCATTTGCCTTTGCTTGATTCTTCTTCAAGACCTGCTCATAATGCTCAAAAGCCAACAACCTATCCAACTCTACACATTGCAAATATAGAAGCCTTTTCTTGAATGCATCATTGGGCTCTTCTTCAAGCTTTAGCATCATCTTCAAGGGTGGTATCTCCACCTCAATAGGAAGTAAAGCCTCTTTGCCAAAAACTAAATGGAAGGGAGAAAAACCAGTACCTGATTTGATGGCAGTCCTATAAGTCCATAGAGCACAAGGTAGCTCTAAATCCCAAGTCTTCACATTGTTTTTTGTCATCTTTGTAAGAATCCTTATAAGCTCTCTATTAAATCTTTCATCCATGCCATTGCATTGGGGATAATATGGAGTAGTAAACCTGCGATGCACATGAAGCTTCTCACATAGATAATCCACCAACTCTCCCCTGAAACCTGGACCCTTGTCAGAAAGTAACTCCAATGGCATGCCAAATTTGCAGCAAATATCTTCATATATAAATAAGGAAAAATCTTTACTCGTGATGTGCTTAACAGCTTTGGCTTCGGCCCAACTGGATAGATAGTCAATAGCAGTAAGTATGTAACATTTGCCTCTAGCTGTCATAGGTAGAGGACCTATTGCATCAATACCTCACTTCTCAAACACATCATAGGCCACAATGGTGCCTCTAATTTCTGATTTGAGAACCCTATTTTCCATGCTTTGACACTTTTTACAAGACTTGCACCAATGATGAACATCACGTTGAACACTTGGCCACACATAACCCTCCTGCAAGACTTTATGCAAAGTGATCTTTGAAGCAAAGTGACCACCACAAGAACCCTCATGATTCCCTCTAAAATTTTGTAAATTTCCTCTTTCCAAGGCACTTTTCTCATCACAAGATCAGCCCCCTTCATATACAAGGCATCACCAAGTAGCACATACCTTTTGGCACGACGTAGGAATGCGTACTTTTTTGGCTTCTCCAACTCTGATGGAAGCATACCTGTTTGTAGAAACTCTTCCTCCCTCTCTAAAGATTCCCTTCCCAAATAAAGAGGAGAATCAGTCCTTATCACATACAATTGCCCAATTGAAGCTTGCGCTGCACCATGTGCTTCTTCATTTTGAGACTTGTCCACATGCCTTAAACTCCAAGCTTCAAAATGCTTAAGCAAATTCTTCACTTGAAAACACATATTTTTTAGCCTTGGATTCTTACTTTTCCACACCCCAAGTACTTGCTTAACCACCAAAAGAGCATCACCTCTT
Organism: Adiantum capillus-veneris; assembly: GCF_014529385.1. NCBI lineage: Eukaryota > Viridiplantae > Streptophyta > Polypodiopsida > Polypodiales > Pteridaceae > Adiantum > Adiantum capillus-veneris. The sequence goes on along the minus strand of NC_140955.1, from coordinate 63,597,846 downwards.
ACCCTCACACGACGGATGCCAAGCTCAAGGCAAAGGTTGAGACCTTTCTCCAAAGTAGCATACTCAGCTTCATTGTTGCTTTGTGCTGTAAGCTTCAAACTCCTTTTAGTTACCAAAGAACCTTAAGGATCATAAACTACCACACCTCCTGAAGCTTCACCATGCGCTTTCCTGTAAGAGCCATCAAAAAACAATAGATAGGCATTGTCTATGTCAGGAGCTTCCATGTGTTGCTTCTTCACTGCATCTTCCTTAAGAAAAAGATGGATTTCCTTATAGGTAAGAAAATCAGCCAATGTAGCCCTTGTACTCTCCTCAACAAGAAAAGAGAATTGGAATTCCTGTAGCTCCACAATACACTTCATGAGCCTCTTTGACAAAGTAGGGCTATTCACCAATTGATGTAGAAGAGTGTAGCTAGTGAGGAATGTGAATGGTTTAGGGAGAAGGTAGTGCCTAAACCTTCTACATGCATAAATCACACTCACCATAATGAGCTCCACCTCAGTATAGCCTCTTTCCACCTCTAGCTTCACCCTTCTAGCACAATAGATAGGCTTCATGTAGTGGGAATTGTTACCTCGTTGAAGAAGTATAGCTCTAATAGCATCCTCACCTACTGATGGATTCACATAAAACTCCTTATCCCAATTAGGAGCTTGCATAGAAAGAAGAGAACCAAGAACCTCTTTGATACCTTGAAAAACCTCTTCACATTCATTTGTCCATTGTAGAGGATCCAACCTTGCTACTTGTTGTAGAGGATAAAGAAGTTGAGAGGACAAAGGAATGAACCTTGCCATATACTTCACCTTTTGAATAAAAGTAGAAAGTTTCTTTGTATCTTTAGGTGATGGGAGGAGCACCAAAGCCTTCACTTTGTCAGGATCCGCTTCAATCCCATTCTCTGAGATCATATGCCCCAAAAACTTCACTCTTGGTTGAGCAAGATGACATTTCTTTGGGTTGAGTTGACCTCCACTATCATCATATTGCTTCAATGCCATCCCAAGCTTTACACAATGATCCTTTCTAGAGCTATAAACACAAAATTCATCAATAAGATCCTTCACAAACTTGCCAAGAAAGGGAGAGAACACCTTGTTGACGCGCTTCTTATACCACGCACATCCATTCATAAGACCAAAAGAAAGTACACAATAAAAAAAGCATCCCTATGGTGTGATAAATGTGGTCTTCTTTTGATCTTCTAAAGCCAAGGTGAGCTGAAAATATCCAGAGAATCCGTCACATACACTATACCTCTCATGCCCTGCAATAGAATCAAGTATGTCATCTATGAAAAGAAGAGGGTATGGATCCCTCTTCATGGCTGCGTTTAGGGGCTTAAAATCAACACATATCCTCCACTTTCCATCCTTCTTGGGTGTGACAACAACAGGACTCACCCATTCTGCAGTGTTCACAGGACATATGAAACCTGCTTCAAGAAGCTTGTCTACCTCTTCCTTTAAAGCATTAAGTTGTACCTGTCCTATTCTCCTTAGCTTTTGGCGTACGGTCTGAGATCCTTCCTTGATTGGAATGTGGATTTACTCTCCCTTAAACCCTCTAAGTTCCTCATAAGAAGTGATGAATAAATGGGGAAATTGTTGTATCATATGTAGGTACTCACCCTTCTCATGACTAGTCAAGTCGGGAGACAACATACCTTGTATCAGCTCTTGTTTGACATTAGGTTGAACTTTGGGTTGCATCAGCTCTTCAATTTGCTCATAAGGACCAGAGATATCCTCATTATCCATAAGGCCAAGAAATATTTGTTTCTCATCATGCTCTTCTTGAAGAAACACGGAGGAAACATCTAGATCACTATCGCTGCTATCTTCCACTTCACTGCCATCATCCCCATTGTCTTCTTCTTCACTTGAGGAATCTTCTTCATCACTTTTATCATCAAAATCAGCATCCAAAGATTGCTTGCTAGCCATGTCAAACCTCTTCTTATCACCCCTTCTATTGAAGAGAGTGATGGTACTATGTCCCCAATCCTGTATAGCTTTGGTTGCCTGTAACCATGTTCTTCCAAGGATGAGAGGGAAAGCACCAATACCTGCGGGCATAACATGGCAATTGACCAGAAATTTAACATCAAATACATCCACTTCCAAGTCCTTTACAACTCCCAAGCACCTCACCCTTGATTGGTTGGCAAGCTTTATGCGAAAACCTCAATTCTTCACCATGTTGAGTCCCAACTTCAATACACAAGCTTGAGTAATAACACATACCTGTGCACCTCCATCAATATAAGCCTCTCCAATGCAATTCCTCTTATGCCGTGCATCCATAGTAGGATATATATCAGGTAGCTCATTCAAAGATAGGAATCTCACTAACCCCCTTGCAGGCTCCTTCTTCATGGGGTTGACTACGTGCTTCCATTGCCTCTTTAACTTGGGACACATCTCCATGAGTTGCCCAAAGGTAACATCAGTCTTTCTACCCACCAAATCAGCCCTTAAACTATAATTTGGTTGCCCTTCTCCCAAAGGAAAGTCGGATGCATTGTAATGTTCCCTGGTCTTTCTCTTCTTCTTCTCTTTACCTGTACCTGTTTCAACATGTTTCCCTCTTTTATGGCTGGGACTTGCATCACTCATATCATGATCTCTTGTAACCCTCTTACCTACATGCATGACAATAGATCCCAAATCATCCTCTTTCTTATCCAAACGGATTATTCTTACCACTTTTGTTTTGCCCTTCTCTTCAGCTGTCAAACCGCTTGGACCTGCTTCCCCCTTAATCTCAATACCATAATGTTGAGCTCGAGAAGGAATTTGTGGAGGAAGAGGAAACATGTCACCACCCATTCTCTTTGGCTTGTCACATTGAGGGCTTTTATGACCCCATTCACCACAATTGTAACATTGAAACATATCCCCTCTTCCAGCCATGCCTCTTCCTCTACCACCTGTATAACCCTCATTTCTTCCATAACCACGTCCATATCCATAGCTTTGACCTCTTCCACCTCCCATCATATGCACACTAATATTCTTCATAAGACCTACAACCTCTTGCATCTCCTTGCGAAAGGCATTCACATCATGAGAAGCTTGTTGATCATAACCTGGCTCTTTGATGAGGACCCTTGGTTGCTCTACCACTTTCACTTCAAGCTTTGGCTCGACATTGATTCCAAGTTGATGAAGACGCTCTTCTTTCCACTCTTTATTCTTTGCAATTTCAACTGCCTCCTCAAAGGTCCTTGGCTGCTTAAGCTCTACCTTCAAGCGTAGGTTACTCCTCAAGCTTGCAAGAAACCTGTCCTTTTTCAACATGGCTGGATAAATTTTAGCCCCCAAAGATGTACACCACTTTGTCCACAATGCATTGAACGCCTTCACAAAGTCTTCTATGGTTTGGCCTTCACCTTGTACTAAGCCTTGAATAGACTGCCATACCTTTTGAAAGTGCCTTATCATTTCATAAGTCATAACTTGAGGAGGTTGGGCTGATTGTATCTCCTTTTTGTAGCCTTCCAACCATTCCCTAGCATCTCCCTTCCAAGAGAAATAGAAGATTCGCAGCACCAACGCTGGGTCTTGCTTGTCAGTAAGAAGGCAAGCAAACTCCATTCTCTCAATGAAAGCTTTGGAACTTTCATTTGATTTCCCACTAAACTCCGGAAAATTAAATGCCATGTCTTCAAAACCTGTAAACTAAAGGTAACTTGAAGCGATTCCTCGGTGGCGGGCACCAAAACATTGTTGGGAAATAAGCAAACTGGAACACCTCTATAGCAATGTCACCCACGAGAGTTGAAAGAGAACTACAAGACACCAAAAGCTTTGAAAAAATCCCTTTGAAACACCACCAGTCTAGCAAGAGTAGTCCCCTTGGGAATTTACTAGCCGTCGCCCACCCAAGAGACTATGTCACATAGGAGCAAAACCATGCCAAAGCACGGATTTACAACACACGCCGACCGATGCATATGAAGACAAGGCCCTCCCCTTTCATAATTGAACATCACAAACCCACAACTTCAACATCAATTCCACAATTCATACAGACATGCCCTCCCAATCTGCCTATACACAATTTGCCACTAGGCTGCCATAGCCATAACCCTGCAGAGAACTAATTGTAACCTGAAGAGCACAACTCCAATTGGGGCACTTTAAAGCTTGAAAAAAGGATTGAAAAATGACTGGCGAGAAATCTGAAGATAACCAAAATTGATTCCATATGCCTCCATGAGAAAAATTGACGCGAACAAAAAGCTGTCCCAACACGACTACATGGAGAGAAGGCTAGTCGGGGCAAAAAACTGCAGCCAAGAGTACCAAGGAGACACAACGAGCTAAAACCTGCAAATTTTTGATGTTTGGATGAACTTTTTTAAGTTTGTACATGAGTTTAAGTTATATACAAGGCTCACTTCAAAAAACTCACTCACGGGCACTTACAGTAGCCCGACAACTGTCACTAGACTAGCGACTTGCAGTGCATGTACATGTGCTTACTAAAGCAAGCTAAAAAACCCACAAAAAGAAAGCCCACACACCCTTTTGACATTAGGTGTCATGTCTGTATGTACAAATTTACCAAAAATGGGGTGTCAGAAATGCGCCCAACAACGTTAGTCAGCAAGCATGACAAGCACCTCAAGCACTTTAGTCAGCAAGCACAACAAGCACCTCAAGCAACTTAGTCAACAAGCATGACAAGCACCTCAATCTTGGGCCGGGTTCCCACCTCAAGCTCAGCCCTAGCTTGCCTAAGGTCCTAGGTCTAACGGCTTTTAACACTAACCTTTGAAGGTCTTTAATGAAGCTAACCCTAAGGTATTTTAAGCTCCATTAGCTGGCATTTCTCTTTGCTAGACCATCTCCCATTTCGACCCATTACCTTTGGTCCCATGCTAAGATAAATGTAAAAGCACATGTCTCTATTCTAACTCTTCTTCCCATTTATTCTCCCACATTAAATGATCAGTTTAATATGAGAAAATTATTTGGGTTAGTTTGATATTAGATTTTATGTCATAAATTGCATTTGCAAGTGTATCTCCCACAACCGAATATGGTTGCTTTTAAAGTCTCTACTGACATATCCAATCTAGTGAATAATGAGGATGATAGGAAGACACCACTTAGAGAGTGGTTTGTGGTGAATCAACAATATCTAGAAGCAAGTGATTTTTTATATATAGATTTATCCTTTGAATGGGTTTGGAACCCCACTAATAAAGTGTGGGGAGGTGATACCATCGGGAGAATGTACAATGTTGTTCCCAATGCTGACGATCTTTATTATTTGCATATGCTACTTACCATATGTAAGGGTTGTAAATCATTTGAGGAGATTCACACTTTCAATGGACAAACCTATGCCACTTTTAAGGAAGCTTGCAGTGCCAGGGGTTTGCTACAAAATGATGATGAATGGTTTATGAGTTTTCAAGACGCACCATGTACAAGTTCCGGCTTGCAATTACGACAACTATTTGTTGTGATCTTGGTATTTTGTGAGCCATTGTGCCCAGGTACATTGTGGCACCGATTCTCCATGGATATTTTTGAGGAATATGTTTATGCTTTGCTAGAATGTACTAGTGATGAGGGTGTATGCCATGAGATAGCTAAGAATCAAGCATTATGTAACTTGGAGTCTCTGCTTCAATCATATGGAAAACGACTTTGTGACTACTTTGGGATGCCCAAAGTGGATCGTTTTGTATTATCTGGATGTGGGAGTGTTTTGATAGCAGAAGAGAGGATGTTCAGTGAAAACGAGAAAATGAATTTAGCCATTCGTATGGAAGCATCTTTGAATTGTGGACAAAGAGCTTCTTATAATGAAATCATGCAAGTAGTTGACTCATCAAATGGGACAGTTTTTTTCTTGGATGGATCTGGTGGGACTGGGAAGACTTATCCCTATATGTCGTGTACGTGGTTAACAAAATGTGGCTTTAGCATGTGCATCCTTGGGAATTGCAGCTTTACTTCTTAGCAATGGATGTACAACACATTCGAGATTTAAGATACCGATAGAAGTGCATTCAAAATCAGCATGAACATCAAAGTAAATAGTCAACTTACAGAGCTTTTGAATTAACATTGATCCGAGCCTATTAGAAATTTTTGTTTATCATATTTTGTTGGTTTTCCTTGCTTCTAGAGGTTTACAATAAAAGAAAGAGTGAGAACAACCTCTTGGAAAAATTAAAAAAAAAAAGATTTGATAGGAATTTTTCTTGACTAGTTCACCGGAGGTGAAAGGTAGAGGGAGAACCTAGTGGTAAAGGAAAGGGAAAATATGTAAATGTGAAAAGAAAAAATATGATGTGGTTGTGGAGCCATGCACCCATGATTCAAGGGTCATGAGTGGCTCATATCATCATGGCTTTGGAGCCATATGATGATTCAAACAAATGGGACCCAAGTGGAAGACTTGATAAAGGAAGAAACCAGACACAGGATTTTGCTGAATTTTTAAAAAATACTTCCACTCTGATCCAAGAAAAGTTGTCTTCATCAAAGTTGTAGCTGATGAGCTGGAGATTCTGGCCATATTTTTTTAATAATTTTTGCATCTACGGTCTAGGAGATATGGCCAAAATAGTGGACGCCAGTTTTTTCAACTGTGGTGGAGACCACCCCCTCTACCTTTACACACACACACCCTTCCTTTTCCACATTGAGACCTTCTCTAAAAATCAGCCATTAGTCTTCTCACCCTCCTCTCCTTCCTCCTCTCTCTCAAGCTCAAAAACCCATCAAAATTCCTCTTCTAATCACCTCTCAAGTCATGCTTAATCTTGTTGTAATTCATAAGTCCTCATTCAACCCCTTTCTATTATTACTAGATACGTATTGATTTTATGTAGATTCTTTACATTTTAAAATAAGGAAGATCTTGGACTCAAGCTATGGAGGAAGGAGTGAAGACAACACAAGTGATGATGGAGCTAATTGGTCAAGAAATCACTTGGAAGGAGCTTCTTCATTGGTTGAATGTCCCTAATCAAGCTTCATTTGACAAATTACACTTGGATCTTAACCTCACTCCTAATCACTCTCTTTCCTATATAAAGAGGCCTTCCCCTTTGTAATTTCAAGCCTCCCTCAGCCCCATTGAGCCTTTGTATCACTCACCATGAGCCCATAAGCTCATTCATTCATTCTATTCTTGCACATCCTAGAGTGCAAATTGTTTCATGCTAGTAACCTCTCCTCCTCTTACTTATGTTAATTAAGAGAAATGTTTTATATGCGTGTGAGAGTGCTTGATGTGATCTTGGCTAATCCTTGAGTGATTGTTTGGTAATCTATATGCTATTTGGGTTGGGAGTGTTTGAAGTCATCCATTCCTTGTACACACACTACGGTTAATGCTTCATTCATAGTGATCTCTCTCTCTCTCTCTCTCTCTCTCTCTCTCTCTCTCTCTCTCTCTCTCTCTCTGTGTAGCGGTCCTAGTCCACGCTTCCAAGACTAGGTGGTGCCCTCATCTCATTTCCCTTGTGGCGCAATGGAGTTTGTTTTGGTGTAGAGGCCGCCATTCCAAATTTCCTTCGTCAACATCATTGATCATCTAGGATGAGGCTCCGGTGGTCCATCTCTATGATTTTGAGGCCTTGGATAGGACATTGAGAGATGTTATGCAAAGTGATGCATTGTTTGGGGGAAAGGTGTTTCTCCTTGGGGATGATTTTAGACAAATTTTGCCAGTTGTGCCCAAAGGAAATCGAGAAGATATTGTGGATGCCTCTTTGTGGTGATCTTATGTATTGAAACATGTGAAGACTCTGAAGCTAATAGAGAGTATGCATGTACTTCACTGTTCTAATGACTTGGTTGAGAGAGACTCGTACTAGACATTGGCAATGGGAATGTTTGTCACGGGGATTTACTTGATACTGTAGCATTTCCAAGTAGTATGATACTTGAAGATAACAATGCTCAAGGCCTAATTCACAGTATATATGGTGACTTAAAAAATGTCCAAAGACATGCAAGCTTATTTAGGGACATAAGTATTCTTGCACCACACAATAAGAATGTTTCCATAATCAATGACTTGGCTATGCGTAAAATGAGAGGAATTGGCAAAAAATACTTGAGTGCAGATTCTCTATGTACATTAGATTGTAATGGTGGGTTATATCCGATAGAGTTTTTAAACTCATTGGATCTTGGTGGTGGCTTTCCACCACATTGTTTGCACCTTAAAGAGAATTCTCCAATCATGCTCCTTTGCAATCTGGATACAAGGCGTGGTTTATGCAATGGGACAAGATTGATATGTAATCTTTTTATCACATGGTCATTGAGGCGGAAGTTCTCATGTTGGAGACAATGTGTTCATACCAAGGATCGCCTTTATCATAAGAGGTTCTCAAGGATTACCTTTTGAACTGAAGCGTAGACAATTTCCTGTGAGACTTGCATTCAGAATGACCATCAACAAGGCAGAAGGTCAAACACTTGGAGTCTTAGGTTTATACCTTGTTACATCTGTTTTTACTCATGGTTAGCTCTATGTAGCAATTTCCTGCGTGCATTCTTCTACTTCCATGAAGATTTTGATAGATGGTAGCCAAATATTGATAGAAAATTCAAATGGAAATCCAATAGCTTGCAATCCAAACATTGTCTACAAAGAAGTGCTAGAGTTTAGAAATGTTTAAGGTATCATACTATCTTTCATCCATGTATTAATCTTTGTCATTGAATTTTTTTAAAGTGAAGTTTTATATTTATCCTACTTTTTGTTATTGTTTATAGATGGCCAACCGATCTACAATCAAATACGCAATGGATAGGGTATCTAAATATATTCTAAATATTTATCCTAATTTTTGTTATTGTTTATAGATGGACAACTGATCTACAATCAAATACACAATGGATAGGGTATCTAAATATATTCGAGGTAATTTTTTGAAACTTTACAAAAAAATGAGCCTCACATGTTTTCAATGTTTGAATGAATGAAGCATACTAACCGTGTTGTATGAAGCATAGATCCACTTTTTTGGAGGGTACCTATACCTACAAATGATGTTGTCCATATCTTAGAAGACTTTTGATGTCATAAGGTATGGCTTTTGAATCAATATTTGTTATGTCTTGCAAAATAGGTTTGGATTTTTCTTAACATACTCTTTCTTCTTTGTAGAAAATACTATTATCCAACCCATCCCTTGGTAGGTTTATATGAGTCCACATGCTATTTAGGACTCATAGGGTACTATCATGTTGCCTGAGAGCTGGACGAGACATCATGACGGGGTCATGTCTCTCTTAGGGTATCAACAACCCATAAATGCACTACCTTCCTTTGGATTTGAAGAAAGTGAGAATGTATGTTGTTGATGATACTTCTAGGCACCTTGGATGAAGTGTGGGATACATTGGGCCTTGGGTGTTATGGGTGCGATTGTGAACCCGTGTCTATCGCAAGCTTAGCTTTAATATTTCCTTCTACAATGGATTTTACTTTTAGAACTATATCTAGATTAAATGGGATTTGGTTTGATGGTGATCTCTTTTTGGGCTTGAGATTCCTTATGTTTTATCCCTTATGTTTTTTATGATTACTCTCTTATCAACAAGAAGACTCTTTTTTGTAACAAAACTATTGGCTCCTATTTGGAATGAAAATCATGTTGCGCTCTCTCTCTCTCTCTCTCAACCATGAAAACAACTAATTAAGATCATACAAGCACAACTTAATTAAAGAAGTTTTTTTTCACACCTTATGAATACCATGTGTGTCATGATAAGAGCGAGCGAGACTCGCCAAAGGTGGGTCACACGCGCTAGTTGATTTTAACGTCAAAAGAGATCGCTAGGTGGATGATTCTACTCGCATTCTAGGAAAATAACGTTTGAAAAAGCCACACTTCTCAAAGTATGTCCCGAGGGGATCAATGGTTGGAGGACCACAGCCGTCCATCGATGCAATTGTGGAAACCCTCGATCTCCACGACTTGAACATGGGGCATCACCTTTGGAAGCCGCGGTGCCCTAACCTCTTCACTTGTGCGCCCATTTTGAAGTATATAATCGGCTTGGTGTCACAAATGCACAATTGATGTTAATTTGGGTGTTCAAGGCATCATTTTGTAATTTTGGGTGCAAATTTGTGGCTACAATTTGGCATGCACTACCCCAAATAGCTCTTCTGCATGATCCCCTCCCACCGCGTCTCTTTGGGAGGAGGCCTATCCTACATGAGACATAGAGATTTAATAACATGATGAGAGAGTGTGTGGCCCTGTTAATTAATGATCTAGCTAAGGGTAACTTTCCCATGTGTCATTGTTACTAAACAAGCTTAATCTAGTGGCTCACAATTGTTGGATGAGGCCTTTTGACTAGGGCTCACCAAATACAAACAAATTCTTACCAAAGGGAGCGAGTCAAAGCCACTGTCTTCAAGAAGTTGGATTTTGGAGAGCAAAAGCAACAATTTTGTGCGGGCTTAATTGAAGAAATGGCGGAGTATTTCAACTCCCAAATGTCACGCACCATATCGGCAGTTATACACCATACTATGATGGCTTCGCGAATCAATTTCCAAACGGGGACTAGAATAAATTTTAAGCCCATAGAAAACAAGGGTTCCAATGAGCCTAAGGGGAAGACAATGTCCAAAAGTCTCCTAAGGGAAACTCCAACAAAGCTAAAGAGAAGGGAGTTTACAAAGGCAAAAATAAACTCTCTCCTGAAGAGCTTGAGCGTTATCGCAAGGATAACCACTGTTTCAAGTGTGGCGAGCAAGGGCATGTATACCGTGCTTGTCCCCAAAAGAACACCCGCCATGAGCCTCCTAGGGCTACCTTGGTCAAAATCCAAGAGGAGGAAACTCACCACAAAGGATCTCCTCTATGCCCTGCTTGGGGAAAGGTAAGATAACATGATGCTTTTATTCTCTTTGACCCTGGTTCTACTCACAATTTCATATCCATAGACTTGGCCACCAAGCTAGGCATACAAGCCTACGAGATGGGAGATGTCCTACCCACAGACGATGCTTTCAAGGGGCAAGAAGCTTTAGTCACTCCCTTAATCGGGAAATTGAGGCTCCATGTCCAAAGCTATGTGGACAAAGAGGACTTCTTTATCTCTCCTCTAAGCATGAGGATCTAATCCTAGGGGCACCGTGGTTTGATCGCATGGCTGCCAATGTTAAATTCCTTGAAAGGAGAGTCTCCTTTAGGTTCAGGGAAAAAGATATGTACATAGATGCCAAGCAAATGGGTAACACCATACCCATTGTACATACACAAGCTTTCAATAAGTCAATAAAGAGCTCTATTTTTGTGTACATAATTTTTGTTAAAGATTCTCAAAATGAACCTAATGTTTTAACAAATGAAAATAAACACACACAAAAGGAATTAGAGTTATCCAATTTTCTTAAGGGGTTTCAAGATGTCTTTATGATGACATCCCTTGTGAGCTACCTCCTAAACCAGGAAATGATGACCATGCAATTGAACATCTTCCAGGAAGTTCACCGCCTAACAAACCTCCTTATAGAGTTTCTCAAGCTCAACAAGAGGAGATTATGCGGCAAGTGCATGAGTTAGTTGAGAAGGCCATGGTTAGGCCTAGCTCATCTCCATTTTGTTCTCCTATGCTATTAGTGCAAAAGGAAGACGGCACATATTGTATGTGTGTCAACTATAGAGCACTAACTTGGATCACTATCAAGAATAGGTTTCCCATTCCACGGGTAGAAGACCTATTTGATAAGCTACAAGGATCCACCTACTTCAGTAGGATTGAACTAAAAAGTGGCTATCATCAAATAAGGGTAGTTGATCAAGACATTGTAAAGACCGCATTTCACACCACATTTGGTCTTTACGAATACATTGTCATGCCTTTTGGCTTGACCAATGCACCAGCCACATTCAACCGCTTGATGGAGAAGCTGTTCAGGCGTCATCGAACCTTCACTGGAGTGTTCTTTGATGATATTATCATCTACTCTAATTCATTAGATGAGCACAAGCAACACCTCCAGGTAATATTTCAAGTTTTAAGAGAGAATAAACTTTATGTTAATCGAAAGAAAAGTGAATTTTTCTTGCAAGAGATTCAGTATTTAGGTCACATTATCTCTCAAGATGGCATCCAAATGGATCCATCAAAGTTAGAGGTAATAAAAGGATGGCCTAAACCAAGGAATCTTCATGAGCTAAGAAGCTTTATAGGTATATGTGAATACTATAGACGCTTCATAGAAAAGTTCTCACTAATAGCAGGACCATTACATGACCTAACAAAGAAAAACGTTAAGTACACATGGTTGCCAAAGAGAACAATGCTTTTAAAAAGATTAAAGAAAAGCTTATCTCTCAACCTGTGCTTACACTACCGGATCTCTCAAAGCCACTTGAGGTCCAATGTGATGCTTGTGGTGATTGCCTTGGAGCTGTTTTTCTCCAAGAAGGGCACGCCATAGGCTATGAAAGTCGAAGGCTCGACCCTGTTGAGCAAGCTCTAGGCATATATAAAAACACACTCCTCGCAGTTCTACATGCCTTAGAATCATGGAAACACTATTTATTGGGGACTCCTTTCATTCTCCGAACGGATCACCAAAGTCTTAAGTACTTCATGACGTAGACCAAGTTCTCCGACAAACAAATGAGGTGGGCAAATTTCCTTTTGCAATTTCATTTTCATATTTCTCACATTGCTGGCAAGCATAATCAAGTAGCCGATGCCCTCTCAAGACGGCCGAGAGTGAATGCGGTTTCCATAGCTACTCACAATGATCTATCTTTTATGATAGATGAGTATGCTATTGATCCCGATTTTAGAGATGTGATTTCAGCTCTTGCACCAAGGAAGAAAGAGGAACTAACTCACTCCGTGAGAAAGTAATGTATGAATCTCATGCTCCTCCTTATGCGGGGCGTAGAGGGATTCAGTCGATCCTAAAGGGGGTCGAAACATATTTCTATTGGCCTACCATGAAAGCAAACATACAAGAGTATGTTTCTAAATGTGTGGTATGCCAAAAGACGAAGTTTGATAGAGGGAAGCAACCTGGATTGCTTCAACCTTTGCCAATCCCTAATTCACCGTGGGAGAGTATATCCATGGATTTTATCTTTGGAGTGCCTAAGTCTATCCATGGGAATATAGGAATATGGGCGATAGTAGACAGGTTCAGTAAACAAGCTCATTCAATACCTGTCAAAAAGACTATTAAAGCCCATCAAATGGCAACCCTCTTCATTAAACAAACCTTCAAGTACCATGTCTTGCCAATGTCCATAGTGTCGGATAGAGATCCTAGAATGATTAGTAATTTCTGGAAGGGTCTCTTTGAGAATTTAGGGACAAGGCTAAACTTCTCTTCGGCCTATTACACACAAATGGATGGCCAAAGTGAAATAGCTAACCTAACAGTGCTTGATCTACTAAAAGCCTATGTAAGGGAAGTAGATCAAAGGTCCTAATGGGAGAAGTATGTACCCTTAGTGGAGTATGCTTACAACAACACTGTACATACTTCCACGGGAAAAGCACCTTTGAGGTAATTGAGGGAAGATAAAAAAGCCCCCTGCTACTTAAGGTACATGGGAAGATCTTCGCTGCAGATGAGTATAGCCAAGACCTACAAGAATCTTCCAAAAGATTAAGGATGCTATCTCTATCTCACATCAAAGGAAAAAGGCTGCTCTGCTGCCGACAAGCACAGAAGAGCCCAAGCCTTTCAAGAAAATGATTGAGTCTTACTCAAATTTCCAAAAGAGCCCAAGCCTTTCAAGAAAATGATTGGGTCTTACTCAAATTTCCCAAGGCTCGATTAAGGCACACGACGGGCAAGAATCCTACGGCACACCAAAAGTACTATGCTAAGTTAGCAAAAAGGTACTATGGTCCCTTCCAGATTCTTAGGCCAATCAATGAAATGGCCATCAACTCAAGTTTCCCAGCATTGGCTCATACACAATGCTTTCCATGTGAGCCTACTTAAGCCTTACAAAGGAGAGCCACCTCAAGAACCAACTATTGAAAACCCACCGGAGATCAAGGACCAAGAAGAGGTGCTGCAGCCTGAGTCCATTCTTGGACATGAAGATAAGGTACTAAGAGGCGGTAAGACTATCCAACAATATCTTATTAAGTTTAAGAATTATCCTTTTGAAGATGCTAGATGGATGCAAGGCATACAATTAAAGGATAACCTAAACCTTGTCAATGCTTACAATGCTTCCCAAGAGTAAGCAAATGTACAAATGTTAAAAATGAAAAAGTTTTTGTCTTATAAGAATCTCTTTTTATTTATTGTGCACCGAAATGAAATAGTATGCATGCTTAGATAAAGTTTGCGGCGGAGACGATGTCTCCCGAACACCAAGTAGAGCTTGTCACTCTACTATGTAAGATTGATAGGACTAATGGTAGACATGCTTGCGGCAGCTTAGGCTCTCAAGCGCCAAATGGACTAGTCATCCATTTTGAAAGGATGTCGTAAGCATCCATGGTGGAATAACAAAGTGTCTTATTATCCATAGCCCCTTGATTCTTGTAAATCTATGATGGGAATGAGATTGTTAGACTCTGAAGGGAGGCTGTATAGCTTGTAGTTTGTATATGTCTCCAAGATACAGCCCAAGGAGGCTTATATATCAACCATTCCTCAACAATATTAGTATGATTTCTTGAGCAATGTCTCACAAAATAGGGTAACATGGGATCCTCTACCCGCTAGGAAAAAAGGACTAATGAATATGCTTTATCTTCTCTACCCCATAGTCGAGGACGACTATGCTTTCAAGAGAGAGTTAATGTCATAATAATCAATATCTAACTCTCCTAAGTGATTTTTTCATGTTAAACTGATCATTTAATATGGGGAAGTGCCAGGGGAGAAAAAGCTAGAATATTGGTTAAGCTAGCAGACCGGCCACAATAGGGATTCAAAGGAGGGAAAATATGGATCCAAAGGGGGGGGGGGGGGGGGGGGGCATCTGCAAAAGAGCAATGTGCAACAATGGGCTTAAAATACCCTAAGGTTCATCCTATCAAGACTTCCAAAACGCTAAGGTTCCAAAATTCAAAGGTTGTGTCCACAGGTCAAAAGCCTAGGGAAATTGGATGCTCAAGCCCTACAAAGGAGGGGGCGAGCCCAAGAAGTAGGGGATGAGAGAGAAACTCACAGACACACACACACAAGCTTCCTTTGTACACAAGAGGAAAGGGGGACATATGTCAGCTCCCTAGCCCAGATGCCCACAAGGTGTACTCAAATCCTATTGGATGGCCTTGGAGGTGGACCAATGAGAATTAGGCAAGAGTAATTCTAGTTTAATTAATTTAAAAACACTTAATAAAAGAACCAATAAGAATTAAGCTCTCTAGAAGACTATTGGACAGTCTCCCTAGGGGTCCAATGAGCATTCAACAGCCCAATGGTTTGCCTGATTCCTATTGGACATGAGACAAAAGGGTCCAATGAGAGTTTAGTTGCATTAATTAATTAGAGAAATATCTCACAAAAGGAAAAAGGGGGACACATGTCAGAAGGCTATCACTTATGTTGCTTAATATCCATTGGCTGAGCTAGGGGAGGTTCAATAGGGAGTGAGCATGAGCAAATAGCAAGAGGGGTTGACCAAGAGAGAGAGGGGGCTGATTTTTGAAAGGCATTATTCACTTACACACTCACACAATCTATGTGTGGAGCAAGAAGACTCTCTATCTCCTTCTCAAGCTTTAATGGAAAGCTTACCACCTACTCCAAGCTTGTGAGAAGGGAGGCCTACACCAACAACTCTTGGCTTTGTGATGCAAATCCAACCAAGAGCCAAGCTTCAATGCATGCTCATCTCCTCTACCATGCTAATTACTAAGCTAAGATATGCTAATATGAGTGATTATGTGAGGAGATGTACATTTTTCTCGTAAGACTACTCCTTCTTCCTCTCAATCTACTCTCATACCCCGCTAGCTCTCACCATCTTTGAAGTTGTGTGAGGTCTTGGGTCTGAGACCATGATGGAATTGATGTTGTGTTTGATAAGTGTTTTGATTAGTGCTCAAAGTTCCCATCTTCATTGCACTAGCTAGTATTGAAGGAACACAAACAATTGTATTGTAAAATGTCTCTCTTGATGGGAGAAACCATAATGCAAAGCCTTTTGGAGGGGGGACCGGCTCCATGCAAATCCGGTCTTCAAATGTTGTCAATTGCTTAATTTCTCTCTCTTTTGAAGTATTGTTCATGCAATCTAACTAGGTGTTATACTTTTTGTTGCTCTCCCCACCTAAGCACTCTTGTTATTATCATTAGGAATCTATTTTAATGAAATGCTCACTATGTTCATGCTATTTTTCGCTACACACAAGTTAGTAGGCTATTAAATGTTACAGATCTCATCCTGAAATGGAAAAGGGTAGTGGTCCTGCTTGGTAGCTGCATTCAATGGCACAAAGTCAGTTCCTCCGTGGGGGCACCAATTTGAGGCGGTCCGGGGCGGGCAACAAGAAGAGCGGCCTCTAAACACCCTTCGAGGCTCCCGTGCTGCTCAATTGGGGCTGGGGCAAGCACAATCAGAGACAAAAACAACCCACAGCCAAAAACCAAACAAGAAAAGGGGCACCACCTAGTTGTAGATGCGAACTAGGACGCACGTGATATCTCCTTGTACTCAAACGCACAAAGAGAGGGGAATGCAAGATATCCACACACACCAAACACAAACATTCACCACGCCAGAGAGAGGTAAAGAGCACAAATCAACTTGAGCAACTCAGCCTTAGCCTTAAAGACTAGATGCACACAAAGCTTGATGAGAAAAAGAGGGACAACACAAAACTTGACCTTGTTGCCAATACACAAATTGTCTTAGGGTCACGGGAGCCCTCTCACCGAGCACCCTCTTACAATTTACCTTTTAGGCAAACAATTCAACAAGCCCTCAAACCATCAAGCATGAAATGGCACAACAAACTTCAAGGACAATATACCTTCAACCACCTGATGCGCCACTTATCAAGTCAATTTGGAGAGAAGAGTCATAGTTGCAGCATACAATTGCACCCAAAACTATAAATCTTATTTATACACAAGAGTAGGCTACAAGTGTGGTGAATAGTATAGTATCACTCCACTCCTCTAGATGGCATAACTAACTTCAAGCTTCTCCATGCACCTATGTGTAGTGATGGAATAGAGCACTCACAATGCACACACTCGACACAACTAAGCTTGAAGAGTGTGTGTTATGTGTTGAGAATGGTGTGGTGTAGTGTGATCATGTGATGATTTACAAGGGAGAGAAGGGCTGTATTTATAGGTTTTAGAAGCCCCGATTAGGATTAGGCCTAATCAAGTTTATTTGAAGAAATCAAAGATTATGCAAATTCTTATTTTTTTTAAAATGAGGGTGGGCCTCTCTTATCCTTTGAGCCACATGGATGTGGGCTCAAGGTAAGAGAATTATTGAGGATGAAAGAAGAGAGGATTAAGTGAATAATTTGGGAGTGCCTACTCTAGTAGAGGGTGCATTTTACAATAAGGTTAGTGGTTAGTAGTTAGTAATTATCACTACAAAATATTTACAAAATCATTCACCAAATGGTGAGATATATGATGAGAAATTTAGAGAAGGGATGAGCTTGTAAAGAGAGGTTGAAGCTTTGGAGAAGTTGACATTCACCTCTTTACAGCACCGGAAGAAGAAGCAGTCAGCATGGCGAATTTGCACGTGTTGATGAAGCTATGTTATCTTCAAACCTTGGAAAATTCATGATAAAAGCCTTCATTTGCAGAGGTTAACCTTGGATTTTTGCTGATTTTTTGAAGTTCTTTACAAAGCTGAAGAGGGTATGGTAATATGGACATATATGTAGAGAGAAAGGGGGACACATAGGGTGTAGAAATGGAGGATGAAGGCTATGGAGGTGTGAGAGATGTGGCAATGGTGAAGAGGGTGAATTAGGACATGGGAGTTGCAGGTTTGGGAGTGGGAAGGAGAGGGAGGAGTGTCTGTGAAAGAGGAAAATGATAAAGTGGAAGAGGGAGTGTGGCTGCATAGCATGGGTAAACTGGGGTCCACCAATAAAATCATAACTCACAGCTCGTAGTTCAAAAAAATATGAAAACATTTGAGGTGAAAGTTCAACTCAGGAGCTACAACTTTTGTTTGTATCACCTTTTCAAATTCGGAGAGCATGTGATGTTTAAAAATTCAGCAAAACCGACTGTTTTTTCCACTGCACAAGGTCCTTGTGATGTCCTTCTTTGGATGATTCTTTTGAATACCTCCAAGAGTGAGCTCCCCATGGTGCATGCATGCATTCCACATACCCTTGACCTTATTTGGTAGGTCTATAATTGAAGATATTGTTGAGATCATGATATAAATGAATAGTACAACTAAGGAAATCAAATATTGAGGGGTCTAAAAAAATATGTACATGTCAAATATAAATAATATAGGTGGAAAAAATATAAAGGGGTCAAAATAAATCTCTCTCATTATAAGTCTACCATAAAAAGATGAATATTTTTGGTGGTCTAATTTATGAGAGTAATAGAGAATAGATGTAGGAAGGAAAAAATTACAATAGTGAAAAAATATACACATAAATAGAACTAGTTTTTTTGGATTTTTATTGGGATGGAGTTACACCAAAAATAAGAGAAGCTTGCATGAAATTATTTTTATATGGAATAAAGAGTATGCAAAAGGGTAAGAAAAAATATGGTAATGGTGAGGCAATGTACATAGCATAAATAACACACACCTAAGTATAAATATTTAAATAAATACCAAAATAATTATGAAAAATTATTTTATTTAGGCCCTATATACAATAAAATATTTACACACAAATGGGCCATAAAATACTTATATTTTTATTTTATTTTTATGTTTTTTGGCTCAACTAGCCCAGTGACTAGCTAATTGAGGGTTTTTAAGAAGATATGGGAAAAGTCTCGTAACTCACACACGCCTATGTACAACGAAATGGTAGGGATAACCAAAATTTTTGAGTGATTTGATAGGGTGAGGTAGCTTACCATGGCAATTATGGAAAGCCGAAAAATGGCTATCATTAGCCCCCCCCTTAGATAATGGTACATTCATGTACCATTTATCCGACCATACAACATGTAGATTGTGTAACGTCTTTCTTTGTCTGCTCTCATCTTTGAAGAACCTTTGTTGTATGATTAAAAAACCTTGTGTGATATGAAAGGTTCTCAGAGCCAATAGCAGGATGTAATGAAGTGAGTGACTAAAAGTTCTCCATTGAGAAAGTTTCCATAAGCACCCCCTAGGATCAAAGATCTTGAAATATCTTTCCCAAAGAGAGATGTATGGTATGGAATCACTTACTGGTTTCGGTTGAAGAAACTTGTAGATTCTATTGTTGTCCATCATTGCATCTATCACTATTAATGTGATATAAAAGATTGGTTGCTCTTCCTCCTGTGTAAAGTTGATGTATCTGCTACGATCTTCAAGAGCTTGTATGAGAAAATTCCTAAACTGTAGCTCATAAATTTCATTCAACCTGGGTAGGCTCATCAATTCAAAAATTCTATGACCTTCATGATTTAGGAAAGCTTGATCCATGCTTCCAACTGCTATTGGAAGATATTGCAAATAGTTTACCACATAAGTAGATAATAGACGAAGGTTTCTATTGCTTCCAACACATTGGAAGAGAATAGATTTTGGTACTAATTGATGAAATATCCACATGTAGCAATCAACAAGTTTTTCATCTATGATGAAGACCAGAAGCATCACAATTTGCGACCTCCATACACCAAAGAACCAAATGAAGAAGGGTTGGAAACATCCATTCATCACCAAGTATTCATGTCCTCTTCCACTTAAGAAGGTATGGTGCCCCCGATGAAAGGTATATGTGAAGAGAGGAGAAGTTGACTTTGAAGAGGTGAAACCCAATGTGAAGATGATTGGGGATTCAAAAGTTTGGATTTTCTTGCTAAGAGATTGTCCCATGAATGAAGAGCCACCCACTAAAACACCATTGGAGAGAATGATACCCTTCTGACAATTTCCTTCTATGATTTTATTTTTTACTACTCTCCCATGTTCTTCATCCCCTTCTAAGCCCCCCCTTTGGCAAGGTTGTAACTCCTCACATTGTACTACCTCAAAGGTTGATGGATTACTGTTTGATTTTGTGAAAACTTTGGCTTCTTGCATGATAGGTTCCTCCATGCTTAATATACATGGGTCAGACCAATGCTTTTCAACATCCTCAAACACTTCTTGAAGATTATCCTCACATGGATTCAACTCACACTCTTCTACTTTGTTTTGGACTTGGCATTCCATGTACACAATCATCTCTTTATGATCAATGTGGTCCATGATCTCCCCACCTATGATTTCATCTTCTTCTTCACTCTCTTCTTTTAGACAAGATACACTCTCAGAACATTCCATAAGATCAAGGTTACCTTCAAGGTCTTCATTCTCCATAGAGTCATGTTGCACAAAAGCTTCGTCTGCTCGGACTAGAAATTGATCCTCCGCCAAAAGGTTGGATGTATCCATTATTGAATCATCAATGCCACTTGAGATATCTTGTGTCGATTTTTGCATGCTTGTGATAAAGGTAGAAGAAAAAGATTCCACATTTGAATCTTGGCCACACACTTTAGTACTTGAATAATCAGTTGGCATGTAAGTAACTTCTTCAACATTTGTCGGAGTAGAAGGAGACAAGTATGGCAAAGGAGATGACTCCTTGATAGAAACATTTTCATGATGGTTGGTTCTTCCAGCATGATGGAAACAATTTTTGATGTAGAAGTACTTGTGAAACTTCCTTCGGGCAATAGTGACCGCTTCTTCAAAGGTAGAGGGTCCACTACAAGTAACCTTAGTCTTTAGGAAAGGAGACAAACCCGAAATAAATTGCTCCATTTTTACATAATCTGGAAATGTAGAACTAAACCCATATCCTCCCCATTGACGAGAAAAAATATCCTCATAAGCATAGTAGTCTTCACCATGTTGTTGAAGTCTCCCTAATGAAGCCCGTGCTTTCTCCGTTGTTGGAAATTTAGAGAATCTGGTCTTCAAAGCTTTGGAAATTTGGGTATACCCATCTTCAATCTGAGAAGACATACTCCAAAACCATTGCTCAGCGTTGCCTCTAAGGCATAGCAATAGAAAATCCTCTTTTTCAATGTCATCCCTTTTACCAAGGATACGACAAACCATTCTAAAATCAGCAAGAAAATCATCAACATCTTCTTCTAGATTTTCGAAGAAGATTGGGATATCATCAAACTATAGCGTGTCATAGTCTCTCAATGCTAGAACCACACAAAGATTAGTTCCAAACAATCATTTTCTCTCATGACATCAAATAACTACACAAAGTTTTGAAAGGTCTCATGAATTTTAGATTCTTATGTGAAAATGTTTTTTTCCTTTCTTATGTTATACTAATCCAAACCATATTCTAGATCAATTTTTGTTGCATTGAAATTAAACTCGGTCATACAAGTTTTCATGATT
This sequence comes from Adiantum capillus-veneris, assembly GCF_014529385.1. Lineage (NCBI taxonomy): Eukaryota > Viridiplantae > Streptophyta > Polypodiopsida > Polypodiales > Pteridaceae > Adiantum > Adiantum capillus-veneris. The sequence continues at coordinate 63,576,317 of NC_140955.1, read as the reverse complement.
CATATAATCTTCTTGATTATGCTAAAATTCAAGCATTCATGCAATACAAAAACACTAAGCACAAAGTCAGTTCCTCCATGGGGGCACCAATTTGAGGCGGTCTGGGGCGGGCAACAAGAAGAGCGGCCTCTAAACACCCTTCCAGGCTCCCGTGTTGCTCAATTGGGGCTGGGGCAAGCACAATCAGAGACAACAACAACCCACAGCCAAAAACCAAACAAGAAAAGGGGCACCACATAGTTGTAGATGCAAACTAGGACGCACGTGATATCTCCTTGTACTCAAACGCACAAAGAGAGGGGAATGAAAGATAACCACACACACCAAACACAAACATTCACCACGCCAGAGAGAGGTAAAGAGCACAAATCAACTTGAGCAACTCAGCCTTAGCCTTAAAGACTAGATGCACACAAAGCTTGATGAGAAATAGAGAGACAACACAAAACTTGACCTTGTTGCCAATACACAAATTGTCTTAGGGTCACGGGAGCCCTCTCACTGAGCACCCTCTTACAATTTACCTTTTAGGCAAACAATTCAACAAGCCCTCAAACCATCAAGCATGAAATGGCACAACAAACTTCAAGGACAATATACCTTCAACCACCTGATGAGCCACTTATCAAGTCAATTTGGAGAGAAGAGTCGTAGTTGCAGCATACAATTGCACCCAAAACTATAAATCTTATTTATCCACAAGAGTAGGCTACAAGTGTGGTGAATAGTATAGTATCACTCCACTCCTCTAGATGGCATAACTAACTTCAAGCTTCTCCATGCACCTATGTGTAGTGATGGAATAGAGCACTCACAATGCACACACTCTACACAACTAAGCTTGAAGAGTGTGTGTTATGTGTTGAGAATGGTGTGGTGTAGTGTGATCATGTGATGATTTACAAGGGAGAGAAGGGCTGTATTTATAGGTTTTAGAAGCCCCGATTAGGATTAGGCCTAATCAAGTTTATTTGAAGAAATCAAAGATTATGCAAATTCTTATTTTTTTTAAAATGAGGGTGGGCCTCTCTTATCCTTTGAGTCACATGGATGTGGACTCAAGGTAAGAGAATTATTGAGGATGAAAGAAGAGAGGATTAAGTGAATAATTTGGGAGTGCCTACTCTAGTAGAGGGTGCATTTTACAATAAGGTTAGTGGTTAGTAGTTAGTAATTATCACTACAAAATATTTACAAAATCATTCACCAAATGGTGAGATATATGATGAGAAAATTTAGAGAAGGGATGAGCTTGTAAAGAGAGGTTGAAGCTTTGGAGAAGTTGACATTCACCTCTTTACAGCACCGGAAGAAGAAGCGGTCAGCATGGCGAAGTTGCACGTGTCGATGAAGCTATGTTATCTTCAAACCTTGGAAAATTCATGATAAAAGCCTTCATTTGCAGAGGTTAACCTTGGATTTTTGCTGATTTTTTGAAGTTCTTTACAAAGCTGAAGAGGGTATGGTAATATGGACATATATGTAGAGAGAAAGGGGGACACATAGGGTGTAGAAATGGAGGATGAAGGCTATGGAGGTGTGAGAGATGTGGCAATGGTGAAGAGGGTGAATTAGGACATGGGAGTTGCAGGTTTGGGAGTGGGAAGGAGAGGGAGGAGTGTCTGTGAAAGAGGAAAATGATAAAGTGGAAGAGGGAGTGTGGCTGCATAGCATGGGCAAACTGGGGTCCACCAATAAAATCATAACTCACAACTCGTAGCTCAAAAAAATATGAAAACATTTGAGGTGAAAGTTCAGCTCACGAGCTACAACTTTTGTTTGTATCACCTTTTCAAATTCGGGGAGCATGTGATGTTTAAAAATTCAGCAAAACTGACTGTTTTTTCCACTGCACAAGGTCCTTGTGAGGTCCTTCTTTGGATGATTCTTTTGAATACCTCCAAGAGTGAGCTCCCCATGGTGCATGCATGCATTCCACATACCCTTGACCTTATTTGGTAGGTCTATAATTGAAGATATTGTTGAGATCATGATATAAATGAATAGTACAACTAAGGAAATCAAATATTGAGGGGTCTAAAAAAATATGTACATGTCAAATATAAATAATATAGGTGGAAAAAATATAAAGGGGTCAAAATAAATCTCTCTCATTATAAGTCTACCATAAAAGGATGAATATTTTTGGTGGTCTAATTTATGAGAGTAATAGAGAATAGATGTAGGAAGGAAAAAATTACAATAGTGAAAAAATATACACATAAATAGAACTAGTTTTTTTGGATTTCTATTGGGATGGAGTTACACCAAAAATAAGAGAAGCTTGCATGAAATTTTTTTTATATGGAATAAAGAGTATGCAAAATGGTAAGAAGAAATATGGTAATGGTGAGTCAATGTACATAGGCCCTATATACAATAAAATAATTACACACAAATGGGCCATAAAATACTTATAATTTTTATTTTATTTTGATGTTTTTCTGCTCAACTAGCCTAGTGACTAGCTAATTGAGGGTTTTTAAGAAGATATGGGAAAAGTCCCCTAACTCACACACACCTATGTACAGTGAAATGGTAGGGATAACCAAAATGTTTGAGTGATTTGATAGGGTGAGGTAGCTTACTATGGCAATTATGGAAAGCCAAAAACGGTATTAGCACCTACACCATGAACTTGAGGCTATGCATCCTTTACATGAGAACCCTCTATGGTTACACCAAACAAATAAAAAATGATCTTCAACATCTCATCGTTGCTCTCCTCCTCCTTTGTATCATTGTATCCCTCATTGTAATTGTCTTAGTCTTGTATTCATAGCTTGTAGTCATATCATCTTTATCTCTTTCTACCATAGGATGGAAATGGCTCTCTTTAGTCTTGAGGTCCACCATTAACTGCCTCGTCTTCTCTTTCTTAGGCAAGGTGAACACCCTGCTCTTCCAATCCTATTTGGCCCTTATTGCAAGAAGACATCGCCTCCCATAGATGATAGGGTAAGCATTATCACTTTCTTTCATCACAAAAAAGCCGATAAGGCACTCTGTTCCCATCAACTTAACTTGCATGTCCCAATCCATGCCCAAACACCTAGCTTAAGCATGGTTGGCCATCCTCATATTCACATTCAACTTAGCTACCACCTTGACACCAACATCCCTCATAGCTGCTTCTATCATAACGCAAACCTAAGATCCATCATCTATATAAGCCTCAACCTGCATCTTCTTTTCAATGAAAACATCCACAAGAGGAAGAACATTCTCTAGATTCGCTACCCTGCTGATTTTGCAGTGTCTTCTCCTCTTACTAGTCTTCAAATGCTCTCTACCTTCATACATCTATTCCTTGCCTTTGCGAGCTCTTTTTTCCCACTACATCTTTGTTTCCCTTTCACATATCACCCTTTTGTTAGCTAAGACCGCTACATCCCACTTATCCACCCCGATGATATTCACCCTTGGTACCTCACCACTATCTAGCAGAGCTGGTGGTGCCAGATTCTTCACTGCTTGCTCTCTCTGGACATTAAACTATCCATATTCTCTACCTTTGCCAAACAAAGGGTATATTCCTCCTATTTCTCTGGGTGGATGTGGGAAATCAGACATATAATGACCCTCTTCTCCAAAATTATAGCACGTGCCCGAAAATAGTCTTGCCCTACCTCTTCCTCCTCTTGGTTGTCCACTATCCATGATGCATACCTCAATTCTTGCTTGTGCTCAGAGAAATATTCTATTGTTGCACCCAATTCTATGGAACAACTGCTATACCTTGATTCCCATGATTCTCCTCATGGACATCATCACAAGGGCTCTACGATTGGGTAGGAGCCACCATCTTGTAGCCCAACATGCCATGCTCATTCTTCTTCTTAATTTTCTTTCTCTTTCTCCATGCAATCGCCACTACACTATTGTAATTCTCCGGGCTTTCAAACTCTACCTTTTCCATGTATTGTTGTAGTCTTCCAGTTTTCTTGGTTATTTTCCAGGTGTTGCAGTTTTAAAGTTTGATAAGCTTGTTTTTGGTTGAACATGAATGTTCAACGATGGGATTGGGAAATGATGGTGGAACCAAAGATGGTCAGTGTTGTGAAGTAAGCAATGCACTGCTATGGGTGTCCGCAAGTGTATGCCACTGTGCTAGGCTCCGCGGGGGGGGGGGGAGCACTTAATAATTATGTGACTATCACGTGAGTGCAATAGAAGTGGTTATTACATTTTATTTTTCTTCACATTTCCACATACAAAAGGGTACCATAAAATGGAAGTGGGAAAAAAATTGTAGATTGAACAAAAGTTTTTTTTAAAAAAAATCACAGATAAGGAGTTTTAAAAATATTTAAGCTCACATGAGATACACAGCTTATACATAGTGACCCCCCCCCCCCCAAAGAGCAAGTGCAGGTATGAATGCCCAAGGCATGCATGTGGTTTTTGGAATGTATCCTTATGGTGGTTTCTTATGCCAAAAAGGCTCCAATGTGGGCCAATCAAGTTGGTGGCTCCAGATGGTTGAAGTGCTGGAGGTATGTGGTAGAGTGTAGTCCTTGAGATGCTCTACAAGGAGTTCATTTATTTGCAAGCTCTCTTTTCGTGCTTTTGTGATTGTTTCACATTTTTTGAGCTTTTTTTCATCATTTTGGTACAAAGTAGTATATTCTATCATGACTCTATCTCTCCCTTGTCAAATTGAAACCAACATGAGCCTCTATACTTTCAAATATTTTTTTACTTCCCAATATCAAATCTTCACCAAAATACCCTTTCTAAAAAACATTGCACACAGCTTAACTTCATACTAATGTGAGCAACTTGAATGTTGTTGTGGAGGTGGTTAATGTATCTAATCATCATAAACTTAGGGAGACAAGGAAAGTTGGTGGATGGTCATGTGTTCTTTGGTTTGAAGTGTAGGAATGTCTACATAAACAAAAACAAGTGCTAGAAAGCCACAAAATACTTATTTTTTATCTCCCTCTTTTAGAAGCTATACTTGAGAAACTTGTCTCTCACTTAATGTGCATCTCATAACAGCTCTTTCGTAGGACACAAATCACCCATGATCTTTGAGAAACTGAACCAACTTGTTTAGAAATGCCATACTCTGAGCCACCTATAACCTTTTCCTACTTCATGTTATGCTTGCACTATCCATTTCACTTAGGGTGGTAGTAGTAGAGGTTCCCACTTCCAATGTAGTAGTTCTAAATCAGAAGCCAACTTATAAAAGAATCACCATCTCGTGTTTTATGATATTTATCCCCTTTGTAATGGGCCAAGAACAAAGTTGCAAAGGTGATTTCTTCTATTGTTTCATTAGGAAGAGGACAAGGTCTAGGAGGGTTTATTTATTTGCCATGAGATTATGAAGGTTATTTACATTTCAACAAATAGGTGCATGCCATGTGTGCAAGAATGATATGCATGTAAGAGTGGTCAAAGGATGCATTGGCATGCACTTTCCCCCCCAAAAAGAAGGTGGATAATTTTATGATTTTCACGCTTCCATAACCCCTAGATATGATTTTGAATTTGAGCAAAGATTATAGATTCATGATCTACATGTTGATCTCTTTCCATAGACATTCTATGTGACCTGGTTTTACCTAGGAGATTTAAAATTTCATTTTGGGAGCAAAATTTGAACTCAAATAATCTAGGTGTTTTGTGCGTTTGAATTTTAAAGTTGACCTTTAATTGCTTTCTCAATACTAAAGGTTCAACTCCATGAAACTACCAAATAGAGAGGCCATCTTGGATCCCATTTTCTTTCTACTTTTTATAGTGTCTCTATGTGTGTAGCATCAAAATTGCAAAACTACAACCAATGTGAGACTATGTTATTCTTGTCTGTGTAGGATCTTTCGCTCCTAAACATGGAGCAGCTAGCCTAGAAGAGCAGCTTTGCAAGTTTTTAATGTAATATTTTCCTTACTCTACCATCATTTTTCCTCCTTGTAGTGAGAGTTAGAACTAAATCCAAACTTCACACAGGCTAGGCCAAACTGCAGAGGACAGTTTCAATTGGTTTTTGTTCTAAGAGACTTTTGCTACAAACTAATGTGGTAGTTGGGACAATTACTGATTAAGTGACGAGAATCTAAACAACTTTTTATTTTTTCATTTAAGTTTGTTCCACTTTGTTGGTTATAAGGATTCATTCTGGCCTCGCTTTTCCTCATATCTACACATCATCAATGTGGCGTCTCTTTCCAACTAAAATATCAAAGATGTTGCTTTTTTTACTTTTCCTATTGTATGCACTACTTGGCTCTCTCTCTCTCTCTCTCTCTCTCTCTCTCTCTCTCTCTCTCTCTCTCTCTCTCTCTCTCTCTCTCTCTCTCTCTCTCTCTCTCTCTCTCTCTCTCTCTCTCTCTCTCTCTCAAATGAGGCTCGGTCTTCACCACTATCTTTTGTTGACATTGGCTAGCTCTTCTTCCAATATCTTTTTGCACCTTATACAAATGAGGGAAAAGTAGAAGAGTGTTTTCTATTGGCTTTGTTGACACTACGAAGGCTACACCTTTGCTACTTTCTGGCACCAATCTTGTACATTGAATGTTTTGTGAAACTTTGTGTCTGGTAGTAGTTACTACATAAATGTCACACAACTACATGGGCCAAGGTTGCATCTTTGCTACTTCCACAAAACATTCTTGTGCATTAAATGTTATTTGGTGCCTCCTACCTATGTAATTGCATAAAAAGATCAGACCATTATTATTTTCCAGTACTATCTAGTTTGAGCTCCAATAGTCATATTTCCTTCTTGGCTACCACTTCCTATTTTTAGAAATTCCTTTTGCAATGTGAGAAGAAATTTTTCTAAAGGCCTCCTACCTACATGTAGTTTCGTAAAAAGATAAGACCATTATTACTTTCCAATACTATCTAGTTTGAGCTCCAATAGTCATAGTTACTTCTTTGCTGCCACTTCCTATTTTTACAAATTCATTTTGCAATGTGAAAGAATAAATGTTTCTAAAGGCTTTGATGATGCTAAGAAGTCTATATTGACCAAGGATACATGCATCTTTGCTACTTTTGGACACCATTCTTGTGCATCTAATGTTTTGAATCACCCCTTAAGCAGTTATATAAATTTCACCCATGTTGTAGTTTTATAGAAGGTATCTATTTCTACTCCACACTTCAAGGCTGATAGTCCCTTTAAGCAGTTATATAAATGTCACACAATAACCCATATTGTAGATTTATAAAAGGTATCTGTTTCTACTCCATACTTCAAGGCTAATAGTCCAAGCTCAACATCTCTCCATTTTTTAGAACACCTTCGGGAGAGCTGACCAAATTGGAGGATAATTAGATGATGAAATTATCTTGATCCTTGCAATTGGGAAGGTGCCCTTGTATTGCATGCTCTAATTGCAAAAAGTCTTCAAAGACTCCTCAACAGTCTCTGTTGAGCATATCTTACTCTATCAAGAAATTCTCACTTAGTGTCTGACATCCCAGAGCTTCCTGTCTAATTCCATGCAGTAGGACATATCCAATAGTAAATGCATTTTGAGAGAAGACATTTTGGACAAATAGCTCATTTTATAAAGGCATGACATTGGACATATCTGTTAACCAAAGCATTGCCAAGCACAACATATCTCTCTAATAGACCTTGACTGGCAATATTTGGTTGAAAAATCTCTTTGCATCTGATTGAAACAACCAATAGATTCCTTGCCACAACAAGTATTGGGCGTATATTGCAATCAATCAACTCCATAATTTGACACATGGGACATGATGCTCATCAAGAAATTTTATTCAAGGCTAAAGTGAAAGCTCATGCGGCCCCTTGCAGAACATCCTCATGATGGCACACATGGTCTGCAAGTTTCCGGCCATGAAATTCACAAGCTACTGTAGAGTACATTAACAACCCTCGCCTCTCACATCAGCTAATTCTTCATTTGGGCTACGAGTAGCCTCATCTCAAGTGCAACTAAACAACTTTATCATCACTTTTAGCTTGCCAACCCCTACTTGCATCACACTCAGCGTGAAAAGAAGGACAATAGAGAAAGTGCCAGTGGTAGAAATAAACGGTATAGGTCCCCGCCACAGCTGCATGCAAGGTCAGCTTGATTAACACCATCCTCCATACCGCCTCCACCTTTTCATCTCCATTGGGCTCTTTTGTCATCCTCCACTGGAGGACCTTTCCCAACTAGGCAACTCCTATTTTTTCTAAGTGAATTGAACCATTTTATATCTACAATGAAATCTAGAGTGATGAAGCCAAGCCAAAGAAGAAGAAGAAGAAGTTGACCAACCTCTGGTTGTTGCTACAAAGATAGCCGGCATAGTTTTTTCTTGCCTCTTGACTCTTGAAGCCTGCCGATCATCTGCATGGTCATCCATGCATGCCTATTAACCACCACTGAACACGAGAAAAGCCCAATTTTGTATTATTTACTCCATCACTCAATGTAATTATTTTTGGGACTCTATTGAGTTGTCAGATTGTAATATACAAAATGATGGATTAGCCGAACGAACCCATCGGAGAAAGTAGGAGATGATTTTGAGAAGTTATAACCTCCAAGGCTATGATGTAAAAGCCAATTTTTGTAATCCTAATGACAAATTTTGAGCTCAATTAAGTGTGCCGTGAGTTTTGTGTGAGAGAGTGAGTGATCTTCTTCTACTCTCCATGCTCACTACAAGAAGGCGTCTTCATCATTGTGTTAGAAATGACAAGATCTACGAGCTGACGCCAAGCTTGCACGGTTTGGATCTCTTTGCAAAGAGCTATCGCATGATCTTTGAGGTGAGTTTTCTCTCTAATCGTTCATCTAATTAGATATTGCGTGTCATTGCGTTCACAGCGAGTAGAACTACAAATTAGGTCTAAACATGTCTATAATCAATGACCTATATTTTTTGGCATGTTATCATATGCAATTTATGTACCAAGTGTTTACATGTAGTGATTTGGGTTAGAGACTTTACGGTAGTTTCTTTAGGTGTGTAGAGGTCACCCCTTGATTTTCACGACGACTTGATAACGTTAGGTATTGTTTCGGAGAGCGTAGCAGTCATACATATGATAGCTTGTGTTGCGGGAGCAAATCACACCACCCATAAAGTTCATGCAGCACAACTTAGATCAACATAATGTCAATCGAGGACACAGATGACATGATAGGCACACGGAGGCAATCTCTTTAGCTTGTCAAGTTGAGACCATCCCACGCATACAACACTATGGAAGGCTAACTTAACCACAATCTAGAATCTCATTTCTCTCAACTACACCACCAAACCACATACAAACAAACAGAAAGAAACTCACTAAATCATGCCAAAATTGCACGAGACTTAAGGGACACCATCCTCTCACTAGGATGACATGTCCCGAAGCCTCTAAACTCAAAACCCTCACTCTAGACTCATCTATAAAAAACGTGTATGAAGACAAAGCCGGATTTTGGAAGTGCCCAGAACTAAAGTCTATGAGTATATTATGTCGCCAGGATTCTAATGAATACTTTCAAGCAGAAAGCGGACATTGTTTGATATACTTACATCCGCAAATAGCTCATAGATGCACGAGCGCATTCGCTCCATTCCAAGAGGAATGCTTGGCGTTGTCGTGTAGCTCTTACCAAGGCTAGAGCGATGGTGTTGTCGGATCTCCAATGTGAAGGAGTGGGGACTAGCGCCAGGATGAATCTCACACTCTCTCTCTTTCTGTCTCTCACACAGTCGATGGCAGCTTAAGACTATGGTTATGATAAAAATTCTCCTTACAAAATGATCTAGGTACCTTATATACTGAGGCTACCATAGGCTAAACCTAAAATACAGTTCAAGGGGTAAAATGGATTGGTATTTACAATCTAGAAGTGCTGTCACACCCCGGCTTTTGCAACTAGACTAGCTACTTATTACAAATGATGTTTATAACCATAATCCGCAACATTTCTTAACTCTCGAAAGATAAGACTTTGGTGCAAACATTGAGTTATATCATGCTCCCCCCCTCCGAATTCATGTCTTCCCTGACATGGCCTGGCCGCAATGTCCATGTGGTCTTTGTTGTCGTGTTGTTAATGTAAAGAAAGTATAGGCTGTAGCCTTTGCACGAGCTCGTCCTGTTTGTCCAATCCGATGTTTACATGATTCAAAGAAATCATAATTGATGACAAAAATTTACCAAATTTTTGTGTTTCTTCTTTTCTGAAACAACTTTTATAATCTGTAGAATTGAGTGATTGGCTTTGAGCCAAACCTTCAACTTCTTTAGGCCAAGTTGCACTTCAATACAAAGTTTGTCTGTTAGGCCGAATTTGGGAGATAACTTTTTTGATTTGAGGTTCAAGACCCATGTCCAGCATTTGATTCGCCTCATCAAGGACAAGACATGTTGGTTTGTCAACATTGTGTTTGCTCTTCTTCGTTGGGGTGACTCCTTTGTTCATGCATCAAAGTGATCAAAGTTGCATTTTCCATAAGAAGCAAAGCTACCTCGCTTCTTTCCAACACTCTACCCACCTCACACTGAACCAACTAATCATCAACAGTATGTTGAGATAGTGATGGGCTCAGGGTCTCGTATTAGGTGGCTTCCATAGAGTGGCTCTGGCATGGAATCAAGTGCTGCAGAAGGTGCTGAAGAAGACGATGGCTATTGAGCTTATTGCTGATTTACAAATGTTTCAACTCTTAATGGCCCGATGGAAAGTCCAAATCAGAAGGTTCATTAAGACCAAGAACCAGCTCCTTTAGCTAACGGTCAAGGCTTCCAAAATCCCAGAGTGAAAAACATTAAAAATGGTTCAAAATGATTCATTTTTTATTAGCACTTTATTTTTTTGATTGATTGTTAATTGCATTGCTAAGTACTCCATTTCAATTTGAATTAACTGCATAATTTTTTTGGAAAATTTTTAGTAATTTTTAGCATAGTTCTACTAATTTATTGCATAAAACTACTAAATTTTTTATAATTTTTTTTTAAAAAAAGTTGATGCAAACAATAAATTCAAAGTGTGCATTGCAAACTAATGATTTTTCACCACTAATTTCAGGTCAATTTTGATATTTTTTAGGTGTTCTTGAAAGTCCTTGGCAAATTTTTTGAATATTTTAGCATGTCTACATATTTTCAAAAGGAAAATAAAAGAACCACCTTTACAACCACCCATCTCTTTTTTTGTCCTCTATCTTTTTTTCCTTTTTTTCTTGATTATTCTAACCTTTTGCATATTGTCTTGATTTGTTTTCCTATTATCTGCTTTTATTTTTGAATTTTTGCAATTTCTTTTTAGATTTTGCATTTTCTTCTGTTGTATAAAAATCTAAAAAATAAATTCTTCTTAAATAGAAAAAAAGAGAAAATGATTTTTTTATTAGAAAGAAAGAAACACAAGCAGAAAAAGAAAAAGAAGAGATTAGGTCTCTCCAATGTAAAAAAAAAACATCCTTTCAAAACATCTTAAGTGCATACTTGAAGGGTGAATTTAGGAATTGAAAAGACCCATGAAAATGGAAAGTCAAAAGACTTTTTGTGTCTTAAAGAGATTTTCTAGTGCACATTGATACATACTAGTATGTGACCCGCGCGTTGCCACACTAGTTATAAAATCATAGCATGTGCTCTCTCATAACATGAGCCTCCTCTCAAAAGTGGAGAAGTTTGAAATATATTTTCTTAATGCTCTAATTATGGTGATGTGCCACTAAGTATACAATCTTTCTCCTATGCATAAATAAGTTTCTCTATCTAATTAATGATAGTAGGATGAGAATGGCAAAGGAGAAAATGAAACAAACTACTAAAATGAGGATGAATGGGTGACCAAGCAAGGTGATAGGGACCATTGGATGCAATTCTCTGCACCATAGGGAAACCATTGACAAAGTCTGTGTGATTCTTTCTCTCTCTCTCTCTCTCTCTCTATATATATATATATATATACATATATAAAATATTATATATATATTGAGGCCGTCCGGGGCGGGCAACAAGAAGAGTGGCCTCTAAGCACACTTCTAGGCTCCCGTGTTTCTCAATTGGGTTGGGGTTGGAAAAAACAACAAACACACACAAAGCCGCAACCTAACCCTACACAAATTTGGGGCACCACCTAGTTTTGGATGCAAACTAGGACGCGTAGAGAGAGAGAGAGAGAGAGAGAGAGAGAGAGAGAGAGAGAGAGAGAGAGAGAGAGCTCGGGCTGCTTTGAAATGTATCGGTAGTGATCAAGCAATCACAAATATATATGTAAGAAAGAGAGAGAAGGGGGAAGGGGTGCTTGTTGCACTAATACCTTCTTACAAATTTGTCATGACCAATCAAAGTGAGATTAGTATTTGTTCAACATAGCTTGAGTAAATTACACCGCAACACATCACAAGAAAAGCCACCCCAATCACTGTCTTAAGGCCAGGGTAGTCCTCTCCACCCTGTTGCCCTCTTATAGTATGTGGGATTTATGGCTAAATTGATAACAATACCCAGAGACAAGTTATCAAGAATTAAATAAAACACCAAGACACTTACACATCATTGTTGTCTATGACTTCACGCTGGAAGAGAGACAAAGTATCCATGTTTAGTCCAAATCCACCCTCCTTGATTTAGCAAATGTTGGGCTTACACTAGTAGGAGAAATGATAGATTTCCTACTCTCAATTGAATGATCACTCTCTCTTACAATGGCATAGCGCTCCCTTGCTAATCACCGCTAATATAACACATACATATGCATAAGCCAATGAGATTCCACTCAAGAGGTCCTTCTCAAGAGGTTGAGCTTGGCTTCTCAAGCTATAGCATAGTGCTCTTGCTTATGGCTTCCCCCGTTTGTGCTAGCTACACCCTCCTTTTATAGCAATTTTGAGGGCTAGGGTCACTCCTATAACCATGGTTGGGTTAGATTTTTAGCACTTCATTATAATTTATTTTTCTTGGAATTATCAAGAAGTTGGTGGGGATAGATGAAGAAAAGAGAGAGGAGAGAAATGGAGGTGATATGACTTTTCATAGAAGGTTAGAGTTAGTAAATTAGTAGAGTTAGTATTTCTATTAATTTACAAATGGAATTGGATATTTACAATGGGAGTATCTATCTAGGATAAAAATAAGGAAGAAAAACTCTTAAGAGGTAAGAAAAGATGGATTTCTTACAATGTTGATGCTCCAAGTGTCTTAAGTAGGGCCAATTTTGACGCTTGTTGACGGTACGTTTTTTTGTCCATCTTGACCTTCTTTGGGAGCCAAGGTAATTGAAGATGAGAAATCAATCACCATAATGCTGTCTTTCAAGAGAAGAGGCTGAATTTTGTGGTTTTTTTGATCGATATTAGTAATTTGGAGGAGGAAAAATGAGACTAGGTGGTCAATTTTGGGATGGAAGTGTGTATAGGAGGCATGAGTTCACCATGGTTTCTCTTATTTTAAGGTTGAGGAGAAGGTGAGTAGGGTGCAGAGAGAGTGGTGAGAGAGGTGGGGATGATGAGTGGAGAAGTGTGCATGAAAGAGGAAAATGATAAAGTGGAAGGGGGGTGTGGCTGCATAGCATGGGCAAACTGGGGTCCACCAATAAAATCATAGCTCACAGCTCATAGCTCATAAAAATATGAAACAATTATAGGCAAAATGCAGCTCACGAGCTACAATTCTTGTCTTTATCACCTGTTCAAATTCGGAGAGCAAGTGACCTTTGAAAATTCAGCAAAGCCGACTGTTTTTTTCCACTACACCCAAAGTCCTTGTGGGTCCTTCTTTGGATGATTCTTTTGAATGCCTCTAAAAGTGAGCCCTCCATAGTGTATGCATGCATGCCACATACCCTTGAACTTATTTTGTAGTTCTATAATTGAAGATATTGTTGAGATCATGATATTAGTAAATAGTACAACTAAGGAAATCAAATATTGAGGGGTCTAAAAATATGTACATGTCAAATATAAATAATATAGGTGGAAAAATGAAGGGTCAAAATAAATATCGCTCATTATGAGGATACCATAAAAAAATGAATTTTTGGTGTTCTAATTTATGAGAGTAAAAGAGAATAGATGTTGGAAGGGAAAAAACACAATAGTGACAAACATATACACATAAATAAAACTAGTTTTCTTTTTGGATTTTTGATGGGGTGGAGTTATACCAAAAATAAGAGAAGCTTGCATGAAATTATTTCTATATGGAATAAAAAGTATGCAAAATGGTAAGAAAAATTATGGTAATGGATACATAGCATAAATAATGCACACCTAGGTAGAAATATTTAAATAAATACCAAAATAATTATGAAAAATCCCTATATTTAGGCCCTATATACAATGAAATATTTACACAAGAAAGACCATAATATACTCTTTTTTTTTGGCTTTTGGCTCAACTAGCCCAGTGACTGCCTAATTGAGGGTTTTTAAGGAGACATGGGAAAATTCCCCTAATTCACACATGCCTATGTACAGTGAGAGGGTGAAGATAACCACAATGTTTGAGTGATTTGATAGGGTGAGGTAGCTCACTATGAAAATTTAAAATATCCAAAAAACGGCTATCATTAGCCCTCCCCCAGGATGATGGTATATTCATGTACCATCATAGAGCATCGTTTCCAAAGAGAGTGCTTCAGAGTCCTTGATGAGATCTTCATTGTTTGGCCCCTTAGCACTTTGACTGGAGTTACACTCATGCTTCATGGAACAATACTTACATGAGATAGCTGCCTTTTGACAGGTCTTTGGTAGATCCTTTGGTAGAAAGCGATACCCGTTTACCTTCTTGGAATGCTCTTTCCCATTCAAGTCCGTAAGCTGATAGTAACTTGAATTGAAAGCCTTTTTGACTATGTATGGCCCCTGTATCTAGTTTCAAATTTGGTATCAAAACAATTATCGAGTCGATTGTCATACCTTAGCACAAGATCTCTTTCATTGATGCCTTTGTCCTTCAGGTTCTTGTCAAGCTTCTCCTCCCGGGGAGGTTACCTAATAAAAATGTAACCTATCACGTGTGTTCAACAGAAGGGTATTTTAAGTTCTTGAAACTTGTAGAAATATACATACAAAAGGGCATTATTTTTTTAAATTTTTAAAAAACTTACAGATTTTAAAAGAAAAGGGTACATTATATTCCTAAAAAGATTCACAGATAAGGGGTTTTACAAACATGTCATGAATGCACGTGATATGGTAGTTTTACACATAGTGAACCCCCCGAGCTTCTCCTTCACCTGTGTAGATTTCCTCTTGTAGAACTCGTATGCCGGTTATCTTTTCCACTCAAGCTCAGCTAAGGTAAGAAGTCGATCTATCCATACTTCTTGATCATCTTGTGCTGCTTTGCCATGAAGTCGCATTGTTGGAATGTTGAGCTCAATTGGCTGTAAAGCCTCTTCACCATAGACCAAGTGAAATGGTGTGAACTCCGTGGCTTCCCTATATGTGGTTTGATATGCCCACAAGGCACCATCCAAGAAGTCATCCCACAACTTTTTCTTGTCTTTCACCATCTTTCTAATGATGCCTGCAATGACACTAGTAGCGTTTTCTACCAAACCATTCGACTAGGGATAGTAGGGTGTACTGTGACGATGTAGAATGTGAAGTTCTTCACAGATTTCTATAAGCAAGCCCTTTCTAAACCCTCGACCATTATCAGAAACAATCTCCAAAGGTGTGCCAAATCTACAACAAATGTGAGTGTAGACGAATTTGCTCACTGTCCTCTCATTTACCTTTGCCACACTTTGTGCTTCCACCCACCTAGTCATATAGTCTACAACCACTAGAATGTAGAGTTTACCATTTTTTGTCCTAGGCAGAGGACCCATAGCATCAATGCCCTACTCTTCAAAGGCTCCATTTCAAGCACGATTTGCCTTGGACCATAAACCAATCTTCTATTCCCATTTACCTGACAATTGTGACAACTTTTACACCACTGTTGGACATCCACATGCAGACTAAGCCAAACATACCCTGCAAGCAAAATATTCTTCACAGTTAACTCTTGCACAAAATGACCACCATATGCCTCTTCATGCAAACCTTTTATAATGGATGGAATTTCCTCGATAGTTGGTACTCTTCTGCACACTTGATCCTTCCCTCTTTGATAGAGGGATCCTTCTAGGAAGAGATACGCACTTGCCTTCTTCATGAGTCTCCTCTTCGGAGCCTTTGTGAAGTTTTGTGGAAACTCCCCCTCCAAAATGTAGCCAATAATGGGAGTCAATGACTCCAATCCCTGGTACCTCGGTTGCTTGATAGTTGTTGCCACCATGATGACCTGCACTTCTTTCTCAACACATGTAACTACTTGTTGTGCAAGTAAATCGGCATCTTCATTTTGTTTCCTAGGAATATGATATAGTTGCACTTCTTCAAACTGATTAAACATCCTACGAATGGCATGAACTTTTGTCCTTAAGCTTTCATTCTTGCATGCCCAAATGCCTAAAATCTGTTTAACAATGAGAAGTGCATCCCCCTTTACCATGAGACGTTGTATCCCATGGCCAATGTACATCTTCAAACCATGAAGTAGTGTGTCGTATTCTGCTTCAATTTTGCTAGATGAACTTGGTAGATTGAACTTCTCTTTCATGAGAACCTCTCCACTCGGGTGGAGCAACGCTAGCCCTCCCTCTGCTTTTCCTGTGGCTTGTTGAAAAGATCCATCAAAGAACAAGGTAAAGGAATTAGGAATACCTTTTGGTGGTGGCAATGGTAGGGTCTTTATTTCAAGCACCTTAATCTCCTTCTCATGTACCCTATAAGTAAGGATCCCTACCAATTGTGCAGGCACACTATCTTCTACCTTGAAAGAGTATTGGAACTCTTGCAACTCCATAATCCACTTTATGATCCTAATACTAAGATTCATTTGAGATGACACCCAAGGAAACAAATTTTCTGCAGTGAGAATTACAAAAGGTTTTGGTGGCAAGTAGGATCTAAACTTTTGCACCGCAAACATGAGAGAAAGCATCATGAGTTTTGCATCCGTGTAGCCTCTCTCCAAAGCATTCATGACCCTACTAGAAAAGTAGTGAGGCGGTTTGGGGCGGGCAACAAGAAGAGTGGCCTCTAAGCACTCTTCTAGGCTCCCGTTGTCGTGCTGTGACACGTACATAGTGGGAACGCATGCTACAAGATCTATCTTGTAACTTTTTAGATACATAATTATCTTTCCTATAATGTAAATATGCATATTTAAGTATAATAATAATCCTTCTATCTCATCCTATTATTTTTCTCAAGGGTAACCTATCCTTACTTTTCCATCAGAAAATACTATAAGAAAAGCTCAATAGCTCCGCCTCTTTAACTTGGGGCAAAAAGCATTGATTCTTTATTTCTACTATCTCATTATCATATCACACCCAAGCTAGATCCTATATCTAGGGTAAACTCCAATATATATATATTCTATGTATTTTTTATACTTTTCTTATATTTATTTTTAAATAGCTACTAGGAGGGGATCAAATCCTAGTGGGACACTAGGTGGCATGATTTCAAAGATACACTTATTTTAATGCATTATTGCAAGCATGATTACAAAACTTTGTCAAGGAGCAATGTCATTCTTTCATATGGCATGAGGTGTCCTTTGGAATTAATGAAAGTTTAGGCTAAGGGGACCACAGGAAGACTTTTGCTGCGAGAAATGGACCCTATTTTGATGAATTTTTTACACAAGGTTCCAATCCGAATTGGAAAATTATTTTAAAATAAAAATCGTAGCTAATGAGTTGCAGTTTTTGTCCATATTTTTAATTTTTTATTTGGAGCCACGGTTGAGGAGATATGATCAAAATATTGGACCCCAGTCTGCCCACATCATGCAGGGACACCTCATTTCCAACTTTTCCAATTCCTATTCACACTGGCTCCTCTCTTCTTGTGTAAACCCTTGGGGGTTCCCTTCACCTATAAAAGGGGACCTCTTCTTCCTTGAAAAGGAACTCAAGCATTCAAGCCATTGATGAGAGGAATTCTTGAGGGAGTGAGTAGTAATGCCTAATTGTACTTAGCCATTAACATAAGCCCAAGCCTACACTTTCTCCTAGAGGGAGACTTGCCATTCTTGCAACAAGCTAACCTTGGAAGATCAACTCTTATCAAAGAAGGTCTTGCACTTGATGTATCAATCAAAGTGAAATTATCCACTCTTCTTCTCTCTCCATCAATAATGGTGTCGAAGGGTTTGTCAAGTAAGATGTGTTCTACATTGATGTTTTCTTGATTTCTTGTTATTTTCTTTTTCATCTCTAATCCAACATATATATATATATGTATCTAATCTCATCTCCTTAAGCAAACCTATCTCTCTCATTCTTAGTAATTCATCCTCTCTGCAAATTCTAGGTTCTCATTTCTAAAGGTACATCTCTCCCCGCAGTATCCTTATTGCCTACGGGCAAGAATAGGGCTTGGGAGGGAAACTTCTCATTTCTTCACTTCTCTCATATCTACATTTCTCACATACTATCCTAGATGAATAACCCACATGATGATCATTTCTATCGCTTTCACTCTGTACGATCTATTAGAATTAACGTATGGATTAGCCGAAAAATACACTTTCAACAACGTATAGTGTTTCTCTTTGGCCCAGAAAGGCTTAATGAAATACTTCTATCACCGGATCCCATCATACTACCTCTCATAGACTATAACTTTTCTTTTGACGTAAGCGTAGTTATCTTGCTATGAACCAAGAGGATTTGTACACACAATTAATCCCAATCACTAGACAAAATATATATATTATGGTAAGCACAAAACTACAATTCCAAAGAACAATTCCTAGCCTATTTGGTCAGTCAAGATTGAATGCCATTAACTCCTCTATTAACCCTTTCATATTACCCATGATACGATATGACCATAGCCTTGATGTTTTCATTTTCATATTGTTTTGACATTCTCTTTTGTGTTCTTTATTTGTGTGTGTGAGTGCAAGAGTGAGTCTTCTTTGATTGCACTTCTTTCCAAACCCTAGTCTTCATGGCATCTATGGTTTAACTCCTTCATATAGTTTTTGTTGAGTTCTCTCACAAACTCTCACAGCCATAAGCCCGGTTCTTTCCTTGCAAGACCGCAAATTTTTCGACATATTTTTGGTGAACCCGACGCGAAACTGCCAGGGTGAGAGTTTGTGGGTAACCATGGGTGATCATGTTGAGCAACAGGGTATGCATTTTGACCCAACAACAATGCAAATGTTTCAAGCATTTGCAATGTTCATGCAACAACAACATGTCACTGAAAGAAGGGAGATTTCAGCAACGAAGTCCATACAAGCGGTCGTCAACAGAATGGATCAATTCAATGGCAAAGATGTAACCAAGTACTTACGCGAGTATGTGAAGGAGATGGAGCTGCATCACGTGTCAGAAGGTGAGATGATTCAAAGCTTTGAGCTAGTTGTTGCTCCAGAAATTAGAGAACATGTTAGGGGAATTAAAGATGGGCATGGGAGAAATTGGGAAGAACTCAAAGTAGCTTTAAAGGAGGAATATTTCATGGAGGACTCTGAGAGAGTGACCAAAAGGACATTCTTAGAATGGGTAGTCAAGCCAAAGCAAGGACTATCAATAACAGAGCTACTTAGGGAATTTGAGCGGCGCTATGCACAACTCACAAGGACAAAAAGGGCCACACTAGATGCAGAGAAGACAGATCTTTTCTTACAAGCTGCATGTAAAGAGTTTCAAGAAAATTTGGAGCTTCTTCTTGAAGATAAAGATGCTGAGCAAGGACTAAAGACCGACTGGAATGAGGTTGAAGGTGCTGTCTCACTGCTTGCCAAACGACAAAGAAGAAGGGACAAGATGGTAGTAAACACTACAAGTCCTTCCACCTCAACTTCTGACAAAATGGTAAAGCCTACTTTTATCGCTCCTAAGTTTGATGAGTCTATGCTAGATGAGATTGTGAAGGGAATGCGTGACTTGAAGGTGAAGCTTGCAAAGCTTGAAGAAAAAGGCCAACCATCGGGGCCACTTCCTAGGCAAAGACAACAACCCAAAGAAGGGTTTGTTAATAGATGTATTTGGTGTGATAATACAGACCATGTAAGAAGGGATTGTGATGATTTTAGTGATGCTTTGTCAAAAGATGTTGTCTTTTTTAAGGATGGTAAAATCCACTTAAGAGAGACAGGTCTACCTTTGAGAACTAACTTTAAGAAGGGGGGAATAAAAACCTTAGTTGAAGATATGGCAACTAAGCATGCCACCTCTTCAGTTGAGGCAACTACTTATGGAGTAAAATTGAACATTTTTGTGATGAAGAGGTGAGTGACCATCATGGTCAAATTTGGTCAAATGTCATGAGATTAGCTAAAAAGGGAAAGCTTACAAAAGAGATTCTACATGAAGCAGGTGATTGCATACGTCTAGAAACAGGATGAAATGATCCAGTGGACTCATTGTCAGTGCATGCCTACATTACAAAATGCCAACAAAATGAAGCAATTGTAGAAGAGAAGCGCAGACGTGAGAATGCTAATGAAGGACCATCAAAAAGAGCTTCTAGAAGTGGGAGAAGAAGTGACTCAATGCCTTCTCAAACACCCTCAACACAAGGAGCATCTCCACCTGAAGTACTCATGGAGGAGTCTACAACAGGAAAGAAGAAAGAGCCAACAAAAGGTAAGACAAAAGGACCAACTTATAAACTACAATCTGATATTGAGGTTGCTAGAGATTTAAAGAAGGTCTTGGAAGAAATGATCTTGAATAGCAAGATTGAGTTTACTCTGGGAGAAGTTCTTGGCATTGCAAAGCGTGAATTCCATGAGGAGATCATTGACATCATCAAGAGGAAGAGGAAAACCCTTGCTGAAGTTTCTCGTCCACAGGTTGAAGGGGAAACCTCAAAGACACAAGGGATGCAACTGTAAAATAAGGAGAATGATGGAGCTGTGGTAGGATGCTACCAATCTAGTGGGAGAGTGAAGCAAGTGTATTTCTCAAATGATGATGAAGAAGTTGAAGATATTCCTAGGAGTTACTATTCACGAAGTCATTGGGCAAGGGCTACTACAGAAAATTTGGTCAAGGTAGGTGATCTTGAAGAGCCATTTTTTGCCTTGATTGACCATGGTTCAGAAATAAACATAATGTCAAAGAGTCTCTACAACAAGTGCAAATGGCCGATGGACACAGATCATGGCTGGATTGTAAAAGTGGCAAACAATTCATCCCGTGAATTGTATGGAGCATGTCCAGGTGTAAAGGTAACAATAGGTGATGTAAAGATTGACCAAAACTTCTTTGTACAGGATACATCTTCATATCATCTCATCCTTGGACAACCCTACATTGTGGGAGTTCGAATGGAAACAAAGGTAATGGATGATGGTTCAACATATGCTAGGATATGTAGCAAAGATGGTAAACGAGCTGTCCAATTTCTCACAATTTGTGTGAACCATGAAAGAAATCGTGACAACCTCAGAGAACATCCTCTACCAAAGGTGAGCAAAGAGTTTCATGATCATAGAGAAATGATGGGTTTTGTCCAAGTACCATTGTAAAGCGGGATTGCAGTGGTAGAGAAAGAAAAAGGGTCTCGCCTGATCCAAAAATAGGTGAAGCGTTTTCAACGAGCTCCTTGGTAACAAAGAATGGATCAGTAAAGCCGATGACCTAAGAAGACGAGTAGACAAGACTGGTGATGAACGAGGAGTGTTTCTACCACCAATAGAGGAATTTAAGACTGGATCTCAAATGAATCTAGACGTGCAATCGTATTGGGGCGAGAAAGGATCTGTACAATCTATGGATAGTCAACCCCATTCGCTAAGAACACTACCGTTCTACATGGGAGAGTACGAGACCAAGTCAGATGTGGTTGCAGTCCCATCACAGAGACTGTCTCCCAACAAGGCCATCGATTCAAAGGGGCTAGTAGATATTCTATCTACCCCAGTCACCTGTACAATAATGTTAGCTGAGTTGCTCAGAATAAGACCAAACATGTGGGCTAATGTGGGTAAATGTCTAGAGAAATTTGGTGTAAAAACCCCAATGACTTAAATCGAGGAAGGCATCAAAGAGCTTGAAATGCCTCAACTAAATACTAGGCCAGTGCCATTAAACAAGGTAGGCGAGTATTACGAGGGAGAAGATGGAAACACCACCCTTCCTGTGGAATTCAATAATGTAAAAACCATGGAAATCCTTGACAGTGGACCTGGTATGGCCATTGCAACCAAAGAGGTTTGGAAAAAATGGGGAAAACTTGCCTTGATATCCACACGAATGACGCTGCAGCTTGCAGATGGACACAAGGAAAAGCCCTTAGGACTGCTAGAAAAAGTACTTGTTACTTCTTGTGGCATTGAATATGAACACACTTTTGCTGTTGTTGACTTTGGCAAGAAGAACAACTATGACATCATTCTGGGAAGACCATTCATGCGACAATTGAAAATGGTCCAAGCTTGGGGTTATGACCATATATACCTTAGACATATGGAAACCATAAAAAAGGTAAACTTGAGAGAGCATAGATATAGGGATGTGATGAGAACACCGGTTGAGGAGTTTGATTCCGCCACAGTAGTAGGATTAGAACTTCCAGCTTGGTTGGGTAAGCCTAAAGAACTGTGGATGTGTGGAGCTTCACAATGTGGTAGCTTGAAACGTTCTGATTGATGTACATCCCAACCAAAAGAGCTGCCCATGCACAGTAGAAAACGCACAGTAGTCATACGAGAAGTAGGAGCAAAAGTCTCTTCATAATCAATGCCTTTTTGCTGTGCATAACCCTTTGCAACAAGTCAAGCCTTATGGCGATCGATCTCACCATCCGGCTTGCGTTTCAACTTGTAAACCCACTTTGTACCAATGGCATTTTTTCCAGGAGGAAAATAACATAAAGTCCATGTGTCATTTTCTATAAGTGCATCATATTCTGATTGCATGGCAGCCATTCAATTTTCTGAATTTTGTGCTTTATCAAAAGACAGAGGCTCCTCAACATCATGTAAGCTCGACACAGCCAAAGCATAACAATCTGATGCATAAGATGCATGGCGAGAGCCTGAACGAGAATGACTAGACAAAGGTGCATCCAATTTACTGTCACGCAAAGTGTGCACCAGCCATTTTGGCATACCTCTAGCGTACTCATTTTCAGCCCTTTCCTCATCAAGTACATCATGTACATCGGCATCAGTAATAGGCTGATCTTGAACATTTTCAGAAACCCCCATAGGCTGTACATTTGCCTCATTGGAACTTACATTTGTATTTCCACCACTGAAAAGAGGCAACAAAGTGTCATAAATGTCCCGTGAGCTTACATTAGTGTCTCTAGTACATGACAACAAGGGTTGAACAGAATCTTCCACAAACACTACATCCCGTGAAACTAGAATACTCTTTGTTTGCTGATGATATAACCTATAGCCTTTGCTTTCAGCACTATAACCAACAAAAATACATTTGACAGCCTTAACATCCAATTTTCTGCGCTGCACTTGTGGCACCAAAGCATATGCCAAACAACCAAAAACACGCATGTGCTCAATAGAAGGCTTTCTATCATGCCATACTTCATATGGAGCAATAGACTGCAAGGCTTTCGTAGGACACCTGTTAAGTACATAAGTGGCACACATGATGGCCTCAAGCCAAAAAGAATGCGGCAAAGCTTGACTTTTGACCATACATTGTCCGTCAGTGACCTGTTTTTCCTCTCAGCAACACCATTTTGCTCAAGTGTATAAGGAACTGAACATTGGTGTTTTATCCCACGACTAGCCAGAAATGCATTAAATTCATGAGACATATACTCCCCCCCTCGATCGGAACGGAGGGTGGCCATAGTACATTTCGAGACATTTTCAGCCATAGCCAGAAATTGTTTGAAGCACATTAAAACTTCGGACTTCGCTTTAAGTGGAAATACCCATGCATGCCTGGAGTAATCATCAATGAAAGTCACGAAGTACAGGTAATTGCCCAAGGACGGAGTTTGCATGGACCCACAAACATCACTATGCACAAGCTGCAACCTGCATGTGGCCCGAAATGAACCATCCTTTTGAAACTTAGAACGCTGCATCTTACCCAAAATACAGCCTTCACAAACATGTTTGATAGGTGCTTCAAGAGGCGGCAAAGAAGCAACCATATCAGATTTTTGAAAACGCAACAAACTGGAAAAATTCAGATGACCAAAACGTGCATGCCAAAGTTTTGCATCTGAAATAGCCCTTGAATCTGCAACAGCATTTGAAAAATTTTTTCCACACTTGTCACAAAAAGTGAGCTTATACAGCCTACGGCACAAAAGCCCAGATGCAACAATTTCATCACTAAAACTGAGATCATGAACTGTACATCTGTCATCCATAAATTTGACTACAAGTCCAAGTCTAGCAAGTGCGGATACAGACAAGAGATTCTTCTTGATCCCAGGTACATAAAGTGCATCAACAAGTGTGAAGGAACTGCCATTAGCAGCAGTAAGCACAATATTTCCAACTCCCTGAACTGGATAAGAGGCATTGTTGGCACAAGTGATAGAATTCCCATGAGGGACAGACTCGAGAGAGGTAAACAATTCACAATGTGAGGTAATGTGCTTTGTAGCACCACTGTCGAAATACCACACATGTGAATCCGTAGCAACACAACTCACAAGCATGCATCATGGACAATAGGATTGTAAGTGCACTCTGCGCTAAAAGCCCATTCTGCATCAGCATCAGCATCACAATCTCTTTTCACAGAAGACTCAACAATGGCTCCATTTGTAGTGGAACCAGCATTTGCAGTGGAACCACCCTCTTTCTTCTTGGCCTCTTTGGCCTTCAACTTAGGACACGACTTGATCAAGTGATCATTAGCTTTACAATAATGGCAACGCATCTTCTTTTTGCCCTTGTCACCAGAATTGCCCGACGAATTGCTGCCAACAGAAGCATTAGGAACAAAAGTTCTGCCACTCGCAGCAGAACCATAAGAAGTGGCTGCATTGCTGTTACCACCCTTTCTTTCAGAAGCAATAAAAGCCTGTTCAACTGCACGCTGTCTAGTCTTGTTTTTTCTGGAAAGTGACTCTTGCAGCAGCAATGTGCATAATGCATCATACTTGACAACTTCTGGATTTCCTTGGGTCATCAGTCTCCAAGTACTAGCAAAAGTCTGGTAGGAATCTGGTAAGGCATCAAGAACAGTCTGCACAAGGGAACTGTCTGAAATGACTTCTCCTGCGGAAATAAGTTACTCATTGATATCCTTGACACTAGCAAGGAAAGTGTCCATATCATCTTCCTCATGCATAATTTTCGACTCCAGCTCTTTACGCAGCAAAGCAATTTTAGCCTCATTGCGACCTGCATAAAGACCAGCCAAAATATCCCAAGCCTGTTTTGCAGATTTCGTTGAACGGATGTGAGGAACAATGGTGCGCTTCACAGACAATGCAATCAATGCATGAGCCTGCGCATCCTTAACATCCCAACGAGCTTGTTCTTCCGTAGGCAAAACAACTCTAACAGCAACAATCCTTGCAGCAAGACCTGCAACATCCTCAACATCGCCTACATCTTCAGAACCAGGACGTACATCAATGCCCTACACAATGTTCCAGATGCCCTTTGACACAAGAACATGTTGCATCATACAAGCCCACATAGGGTAGTTGTCCCCATCCAACGTGTCCTCAGCAGCAAACATCTTGAACACATCTGTGTTGTTGCTGTCAACCATGGTAAATGCTGCACCTGATGCGAAAACTGCCCGAAAATAGGAGAAATGGAGCGGGAACAACACGTGCTATATAGCACAAACCGTAGAAGACTATAAGGCACCTGTTATGCAAAAAAAGGCACTGACACAAATTCTGCACAAATGACGAAATAGCCTGTGCAGTACTGCTTGTAGTGGAAACGGAGGCCGAAATGAGCCCGAATCGAAAATCTGAGCAGACCAAGCTCTTCAAGCTTACCCGAAGTATTTGTCGACCTGCGAACGTTCACCAAAGCTCACTGAAATCGGAGAAAGTGAGCAGGCGTGTACTGGAGCAGTTGTCGACTAAGCCCGGGAGGACGCAACCTGCTCTGATATCAATTGTGGAATTAGGGTTGCAGAGAAACGCACACAGCTTGGAGAAGACGAAGGAAGCTCAAGGCACACAATAGAGAGTGTGTTACTTAGTGTGCAATGGAAAGATAGATAGCCCTAGAGTGATGGGCGTATATACAATGCTCGGGGAAAAAACCTCCTAAAGAGGGAAAAAATGCCCCGGCGGTCCTAGTGTGTTCACACACATCACTACCACATGTATATGATAACAATATTTAAATAAATACCAAAATAATCATGAAAAATCCTTATATTTAGGTCCTATATACAATAAAATATTTACACAAAAAAGGCCATAATATACCTTTTTTTTTGGATCAACTAGCCGAGTGAGTAGATAATTGAAGGTTTTCAAGGAGACATGGAAAAAGTCCCCTAACTCACACACGCCTATGTACAGTGAAAGGGTGAAGATAACCAGAGTGTTTGAGTAATTTGATAGTGTGAGGTAGCTCACTATGACAATTTCGAATAGCCAAAAAATGGCTATCAATATATATATATATATATATATATATATATAATATTATAATATATATATATATATACATATATATAAATAAGGTCTTGAGTTCAAGACTTCTCTCTCTCTCTCTCTGGCTTTCTTTTTGTATGAGTTGCGATCACTTCCATGTGAGGTTATTGGGGGGGGGGGGGGCATGGAGAGAGATGCAGAGTACATGATAAGATACATTAAAGCTCATCACAAAAACTTTCTCAAATTTTATGGGAGGAAGTAAAAAAATATCAAGCTTAGGATGCATGCAAGATCTCTATAAGTGGTTTAAAGGGAGGATGGCACGCAACACACTTTCTTGACTATGTATTATTGAACCCTACAATGATTGATGCTTTCTTCATCCTTTCCTTGTGGTAGACATATCTAAAAGAAGGTGGACCCTAGGTGAGGAAGATTGAGCTCTCCAAAGGGCCACATTCCTAGAGGTGCACCCCTTTGATCTCAAAGGGGCTACATGACAATGGATGTGGCTTGATGCTCTATCAAGTATTAGTTAAAGTTGTCTTTAAAAAAAATGCTCGGAATATGTACACAACGTGGACGTGTTTACCTTAATGACTAAAATTTTATATGCACATAGGTGCTCATGCAAAGAAAAATTAACGTTAGATAGCTTCGGAGGTGCTCCATCTACACTCACAAAAACCAATTGGAGTGTATCGAGTGTAGCAATATGAATGGCTTCAACTTAACTCTTTATCCTTATGTCGACCCCCTTTCCGTGTGTGAGAGAGTGGATTTTTTTTCTTAATGAGATTCTTTGTTTATAGATTAAGCATTCATTATAACAAATTCATCTTGCGTTAATGATCACCAACATTCAATGGTGACTATGAGTGCAAACTCCACAATTTAGTTTTCCACATTCACACATGCTAGTGTATCCTTTTATTTTTTCAATGACTTGCCTCCCTTTATCACTCATATTGGATGCTACCTAATACATCACATATGTAAGCTTGATGTATACACATACACCTCATCAAAGTATGTACCTCCCCTCTGAAAAGTATCTATAGCTACCACAACAAAATAGCGTTTTACATGTACTAAATAATGACCACCCACCATTACATGCACTAACACTTTCCATTTTCATATTCATTTTTTCCACCTATATATTCTCCCGGCTTTCATTTTGAACTACATTGAAAAAATGATTTGTGGAGAAAAGCACCAAACTCACATTCTTGAGCAGACACATACGCATACAACATGCATATAAATTTGCATGCACACACTCACACACAAACATGTAAAATGATGCATTATGGTTATTTAACAGAATTTCTCTTGAGCGCATTGTGATTCTTTCAACCTCTAGGAAATGGAACCAAATTTATGCATAACAATAAAATTAATTAGGACTATACGGCCATGGGTGCACCCCAAAACAACCCCAAGCCACATTTGTCTAAAGAAAATAGTATTAACTTAGACATTATTTATGATCCATCTCTAGACTTCAAACTAGTTGTTACACAAAATATTTTCTAATTTCTTTCACTTCCCACACAAAAGAAAGTAACACGTGATGTACACCGAGCTTGATAACAACATAAGACTTTGAAATACGGTAATAGATAATAAAGTACCTACATAGCTTGTGATGTGCACTTGTGATGCTTTTAGCGATAAAAATACATTGGGTTTTTATACTCCCCGACGTTGCTAAGACCGTCGCTAACAACATCGCTACAAGAACATCGCTATAACCATCTTGCCATATGCATTGCTATACGCATCGCTATATAGCAACACATATAGGGACGGTTATAGCAACGGTTAGAGTTCTTTTGCAACGACGCTTATAGCGATATAGCAGAACCTTATATAGAGACACTTATAGCGACGCCCGAGAGTAAAACTTTTTAGGTGGCATCCCTCAACCCTTCAACCATATTGAATGTTTCCAGAATAAAGTAAACCTAAATGAATCCAAGATAAGCCCAGATTCACCTTTGAAAGAAAGTGCAAGGTGTAGACCCAAAGTAGTCACCCACAAGACAATATAACCATTAACTCCATCATGCATAGTATTGTTTGTAGAATAAAGATACAGAACTGACAAAAGTAATTGGACGAAAGTAAATTGAAGAAAGTAAATCAATGACAATTATACACATCATAGGCAAAATCACTTGATTGTTAAGCTTTGCAAATGTAATAGTTATAACACAATTGTCATTATTGAAAAAATACATGGTTTTCCAATAATTACAAAAAGACGTATACACGTCATCTCATTATACATGCTATGAAAAAAGGAAACTAATGCTATCTGGCTACAGCTAGACCAATGTCGTCTAATCAAACGTCTCATCGCGTCAAAGCGGCGTATCTATCAGATTCTACAGAAAACAAAAATAAGACTTTTTTAAAGTATAAACATATAATTACAAAACAATCTATTTTCTTAGCTTATCATTAAAATAAAACAAATGTAAAAATAGTAAAGTGAAATACTAACCATGCTGCCATGAGAACTCAAAATATCCATTAGGGCATTTAAGCACTTTCTGCCTGCTTACTCACGCTCGTACGATATGGGGTCACGTCCTGTCATCAACCACTATTCAAAACATACAAAGAATCCATTATGTTAGAATTTGAAAGTACAAATAGACGTAACTACCAAACCTAAAGAGGAATGCAAAAACACTTACAAAATCGGCCTCAAATGATGCCCACCCGTCGCTCCCCAAGTGGTGCGAGCTCCCCGCCTCTACTCGCGCTTTGGCTGCCTCCTTTTGTTGCTTCCACTTATCAGGATTCTCGCACGCTACTCCCTTCACATTCTTCCAATATTCTTTGGCCAGCCAATCTGTTCTGTTCCACCCATGCTTTATTTATTTTTGTACTTCAGAATGCTTGTGCTTGCAGTATTTGCGCATTCAAACCCTCATCAGATCTTCATTGAAGCACTCATCCTGACTTGACACGGGAAACTTGTCATGCAGCATGCTGATGACTCTGTCTTTTAATTCATTTGGCACTTCACTCTAGGTGTTTAGTATGTAGTGTCTAAGCACCTGAGAGCAAAGACCGCGCATGCAGGAGATACATTCTTGCCTTTGTCATCCATGATGATGCCACCCCGCTGATGTCGATCGAGTATGGAAAGCCCTCTCGCATATGATGCATGAATTTGGGTGTCTTGGCAGGGGCTCTCTAGTGGCCTCTTGATGCGTACGTCGGGTGTCTTCACTGGAGTCTGGGCCACGAAGCGAGGAGTGTTGACTAAGGTGACTCTCGAAGGAGTAGCTAGTGGTGTGTCGCCAGGAATGGCCGATAGCTATGCAAAACCTAGCATAGATGGCGATGGGGCAAAGAAGGGGAAGGTAAGGAGCCTCGTCAAATATGAGGCGGTGTCTAGGCATCAACGACAGCATTCCCACAACAACCGCTGCTGCCACCACTAGAGCATCGGTGTCTAGACGAGTGTGAAGATTGTCACGTTGACACCGAAGCTTCGGAGAACGTTGAATGCTCCAAAACAGAGGGAGATGATGAAGGAGTGGAACGACGTGATGGTTCTCCAAAGCGATGATGCTTCTCGTACCACCTCCTCTGTTGGGGTGACAAAGAAGAAAGAAACTCATCACCTTCCATACCTGCATTAAGCACACGAACATTTAATCTTAATATTGAATGAAGAAGAAAACATGGACAAGTTATAATCTATAGTATAGATAATAGGGAGAGGGATTTCTTTTTTTAGAGAGAGAGAGAGAGAGAGAGAGAGAGAGCAAAAGCACGGCTTCACCATAGCCCCGCCATGGCACTGCCAGAAGCCTTTCAGCTCAACCTAAAATTGATAGCGAGGGCATCATTGGCTTCTGAGTATCCTCCCAACCCCCTTGATCCCGTTGAGAGAGAAGGAGAGAACACATAAGTAGAACCCCAAAGTGTGTAGAATACACACATGAGATGATGTATATATAGAGGGGACCTGGATGCCATATATAGAGAAGCCATATATTGAGTAGCTTCACATATAAGCTCAACACCCCCGCTCAAATAAGGGTCCCTAACTGTGGATGAAAAAACCCTTGGGGGATCAAGGGAAAAACCCACAGCTCTATATACACCCACCGTTATATTATAAAAATCATTGAATATACAAATGTTTACGAGGAGCTACATCACTCCTTTTACAATGAATGTTTTATGAGGAGTTACATTACTCCTATCAAATACAATAATGAATACAAAGGTTCAATAAAGAGGTGTAAAAGCTATCGATTAGCTTGTAATCAAAAGTGTCTCCGTGAATTTGCTGTGTAGCTTGTCATCAATATCGCATCACCAAACATGTCTTCATGTTGTCATCAATATGGCATCACCAAACATATCTTCATAAATCTTTTATTGTCACCAAGTTTGTCTTCATAAAATCAATTCTCTTCATGTTGTCATCAATATGGCATCACCAAACATATCTTCATAAATCTTTTATTGTCACCAAGTTTGTCTTCATAAAATCAATTCTTTGATCAATCCTACATAGATCATAGACTCCAAAAAAAAACATGTCATGAAAATTATTAACATCGTTAATGAAATAATTACGTTCACAATGCCATAAAAGATGGTTCGCGACGCCACTCTTTTGACGACATATATACGCACGACAACATATGGTACATAAAGTATAAACGTAAAAGTACAAAATGTGTGATTACGTGATACAAATGATATATGTATATACTACATAAAACAACATTTATCAATGTAGTGATCAATGAATACCATCAAAGTATTAACAAAATATCATCATTATGTCAATAAAAATGAATAAATGATCATGGTATCAATGAAAAGCATCATGATATCACCGAGAATAATCATTGTATCAACGAAACAACATCATGGCATCACCGAGAATAACCATGGTATCAACGAAATATCATCATGGCATCACCGAGAATAACCATGGTATCAACGAAACAACATCATGGTATCACCGAGAATAACCATGGTATCAACAAAACATCATCATGGTATCAATAAAAATCACCATGGAATCAACGAAATATCATCATGGAATCACCGAGAATAACAATGGTATCAACGAAATATCATCATGGCACCACCGAGAATAACCATGGTATCAATGACATATCATCATGGTATCAACGAAAATCACCATGACCAAAGTATTAACAAAACATCATCATGGTACAATCAAAATCACTATGGTATCAATGAGAAATTATCAATAAAACGACGTAAACTATATCTCTAAAAGAATAATTATACGAGAATAATGAACGAGTATATCATATAACAAAAGATCATGTACCAACAGTAGCTCGATAGAATTTGGACGATCATCAACGGCTCGACTGAATCGGAACGATGTGTAACTGGCTTCTGCAGCAAAGTTACGTCAGTAACAAATATATGATTGATGAAGAAAAATATAATTGAGAAGTTTTCAATTATGAGAAAAATCAAAAGCAAAAAGTAAAATTTTGATTTTCAAACATATTCGCAGTCCGAGACGATAACCCAAAATTGGTGTAGAATTTAGAGAAACTTTCTTCTGCAAAGTTATAGACCACATCGATTTCAATCCCCATCGCGGGTAGTTTCTTCTGCAAAGTTGTAGAACACATCGATTCCGGTCTCTCACGCGGGTAGTTTTTGCAAAATCGTTTTCAATAAGCAGAAAAATAAAAAACAAAAAACGGAAATTGCTTTTTATGTATGTACGCAGTCCGCGAACGATAACTCAAAATCGATGCAGAATTTGAAAACACTTTCTTCTGCAAAGTTGTAGACCACATCGATTCCGGTCTCTCCAGCGAGTGGTTTCTGCAAAATCCTTTCTAATTAGCAGAAAAATCAAAAACAAAAAGCGGAAGTTGCTTTTCAGGTATGTATGCAGTCCGCGAACGATAACTCAAAATCGGTGCAGAATTTGAAAACACTTCCTTCTGCAAAGTTGTAGATCACATCGATTCCGGTCTCCCGCTTGAGTAGTTTCTGCAAAATCGTTTTCAATTAGCAGAAAAATAAAAACAAAAAGCGGAAGTTGCTTTTCAGGTATGTACGCAGTCCGCGAACGATAACTCAAAATCAGTGCAGAATATGAAAACACTTCCTTCTGCAAAGTTGTAGACCACATCGATTCCGGTCTCTCTAGGAGGTAGTTTCTGCAAAATCCTTTCTAATTAGCAGAAAAATAAAAAACAAAAAGCGGAAGTTGCTTTTCAGGTATGTACGCAGTCCGCGAACGATAACTCAAAATCGGTGCAGAATTTGAAAAAACTTTCTTCTGCAAAGTTGTAGACCACATCGATTCCGGTCTCTCTGTCGGGTAGTTTCTGCAAAATCCTTTCTAATTAGCAGAAAAATCAAAAACAAAAAGCGGAAGTTGCTTTTCAGGTATGTACGCAGTCCGCGAACGATAACTCAAAATCGGTGCAGAATTTGAAAAAACTTCCTTCTGCAAAGTTGTAGACCACATCGATTCCGGTCTCTTAGGGCGAGTAGTTTCTGCAAAATCGTTTCCAATTAGCAGAAAAATAAAAAACAAAACGCGGAAGCTGTTTTTCAGGTATGTACGCAGTCCGTGAACGATAAGTCAAAATCGGTGCAGAATTTGAAGAAACTTCCTTCGGCAAAGTTGTAGACCACATCGATTCCAATCCCTCAAGAGGGTAGTTTCTGCAAAATCGATTTTGATCAGGAGAAAAATCGAAAACAAAAACGTACTGCTTTGATACCATGTTGAGAGAGAAGGAGAGAACACAGAAGTAGAACCCCAAAGTGTGTAGAATACACACATGAGATGATGTATATATAGAGGGGACCTGGATGCCATATATTGAGTAGCTTCACATATAAGCTCAACAGATCCCAAGGTTCTCAGTGATGCACTTAAAGAAACCCTCACCCACGATCCTGATGTTAAGGAACAACACCATGTCAAATTCCAGCAAACTTGGTTTGGAATCAATTTCAGCTCTTCAAAGACAGAGCAGCTATTTTGTATTTCATGGGCAAGCTTCCCCCAGTTGGGGACATCACAGGGGTGTTGGATTTTGGATTTAAGCAGGAAACAGTGGAAAAGATCTTCTACAATGGATATGGCCTTTTTGAAGCATTGTTCTTCAAGCATGACAACCAACAGGCAATTCTATCCACCTCTACCATTATACTATGTGGGCACGTAGTCCACGTGCTCCCATGGCAACCACTCAAGCTTATTAAAGAGGAGCTTATGACGACTTGACCTGTATGGGTGGACTTTGTGGAGCTACCCTCCTTTTTGTGGCCTTGCATTGGAGAGATGGCTGCCTCTCTAGGCAAGGTGCTGTTCGCCCCTACCATCAATTGCCCCAATAGAAATCGAGTATGTATAATGTGGAAAACCGACAAACCTATGCCAGACACTCTGGACATTGAATTAGAGGGCGTAGGGAGAATTGTCACATATTTAAAATGGGGTAACTTAGCTGGTAGTTGTTACCATTGTGGACAGGTTGGACACTTCTCTAAGAACTGCCCCACATTATTGGTCACGAATGCAGATTTAATTCCCTCCTACCCGGGCAGTAAACACTTGGTGCCACGGGAACAAATATTTGGTAAAAGCCCTTCTTCAGTTGTGCTGTTAATAGAATACCTATCACCCCTGCTCAGCCAAAACTAGTGGTATATTCTCAGCCTCCTGGGACAAGCAGGACTGCCCCCAAGCATACAGGTAACCAGGCACCTAACCAAGCATCTACCTCAAAAAACAACAAGCAACATGATAAAGGTAAGAGGATAGTTGACTCGGAGGGATTTCAGTTGTCCAAAAGGACCTTCAAATCCAGAAATGGACCTACAGGGTATACTTCACCCAATCTCTATGACGCTCTATAGGACATGCCTTCTCCTGAGTCCTTAGCTATTATTGATTCTGTAGTCAACAAGTACAAAACTGCCAGGACCGTTGATCCTCCTTCCATAAATCTAGAGGTAACCATGAATGACACAGAGTTAGAAGAAGGGGATACACAAATCATCCTGTCTACCCCTGACCCGTCTACCCTAAATAACTGTACATGAAATTCACAAGCTTCAACATCAGAGGCCTAAATGACCCTACTCGGTATGCCACATTCTTCAATTGGCTCACAAACTCTGATATGGATATTTGTTGTGTGCAAGAGCACAAGCTTCATAAGCATGCTGGTTTGGTCATGTGCTACAAAGGTTACATTTGTCATTATACAAGCGGCAAAAATGGCTACTTTGGTACCTTAACTTGTATCAAAGCTAGCTTAAACCCACAATGGACTTTAGATCATCATACTGGTCACTACTCAATTTTTTTAATGAAATCTGAATTGGGGACACTGCATTGTGTTAATGTTTATGCAGATAATGATAGTACAAATCGCCAGTTGTAATGGGATTGGTTAGCTGATCTCTCTCTACAGGGGGGGATTTTGGCTGGGGACTAGCTTCAACATGGTACTTAATGTGTCAGATACTACATCCATCGGCACGGTTGTAAACTGTAGCGAGCGAGGACGATGGGATATCCTCTGAAAGTCATTATCTCTTGTGGACGCATGGGAGTGCTCTCAGCGAAATAGCCCAGGTTTTACTTTTCATTCAGATGCACACATAGCCTCATGGTCTAGACTCGATCGAATATATTATATTCGTACGGGTTGGCTCCCTATAATGGATGATATGCAGGTGAATATGTCTACAGCCTGATCACTTTCCTCTCACGCTATCTCTACATCAGCTGGAACCTACGCAAAATAAAGTTGGTCCAAAGATTCCGCTGATGATTAATAACTCGTTGTTGAAACATCACCTATTTAGGAAAGAAGTCTTGATGCCTATTGATGAGGTGCAGATCTCCTATCCCAATCCCCTGTTAGCTTGGGCGACACTCTCTGCTGGCATGCAAAAATGTATCAGAAATGTGGGGAAAGTCATAGCTTCAGAATCCAGGGATAAGATTCACAATGCAGTAACGGTCATCAAGGAGGTAGCTATGCAGGCCAGCCTTGGTGCATTGTGTCATGGGGATGTGGCCAGATACAAGAATGCCAGAGATGTAATCCGAAATGAGGAAAATAATGCAGGCCACTAAAGCTCGTTTCTTATGCAGGCAACATGCTTTGAAAGATTGTAATGACATGTCTAAAATATTCTTTCAGAAACTTAAAAGTAAACGCAGAAGGGAATGTATGGCAGTTGTGCATACTGACAGCGGACAAAAATTGGAGCAAAGTAAGGATATTATGGAGCATGCTATAGTCTATTTCATGAAAATTCTTCACCAGGATGCAGATAATACCGAGTCCAGAATGAAGGCAACTAGTGACATTATTGACACGGTGGACTCATGCATTGAGCAGACAAATGTAGAGAGATTGGAGCAACAATTTAATGAGGGAGAATGAAAATTTTCTCTATCCAAACTACCTAATGATAAAACCCCAGGCATGTGTGGGCTCTCTAAGGAGTTCTTGATAGAATATTGGGATCAACTTAAGAGCATTATTGTGCCCATGCTCAATGACTCGTGGATTTCTCAATGCTTGGATCCATGCCTCAAAGAGGGTATTATCAAACTGTTGCCCAAAACGTTATTCCCAAAGACTATGGGCAATTGGAGGCCTATTACCATGATGGGAATCATATAAAAAGTGTTGGCCAAGGCCATTTCCTTGAGGCTTACACCCTTCTTCCAAAAGCATACACAAGGCTCAATCTGGGTTTACAGTAGGACGATCTATCTACCACAACATTCTCACTTCTATGAATTTGGGCATTGAACATGCAATCAGAAGTGGGCAAGATGTAGTATTATTTCAAATTGATTTTGCCAAGGCTTTTGACACAGTGCTCTGGGATTTTGTGAAGATGGTGCTTAAAAAACTAGGATTTGGTCCTCAAATGTGTGCATGTATCTACTTGTTAGGACAAGATGCATGCTCCATAATTCTTATTAATGGTATACTCTAAGACAAAGTACCTATCTCAAGGTCCGTTAGACAAGGGTGCCCCCTTAGCCCCCTACTATTTGCTATGATTACACACCCATTGTTCACATACCTGGATTCACTAGTACAACAAAATAAGATACAGGGCTTGCATTTGGGCAATGAGCAACTGGTTGGTCAGGGGTGGGTTTGCTGACGACACTATCTTGTTCTTGAAAGCCAATAATGTTAACATTGCTAGATGTATGGCTTTTCTGTCTACGGCCTTCTCCCTTGCAAGTAGGGTTGCACATAAATCTTGCAAAATCAATACTGATAGACGTTACTGCCAAAAATTTTCATGCGCTTGTCTGGAATGGTAAGAGGCTACCAAAAGGACACATATTTTGACATCTAGGCTACCCAGTTGGAGTGGAAGTGTCCATGAAATCTCTTCGAGAATGGGTTCTTGAGAGAGTATTGATGAAGGTAGCCTCTTGGCACTACGAAGAGTGGCCGTTACATGTAAGACTGTGGATTATCCGGGCTATCCTCTTGCCATGTATACTGTACTATATACCTCTGTTGGATTGGACAGAGAAATCCCTACAGCCTTTCAAATCTGCCTTGGCTCGATTCTTGTGGGGAAAGAAAAAAGCGTCTGCTGCTCCTATTACCTGGGACTGCCTCACCATGCCTATGAAGCATGGAGGATTGGGCATACTGAATCTTACAATACATGCGCATGCTAGGAGGGGGCCTCTCATGAAACATATGGTACAAAGAGATACCTACTGGTCCCTATGCTTATGGTACCTCATCGATTGCTCCGTGGTATATTTTCATGGCACTTGGAATATTACATCATGGGATAATCTTTTTACTGCAGCACCCATTAAAATTGGGTTCATTGTGTCGCAAATGCTGATTACATCTTGGAAGATTATTGCCTCTAAACTGCAGTGGAATGGCCGCCAACGATACACAGGGAATTCGTTAGGAGTTGAGAGTGTCTTTTGGAGCCATGTATTTCAGACACCACCAGCAATGCTCATTCGAAAAAAAGCCCTTTCTATGTTCAAAAAAGGCATAGTACAAATTAACCAGATTATGGATGCTAGTCACATTCCAAAAGAGTTTCTTGTATCAAGAAGGGAATTTAGACTCGGCAATGGGCTTAGGATATCTTGGAACCATTTATGCGCATTGGTTCACCCCTTAACTCATATCTCTTTGGTCAATACAGAGGATAGACACAAAGACTGGCAGCTACCCTCTTCGCATGCAAGTTGGTGGTCATGCAAAACAGATAAGTTTTATGCTTCTCTCCATATTGAGGTTGATGTAGCCATTAGGTGCAATCAACAATGGACGCTTCAATCGCCATTTAAGCTTAAGGTATTTATGTGGAGGGTAGTGATGGGAGCTATCCCCTCAGTCATGCTTATGCTCAAAAAGGGAAATGGAACAGGAGCCTGCAGTGTATGTCATAGAAACGAAACAGTGAGACACATCTTTTGGGATTGCAGTCAAGTCAGGGAGTGGTGGCAATGGTTCAAGTTTTGGTGGAATCAAGCTTGGGGAATCAAGTTCACATGCATGTTTGGATTCTTCAAAACACAGGAATCAGCAATGCTTTTTTGCCTGCATTCTTTTCGGCTTTGGTATGTATGGTACATCTGGAACATGAGGAATATAAGTTTCTATGATCACGTACATGTATTGAGCACTAGGATTCCATCACAAGAAATAAAAAATAGGGTGCTCGAAGATGTCATGACCCTTAGAGATAAGGAACTCCAGCAACGCTCATATTGAGAAAACTGTAAACTGTAAACTAACATTGTAATATAAGAACCTTTCTTTCAAAAAGAGAGAGAGAGAGAGAGAGAGAGAGAGAGAGAGAGAGAGAGAGAGAGAGAGAGGACTCATAAAGGGGGAGGGATTGCTGTGTAAAGACATTCCTCTGAAGTTCTTGTGAATATGTCTCCCGTGTGCATTCTACGTATCTTGTAAAAGCTATGTCTTGGACGACATGCCTTTTATATGTAGCTGTGACAAGACACTCTGGTCATAAATTAAATTTATTTTCTATTTGCCATAGTTTTTTGGATTACTTGAGATGATAGATCTTTATCTAGCATGAGAGAGAAAGAGCGCTATGTCTAATCTATTTTGTATATGCAGGTTTCTATATTCTTGGGCAATTGCAGATTCTCGGATTCCATCAGTTTGAGTGATCATGGCAGCAATAGTGCTCGACCCAGCAAGGCAAACATGAGAGGGAGGAGAGGGAAGGAGCATACCTGGAGTGGAAGCAATGACGATTAAACACAATTTAAATTTCTCAAGTATAGCATATAGATAGGAATGGACAAAAAGCCACGTGAATACAATATATATTATAAAATGAAGCAGAATTGTTCAAATACAATGTTTATGGCTTTAAGAGGTCTCTCTCTCATCCTCGCATAGCTCATCATAACTCCCTATGTCTATATAGAGCTCTCATTTAGGCAGATGTCCTCCATTTCATTTTGTAGATCCTCTGCATGCACCCCATAGAGAGTAGTAGCTTGATGCTCGTCTGGCACCACCTTAGCGGCTTCTGGCTGAGCATCTCCTCCGATCTCCTCCATTGATGCTACTGTGATTGGCACATGATAGCCCTCATACATCCATGCACTACGAGGGGCTACCTCTATAACGTACCACCAGTTTGATGCAGACTTTATAGGATGAAATATCACCTGCCAGAGCCACATCACTTACATGAGAGCTTCCAAGCAAATAAATTCTAAAATTGGATGTTAAATATTTATAGACTTACTTGTTCACAATGCTCGGGTAGTACAAAAGTGTCTCTTAGATCGGTCCATTTTTTAGTTGAATCCACCTCAAGGAAACCAAACTCTCCTCTGTGCACAGTAGTGTTGTGACCCTCCATGTTTATCTTGAACCATTGCACGTCGAACAAGTCAACAGAATATACTCTATAATTGATCCTCAAAATCTCTCATAGCGTGCCGAAGTAAGTGAGTTCCGCCACCACAGGATCTGGATCAGAGGACTGTCGTCAACTAGACTATTAAAATTTTGCCTTGATTCCACAATCTTGTGTAAAACTCTTTTTGTCGATCCGTTCCATCCTAAAATGTCGACCTTTACACCATACTGTTGTGTATGACTTATACTACAAACAACAAAGATTACGAGTGGCCATTCAAACATCTAGGAAGTTGCTAGTTGTACATTGCAAACTTACCTTGGTCGCACAACCCTAAGAGTACTCCCACTCCTCCTCAATCACTTCTTCACCACACTGTTGAGCGCTTTTCAATTGGTTGTGCAACCATCTTAAGCTCATGAATGTTGGTAGGCTCTGCAGACCCGCTGAATAATGCATCGGTGATTGTCTTCCCCGGCTCCACTCGATTCATGCCCTTTGTCGCTCTTTCTTTGCATCCTCGTATTGTGAAATCCACTTTTGCATCACTGGATTGTGAAGCATGCAAAATCGGTTGATTTTAGCCTCTAGATCTTTCGTCATCTTCTTCTCAACACCGAGATTGCACATGACAATCCCGGATATGTGCTCATCATGTATGGTTCGCCATAGCGTGTCTCGGACTTTATCAAATCCATCTAGCCACTCTCCAATGTAAACTAGGGACTTTGATACCAGCCAACCTTCTACCATGCTACCCTCTGAACGTGCCTTTTGACGCACATATCCCTTGAGCATTTCCATAAAACTTTCTAAAAAGAAAATTCATCTGGAATGTACTGTGCTAGCTATTTCCACCTCATCAACTATGTGAACAAGAAGATGCACCTGAATGGTTAGCATGGTAGTAGGAAAGTGTTTCTCAAACATGCACACAACCTCCACATCATTTAGTTTGGTGAATGGTATGGAGTCCACATTGATCTCCTTTTGTGAGATCCATTGCACCAACTTCACAAGTTTGTGGATTGTGTTACGGATGTCAGGAGACAAACATCCCTCAATGGCCACCGGTAAAATAAACTTCAAAACACATCTAGCACTGATACTAAAGTCCACACACGAATTTTTTACACAATTCCCACTATGATATATACCACTTCAAACATACCTGACACATTTTATGCCAGTTGTGTGACTTCAAATGGTAAGATTCCCTTCTTTAGTGAAACATGTCGGAGCGAGTGCATTACGCTAGTGGGGGTCCGCACATATCAAATGGTCTATTTTACTTTGCGTTCTTGGGATCCTATCAAAATCCATGGCGCTTTAGGGAGTTTTATCAATCCATCGGGTGCTGTCTTCGACCAATATTGCTCCATACAATCCACATTTCTAAGGTCAACCTTGGCTCCCAAAGTATCTGTCTTGCCGGTCAAATGGTCCCATAGCAGATTAATTACCCACATTTGTTGAATATGGGCATTGCATTAAGCAAGTGATTGATCATGAGTTTGGGCCAATATGGTAACTCGTACCATAGAGAGAGTCTCTTCATCCCTGGGGACAAACCGTCATCATACATCTCCTTCTGCTCTAACCTTGCTGGTGCAGACATCCTCAGTGGCTCTCTTCCCAAAAATCCATTGCGTAACTCATAATTCTATGGAAAATACGCTTGATGACCTTCGTAGATTTGCTTCTTCAGTGAGGGCGCCCGACGTGCATTAAGTCTAGGTCCACATGTGAGACATGTTCTGTATCCGCTTGTTTGAAGCCTGACATCTATACACATGACAATAGATAAGCTTAAGAAAAACCAAGATTTATAGTGTTTGAGTTTGAATGTAAATCACCTGAGCACTCTGTTAGTCCGAGATAGCCATGCATGGTACACATTAGAATGCCTCTGATCAAAGCATTCCGTTGAGCTGTGTATCGGCTCATATCCACCACTTCTATGCCAATCCACAATTGTTGTAGATCTTCCAATAGTGAACAAAGATACACATCCATATTCTTCACTTTATACCACCC
Source organism: Adiantum capillus-veneris (assembly GCF_014529385.1). Lineage (NCBI taxonomy): Eukaryota > Viridiplantae > Streptophyta > Polypodiopsida > Polypodiales > Pteridaceae > Adiantum > Adiantum capillus-veneris. Next base: position 63,534,800 of record NC_140955.1, on the reverse strand, counting down.
CGGCACAATCAAGCTTAGAAACAGGTGCCCCTTCTTGGTAGTCAACCACGGGGGAATGTTGTAGTTGACGATCACAACGGGCGATACACTGTAAGATGTTGATCTTTGACCAAATGGATTTACGCCATCCATAGCCAAGCCTATGCGCAAATTTCGAGCTTTCTTGGCAAAATCTGGACATGTATCGTCTATATGTTTCCAGGATGCACAATCTGTAGGAATCCGGTAGCACACCATCCGAAGATCTATTCTCCTTGTGCCATGATGTTTGGGCGGCCATGGACTTACATTCGAAGAAATGCTTGATGCGAGGAAGCAGAGAAAAATGTTGAAAAACCTTTTGTGGAATTTTTTGTCCGTGGAGATCTACTCGATATCTCTCGGAATCACATTTCGGACACTTCTCCATGTCTATGTATTCCCCTCTGAAAAGAATGCAGTCTTTAGGACAAGCGTGAATCAAATTGTAATCCATCACCAAGTTTTGCAAGATCTTTCTTGCTTCCTCTTTGGAATCTGGTATCACATTATCAGCTGGTAGTATGTGCTCTTTGAGAAATCTACACAACAAAAAAAATATGGTACACTTGTGTAAGTAATCTATTAGATCAATATATATCTAGAGTTTTTTATTGAAGTAAACACATTATAATAGATCACCTGAAAAGCGCTGTGACGCTAATTTCACTCCATCCAAACTTTGCCTGCATGTGGAGAAGAATCAGGAGCGCTTTCAATCTAGATACACGTGTTCCATCATACAATGGTGTATCGGCTTCACTTTTCATATTATCATAGATAAGCCTTTCTGAATCCATGATCATCTCGATCATTTCATTGATCTCGGGCTCAAACATTGCCTCATTGGGAATGTGGTCTGCATGATCATCCTCCGAGCTGTCAGAGGCTACATCTTGTGGCCTCAACTATGCTGCTTGACCAAAGCGCCTACGAAAACATCTATTGGGTTGCAAGATTGCTGCTCGTTGGCCAGCCTCAGAGTTTGACAAGTTATAATTGGCAACAACTTGATCTATAATAGACGGATCAAACTCGCCAAATTCGCGAACGTGCTGCAAAGAAACGTGTCTTGTCCATCACACAACATGCTTGCATTGATTACAAGGACGGCCCCACATGTTGCCCATTTGGGTTGGACGGCCTCACATCCTCGTCACTACTCATAATGAATGTAAAAATCCTTATAACTTGGACATAAATTTAATCTTCTATTGGCATCCTCCATCTTATCTCTCTCTCTCTCTCTCTCTCTCTCTCTCTCTCTCTCTCTCTCTCTCTCTCTCTTTGTTCACACTGTAAACTACCTCACATTCTCTAGTCATGTCCGATCCCTGTACACCTCGGTCTAGAGGTGCACGGAGATCAGAACCACCGGGTTATAATCTCGTCTCTATTGCTCAATGCCTATATTTGTGGGTACCAAAAATCTACACACCCACGTCTACATAACAGTGCATGTAGTAGACAAAACCCCTTCGCCTCTTCTCTAGTTGTAGCAATTCACAACATCTTAAAGTCTCTTCACAGCAGATCCTTGTTCAAGGGAGTACTTAGCACATTACATGTTGGCCTCCAATTTGAGTATCATGCCATTGAAAGCTTTCCAACTTAAGGTCACATCCGTGGAGAGGAAGAGAGGGATCACCCTAATTTTTTTCGTAATCCCAAAGGTAGACTTTAATATAAAAACTAAATTCAAAATCTAATCTTAAATCTAACGTAATTTAATATATGGTGATTCTGAGCTAATTGAACATGGTTAGTGGGTGAGTTAATAGGTGTCAGAATGATGGGAATATACATATTGTTGTGTACCTACTAGTGTTTGCTCTTGGGGCAAAGCCTTCATTGACATGCCCTAAAATATAACCTAAATCTAATCTTAAATCTAGCATAAATGTAGATCTAATCCAATCTTAGACTCAACATAAACCTAAATCTAATCTAATCTTAAATCTAACCTAAACCTAAATGTAATCTAGCTTAAATTTAAATCTAATGTAATCTTAAATATAACCTAGCTAACCTTAAATCTTGTCTTAATCTTAAATCTAACATAAATCTAAATCTAATCTAACCTTAAACTCAACATAAACCTAAATCTAATCTAATCTGAAATCCTAAACCTAAATGTAATCTAACTTAAATCTAACCTAGCTAATCTTAAATCTTTCCCTAATTTTAAACCTAACGTAAATCTAAATCTAACCTTATATTAAACTCAACATAAACTTAAATCTAACCTAAACCTAAATGCAATCTGACCTAATCTTAAATCTAATTTAAATCTTAACCTAATATTAAGTTTAATTTAGTTTTAGATTTAGCATAAATTTTAAATATAAGTTAAATGTAATCTAACTTACTTTTAGATCATAATCTAACCTAATCTTAAATGTAATTTCAAATCTAACCTAACCCTAAATCTGAATATAACATTTCATTTAATATTTTCTGTACTTTTTTTTAATCTATTCTCTCTCTCTCTTCTCTCTCTCTCTCTCTATCTTTGTTTTCTCCCCTTACCTCTCTCTTTTCATCTTCTCTCCCGCTCTCTCTCTTTGGTTTCTCTCTCTCTCTCTCTCTCTCTCTCTCTCTCTCTCTCTCTCTCTCTCTCAAAGACACAATGTGTGTGAGTGAGAGAGAGATAGAGAGAGAAAGAGGGGAACGGAACATGAGAGAGAGGAGAGGGAAGGAGCATACCTGGCTCTCCTTCCTCTCCTCGTGTGTGTGTGTGTGTGTGTGTGGTGTGTGTGTGTGTGGGGAAGAGAGAGAGAGAGAGAGAGAGAGAGAGGGAGAGAGCGCGGGTTTATCTCTTTCGCTAGAGCATCGAAACTCAGATATGAGATCTGAGTTTTTGAGTTTTTTGGTGCTCTTGATTTATTTTTTACCCCTGTCGGCGTCGCTTTGAGCGTTGCTATGGGCGTCGCTATGAGCGTCGCCTATAGGTGTCACTATGCAACAAAGAAAATTGCAATGCTCATAGCAGTGCCCATAGGACGTCGTGGATTGTCACTTTTGAGAATCGCACTGCAAGCCTCGCTAATGTGAAGTACCACTTGTAGTGCTAGAAAAGAAAGATATGCACTACACATTACTCTCAAGGCCAAGATAAACAGTGAATCAAAGAGGTGAAGCCGGGATTCTTGATCCATGGAAACTCCTAGGCCATGGTGAAAGTGTGGCCATACCTCTTCTTTATAAGCACAATGGTAGTGGAAAATAGGGTAATGATGAGCCATGTTTTCCTTTGGCAATGGTTATGGGATCTTTGCGAGAAAAAAATGGAGGTTGAGCCATGGAAGCAAAGGATGGGTCGTAAAGGAAGGGCATCCAAAATTGCTGGGAGGAGTGGCCACCAAAGTGGAGGCTGGCCCATGGGACTAAGGGCGAATTCATGAAGGGATCAAGGGCCCGATCACAACCATTGATAGGAGTAGATTCCCTTTTAGAACAAAACTTGGCATATCAATAGAGAGAATCGTCGCGGAAAATTTGAACTCTCAAAGGGGCCCTATAAGGACTTTGACTTTCTCTCTCTTGTCCAAAACAGGTGCATGGTAAAATTTTCACAAGTGAAATCAAAACTTGCCAAAGCTTTTGAATTTGGAATATACTCATGAAGATCTATCCATTGATACATAGCATGCCATCGGATTCCTCATATTCTAGGAGATTTCCTTTTTTTATGTGACAACTTCGTCTTATAAATGGAATCTCTCCCCACATTTCAACTTCAATGGGAGGCCATAACTTCTACAAATCAACTCCAAATTTTTCATAGTTTGCGGAGTTATAACCTACTTTCTAAGATCTTCCCAATGATATTGGACCTGTTGAGGGGTACTGCCATCAATTAAATGTAAACTTATGCATACATGCATAGTCTAGGTTTGTTGCTTGGCTTAAAATCTATGGATACTGATTTGATTTTTGGTGCTTTACTGCCAAAATTTGTCCGAAGCTCTGGGTTAATTCTTACTATCATAAAACTGGCTTTATTTATGGTTGGAAATGGCTGGATGTGGATCTAGTCTGACTAGTACATCTTTGGCTCTGACTAATACCGCTTTGGGCCGTTTTTTTAGCAAAATCCTTTCTTCTTTACTGACCTTGCTGGACTTTTTCATGCTGACCTTGACTTGCATAAAATCTTACATACAACATGTGGGTTATTACAAGGATTAAGGGTTGGCTTTTTGCTTTGGCTTTATACATAAACTGGTTCATCTATTTATCTGATTTATTTTGTTATCATATGGAAAGTCTATTTATCTTCAGAATAACTAACCTTTAGCCTATTGCTGAATACTATTACTCGATGAGGTTATGATGGTATAAAGGGGGAGCCTGGTGACCTTAAAAACCTCAGGTCAAATCTGACCTACTACTTGTTTCTTGGATGGCTCGCTTAGATCGGGTTAAACCATAAACATTCCACTAAAGCTAGTTTGGAAAGTAGCAATTGTTTATCTTGTTATAATACATACAGTTTGCAAAAAATTTGGATGAGAAAAATGGATCAAAACTTTATGATACTTCTAAAGATAACCTTGACTATATCTAAGGATATATTGTGATGTATCTCATGAAGTTTCCATGGCATATATAAGGATAATATTGTGATGTATCTCATGAGGTTTCCATGGCATATTCCCTTGACTCTTACAGGTTTAATCTCTTCAGATTAACCAAGTACTGGTCGTATAAACCTACAGCCTACTTACTGGTTACTAGCTGGCTTTTTTGGATTTTTGTCTTAGTCCTCATCTTTCTCTGGTTAGTTCTTACTCTCATGAACTAGCTATATCTGAGTATGGATTGAAGCTAGCTGGTTCTCGCTCTAGTTCTGACTGGTACATCATTGGATCTGGCTTATACTGTCCTGGGCTATTTTTTAGATTTTTTTTTCTCCTTGCTGTGCTGACGGGAGCAAAGAAAACCTCGAACCTCTACTGCCTCTAAAACGCCAGGGGCTGAATGGCGCGCCTTGAGCCTGTCAACGGTAAAGCGAACAGGGGGCACCGCCTAGCTTTGAGTGGCTAGAACGCAAACAACACACCACCATAACAAAGTTTTCATCCAAGGGAGATGGATGCTTGGGAGTAATGGTGAAGAGGAAGGGGAATGAGATCAAGTTAGAGAGAGAGAGAGAGAGAGAGAGAGAGAGAGAGAGAGAGAGAGAGAGAGAGAGAGAGAGAGAGAGAGAGAGAGAGAGAGAGTATAGCGTCTTAGTACTTAGGAACCACAGAAGGATGGTGAATCCGCACACCCTTCACACATACACAAGCTCACTCCAAACACAAGACTAGGTGGCGCTTCCGCACACCTCACATGGGCAAAAAATTGCAAGAAACATACTCACAAAACCTCAAGCTTTATTTAGAGAATAAGGCGATGAAATGGGGAGCATAGGGTAGGGGAAAGAGAAGGGAGAGAGTAGTAGAGCACATGGCGGATAGGTGGGAGATGATGGCGAAGACTCGCACAAGGGTTATGGACATCATCTTTCATTTAGCTGCCCTTCATCTTCCATAGCCCAAGAATGTGTAGAGGTCATGCTCAAGTCGAGCATGGTGGCAGCCGTGATGGTGATGGTGTGGGTGTGTGTGTTACGTTAGGCACACACAGTTCATAGTGTACTCTTTGGTGATGTTGTGTGTGTCGTTAGTGTGATGGTGACCCCTCTTTATATAGGGGATGAGGGGGAGGATTTCTAGAATTTTAGAAATCAAGAAATTATTATCTGCACCGGCCATGTGACTGTGGGCCCCACTTGTCTAGCTGTGTGTATATGCGCCAGAACAGCAGTCTCATGAGAGAGAGACTAAGAGAGAGAGATGGGTTGATGAAAAAAATGAGTGAGATGGAAAATAAGTAATTACAAGAGGGAAGAGAGAGGAGTGTGTTTAGAGGTAAATCTATGTGCAGATGTGTGTGTACACTAGAAAAATCCAGTAACCATCATGTAAAGGTGGGTCTGTGGGCACCTTTTTCAGTAGAACTGAGTGTGTGTGTGAGTGTGGGGTAGGCCATCTGGCTACAAGAAAAGAGAGATTTTGAATTTTAGAGAGAGGGGGGGTATTTGGATCATGGGAGAGTGTAGGAGAGAGAAAAAAGGGGGTGGGGTATGCTATTTTGGAAGATAGGAGAGGTGGCATGTGATAAAGAACGTATTATTGGTGAGGACAGGGGTGGGGTAGCTTGAGGGGAGAGAGAAAGGAGAAAGGACAAGGGGAAGAGAGAGGGGGTTGACCTTTTGAGTGGAGGAGAAGAAAAGGGACACACGGTGGGGCAACAGTGAAGAAAAAGGAAGCACGGTGGGGATGGGCTGCCCCGCAGGTAGTAGGTGGCCTATTTTACCTTTCTCATTTATTTACATACTCATATTTTATTTTTTTCTTACTTTTCCAATGCCTTTTATCACTCCCTCCCTAAGAGGGGGTTTCCATGGGGTGGGAAAGAGAGAAGAGGGGTATGGGAGCCTGGCTTGTGAAAAGCCCCCATCATTACCCCTTCCCTTTTGGCTAGAGGCATTCATGCTTCTAGCTCTGACTCTGATTCTTCTTCCGCTTAGCTGTAGTAGCCGATATCGAGTTGCCTTCTGAACTAGCCATTCCATTTGGCCATTGGTGAGATTTCTGGGATATTCATGAATCTGTAACAGGTCCGGGTGATAGCCTGTTCCTTGGAATAGTGTGAGTTGATTAAATGGGAAGCCATGGCTTCCAGAACTCTGTGCCAGTGTCCTCCTTGATCCCAAGTGAAAAATAGGATCATTGTCTGCAGTGTCTGGACAATAAAATTTGCATGCCAAATTGGACCAAATTTGTAACCACCAGTAGATAGCGAGAGGGGAAATGAGCATCTTTGCTCCTGCAAAGACAGAACTGAAAATTATGATTCCCAAGAGTGTACCAGGAATCCACCATATATGCCCGCCTTGTTGGTGTGGTGAGCTCAAGTTGTCTTCAGAATCCTGCTTACTGCCATGACTGGAAGAAACTGCAAGCATATCATGATTCTTTTGGGTGTGCTCAAACAAGTCATCTTCCTTTACTGATGCTAATAGCAAGCCGCCTACCTTGCGGCTTAAATACAAGCGTAATCCACTTACCTTTCTCCAAAGAGAGGATGCACTATTTGTAAAAAATTGTACCAAATTGGGAGTGAGGTCCTCATTCTTGCATTCTATTAGCCTTTTGTCTATCCATGGCTCCTTAACTCTTATCTCCATGGTGATCTTCTCTCTATATGTTATAGCGGCTAGCCATAGCCATAGGTTTGATACATCCCATGCAAACACAATGCTGTGTTGTGGAGGAGTTTTGAACATCCTTAAAAGGTTGGCAACATATTGATCATCAAACTTACTCTGAACACCCTCACATAAACTGGAGGCATTACCCATCTCTAAGTCTATAACACTACACAATAAAGTCTTGCTCGGATGCCAAGCCTCTGGAGCAATATCCAACTCCAAACCTTTAGTCATACTTACCTCTTCGTTATGGTCCTCTAGTGAAACTGCCTTGATGCAAGATTCCTTTAGCTTGCTACACTGTTCTTGGTCCATGCTGGTGCACAGGCTTCTGTTCTCAAAGCCCTCCCCTTTGCTTGATATTTTGTCCATCTTCTGCAAAGCCTTGCTAGCAGGCTGATTTTCCTCTTCTCTTGTATCTTTCATGCCCTTTGCATTCCTCTTACTCTAACGAGGCCTAGTCAACACTTTACACCTTCTTACCCTTAGTGCCCAAAGCTGTCGATTGATTGCTTTGGTGCCTATTTCATCCAAGGTTAAAGATGTAATGACATTTGTAACACAATTTTCTTGACTTACCTCCCCCACCTCGGTAGCATCTTTTGATTCTTTAACCTCTTGTTCCACTGCTTTAGTTCTTTGAATAGTCTTCTTACTTGATCCTTCTTGTGTTACCTTCATCTTGACCTCTTCTGCAAGACCAATGATACTTGGTGTGCGGGTACCAATTGGTGGTGGGCGTAAGATGAGTGTAAGTGGTGATTCTGGCGGTGGTTGCATCGGTGGCTATAGGGATTGATTTGGTGGGGCTAGCCATGGTTGCAGCACTGGTGGCCGGTGGGATTCGAACTGGTGGATTGGTTGCCCGGGTGGCAGTGGTCTTGCTCTTGGTGGAGAGATCTGATTCTGTCTCCCTCCTAGAGTGAAATTCTGCCTCCTTGGGTGTGGGCAGTAGTTCATTCCATGGCCGTCTTCTTCGTAGTTTTAGCAGTGTTACTCCTTGTTTTGTCGTCGTGCTCTTCTAGGGTCTCGATCTCTTTCTTGACTCCTCCCTTGCTGTATTAAGTGGGCAGACAAATTTTGCAGTTGGTCAGTAATATGGGCTAGCATATCTTGTTGGGCATATCTTACCCCAAGAGCCGGTGGTGGTGGTGGAATGGTGGTTGTCGTAGTTGCTGGTTGACGCGATGTTCCTGCTTCTGTTGACTCGATTTCTTTGGCTTTCATTCGCAGCTTCTTGTCCTTAAGGCGAGCAATCTCAACGGCTAGCTCGTACGTAGCCGGGAATCTACCTTTCACCTTCTCCTTGAGAAGCAGCCATAAGCCATGCGTGAACCGATCTTTTTTTAGAAAATCAGGTGCATCTTCCCCCCTTGCCAGTGACTCAACCCACCGTTCCCACAAATCAGAGATTTGGACTCATAGGTGGCATATTCTAAAAGACCCTCCTGCTTCAAGTCTCTCAACTTGTCCCACAACTTTTCTGAAGTGGTACCTTCCCCAAAGAGCCTCTTAAAAGGGGTTTTTAAGGGTTCCCACTGATCCTTGGTTTCTTGTGGAAGTGCATTGTACCATGATCTAGCTTCTAGATTCACGAGCTGCTTAAAGATTCTAACCCGGGATTCATCCGTATCTTTGTTGCTCACTACACATACTACTTCAAAGTCATCTAGGAAGTCTGTTACCAAATCCTCCCCCTTCTTTCCTTTAAATGTTGGAAATGCTACACTTGCCATGATTAGATACACTGCTTAACTTGCAAAAGTTTTTTTCTTCTTACAAGGAGGCGTGTATACCCTCTTATACTAGGACATAGATTAAAACCTCAAACGGTACATTGCCTTGTACCAAAGGTAAGACAAATGGCTGATCTGATGCCAGAACCTCAAAAAACCTCTCCCCACCCAACATGGTGTCGATGACATGCTGGTAGTGAGCCATCAAGTCCAATATTACCTTGATTGAGCGTACACGTTGTTGGGCACATTTCTGACACCCCCTTTTTGGTAAATTTGTACATACGGACATGACGCCTGATGTCAAAAGGGTGTGTGGGATTTCTTTTTGTGGGGTTCTTAGCTTGCTTTAGCAAGCACGTGTACATGCATTGCAAGTCGCTAGTCTAGTGACAGCTGTTGGGCTACTTTAAGTGCCCGTGAGTGAGTTGTTCGAAGTGAGCCATGTATATAACTTAAAATCATGTACAAACTTAGAAAATTTCAGCCAAACATCAGAAATTTTCAGGTTTTAGCTCTTTGTGTCTCCTTGGTGCTCTTGGATGTAGTTTTTTGCCCCGACTAGCCTTCTCTACGTGTAGTCGTGTTGGGACAGCTTTCTGTTCGCGTCAATTTTTCTCATGGAGGCATATGGAATAAATTTTGGTTATCTTCAGATTTCTCGCCAGTCATTTTTCAATCTTTTTTTCAAGCTTTAAAGTGCCCCAATTGGAGTTGTGCTCTTCAGGTTATGACTAGTTCTCTGCAGGGTTATGGCTATGGCAGCCTAGTGGCAAATTGTGTTTAGGCAGATTGGGAGGGCATGTCTGTATGAATTGTGGAATTGATGTTGAATTTGTGGGTTTGTGATGTTAAAATATGAAAGGGGAGGGCCTAGTATTCATATGCATTGGTCGGCGTGTGCTGTAAATCCGTGCTTTGATAGGGTTTTGCTCCTATGTGACATAGTCTCTTGGGTGGGCGACGGCTAGTAAATTCCCAAGGGGACTACTCTTGCTGGACTTGTGGTGTTTCAAAGGGATTTTTTCAAAGATTTTTGTGTCTTGTATTTCTCTTTCAATGCTCTTGGGTGACATTGCTATAGAGGTGTTCCAGTTTGCTTGTTTCCCAACAGTGTTTTCGTGCCCGCCAACGAGGAATCGCTTCAAGTTACCTTCAGTTTACAGGTTTTGAAGACATGGCGTTTAATTTTCCGGAGTTTAGTGGGAAATCAAATGAAAGTTTCAAATCTTTCATTGAGAGAATGGAGTTTGCTTGCCTTCTTGCTGACAAGCAAGACCCAGCATTGGTGCTGCGAACCTTCTATTTTTGTTTGAAGGGAGATGCTAGGGAATGGTTGGAAGGCTACAAAAAGGATCTACAATCAGCCCAACCTCCTCAATTTATGACCTATGAAATGGTAAGGCATGCTTTTCTTACACACTTTCAACAGGTGGAAGACCCACAAAAGGTATGGCAGTCTAATCAAGGCTTAGTACAAGGTGAAGGCCAAACCATAGAAGACTTTGTGAAGGCGTTCAATGCATTGTGGACAAAGTGGTGTACATCTTTGGGGGCTAAAATTCCTCCATCCATGTTGAAAAAGGACAAGTTTCTTGCAAGCTTGAGGAGTAACCTACCGTTGAAGGTAGAGCTTAAGCAACCAAGGACCTTTGAGGAGGCAGTTGAAATTGCAAAGAATAAAGAGTGGAAAGTTGAGCGTCTTCATCAACTTGGAATCAATGTCGAGCCAAATCTTGCAGTGAAAGCGGTAGAGCAACCAAGGGTCCTCATCAGAGAGCCAGGTTATGATCAACAAGCTTCTCATGATGTGAATGCCTTTCACAAGGAGATGGAAGAGGTTGTACGTCTTATGAAGAATCTTAGTGTGCATATGATGGGAGGTGGAAGAGGTCAAAGATATGGATATGGATGTGGTTATGGAAGCAATGAGGGTTATACAGGTGGTAGAGGAAGAGGCATGCCTGGAAGAGGGGATATGTTTCAATGTTACAATTGTGGTGAATGGGGTCATAAAAGCCCTCAATGTGACAACCCAAAGAGAATGGGTGGTGACATGTTTCCTCTTCCTCCACAAATTCCTTCTCGAGCTCAAGATTACGGTATTGAGATTAAGGGGGGAGCAGGTCCAAGCGGTTTGACAGCAGCTGAAGAGAAGGGAAAAACAAAAGTGGTAAGCATAATCCGTTTGGAGAAGAAAGAGGATGATTCGGGAGCTATTGTCATGCCTATAGGTAAGAGGGTTACGAGAGATCATGACATGAGTGATGCAAGTCCCAACCATAAAAGAGGGAAACAAGTACAAGTAAAGAGAAGAAGAAGAGAAAGCCCAGGAAACATTACAATGCATCTGAATTTCCTTTGGGAGAAGGTAAACCAAATTATAGTTTAAGGGCTGATTTGGTGGGTAGAAAGGCTGATGTTACCTTTGGGAAACTCATGGAGATGTGTCCCAAGTTAAAGAGGCAATGGAAGCACGTAGTCAACCCCATGAAGAAGGAGCCTGCAAGGGGGTCAGTGAGAGTCCTATCTTTGAATGAGCTACCTGATATATGTCCTACTATGGATGCACGGCATAAGAGGAAGTGCATTGGAGAGGCTTATATTGATGGAGGTGCAGAGGTATGTGTTATTACTCAAGCTTGTGTATCGAAGTTGGGACTCAACATGGTGAAGAATTCAGGTTTTCGCATAAAGCTTGTCAACCAATCAAGGGTGAGGTGCTTGGGAGTTGTAAAGGACTTGGAGGTGGATGTATTTGATGTTAAAGTGCTAGTCAATTGCCATGTTATGCCCGCAGGTATTGGTGCTTTCCCTCTCATCTTTGGAAGACCATGGTTACAGGCAACCAAAGCTATACAGGATTGGGGACATGGTACCATCACTCTCTACAATAGAGGGGTTGATAAGAAGAGGTTTGACATGGCTAGAAAGAAATCTTTGGATGATGATTTTGAAAAGTGATGAAGAAGAGTCCTCAAGTGAAGAAGAAGACAATGGGGATGATGGCAGTGAAGTGGAAGATAGCAGCGATAGTGATCTAGATGTTTCCTCCTCGTTTCTTGAAGAAGAGCATGATGAGAAACAAATATTTCTTGGCCTTATGGATAATGAGGATATCTCTGGTCCTTATGAGCAAATTGAAGAGCTGATGAAACCCAAAGTTCAACCTAATGTCAAACAGGAGCTGATACAAGGTATGTTGTCTCCCGACTTGACTAGTCATGAGAAGGGTGAGTACCTACATATGATACAACAATTTCCCCATTTATTCATCACTTATTATGAGGAAATTAGAGGGTTTAAGGGAGAGGAAATCCACATTCGAATCAAGGAAGGATCTCAGCCCGTACGCCAAAAGCTAAGGAGAATGGGAGATGTACAACTTAATGGTTTAAAGGAAGAGGTAGACAAGCTTCTTGAAGCAGGTTTCATATGTTCTGTGAACACTGCAGAATGGGTGAGTCTTGTTGTTGTCACACCCAAGAAGGATGGAAAGTGGAGGATATGTGTTGATTTTAAGCCTCTAAATGCAGCCATCAAGAGGGATCCATACCCTCTTCCTTTCATAGATGACATACTTGATTCTATTGCAAGGCATGAGAGGTATAGTGTATGTGACGTATTCTCTGGATATTTTCAGCTCACCTTGGCTTTAGAATATCGAAAGAATACCACATTTATCACACCATGGGGATGCTTTTGTTATTGTGTACTTCTTTTTGGTCTTATGAATGGATGTGCGTGGTATCAGGAGCGCGTCAACAAGGTGTTCTCTCCCTTTCTTGGCAAGTTTGTGAAGGATCTTATTGATGATTTTTGTGTTTATAGCTCTAGAAAGGATCATTGTGTAAAGATTGGGATGGCATTGAAGCAATATGATGAAAGCGGAGGTCAACTCAACCCAAAGAAATGTCATCTTGCTCAACCAAGAGTGAAGTTTTTTGGGCATATGATCTCAGAGAATGGGATTGAAGCGGATCTTGACAAAGTGAAGGCTTTGGTTCTCCTTCCATCACCTAAAGATACAAAGCAACTTTATACTTTTATTCAAAAGGTGAAGTATATGGCAAGGTTCATTCCTTTGTCCTCTCAACTTCTTTATCCTCTACAACAAGCAGCAAGGTTGGATCGTCTACAATGGACAAATGAATGTGAAGAGGTTTTCAAGGTATCAAAGAGGTTCTTGGTTCTCTTCCTGCTATGCAAGATCCTAATTTGGATAAGGAGTTTTATGTGAATCCATCAGTAGGTGAGGATGCTATTGGAGCTATGCTTCTTCAACGAGGTAACAATTCCCACTACATGAAGCCTATCTATTGTGCTAGCAGGGTGAAGCTAGAGGTGAAAAGAGGCTATACTGAGGTGGAGCTCATTATGGTGAGTGTGATTTATGCATGTAGAAGGTTTAGGCACTACCTTCTCCCTATACCATTCACATTCCTCACTAGCTACACTCTTCTACCTCAATTGGTGAATAGCCCTACTTTGTCAAAGAGGCTCATGAAGGGGATTGTGGAGCTACAGGAATTCCAATTCTCTTTTCTTGTTGAGGAGAGTACAAGGACTACATTGGATGATTTGATTACCTATAAGGAAAGCCCTCTTCTTCTTAATGAGGATGCAGTGAAGAAGCAACACATGGAAGCTCCTGACATAGACAATGCCTATCTATTGTTTTTTGATGGCTCTTACAGGAAAGCGCATGGTGAAGCTTCAAGAGGTGTGGTATTTTATGATCCTCAAGGTGCTTTGGTAACTAAAAGGAGTTTGAAGCTTACAGCATAAAGCAACAATGAAGCTGAGTATGCTACTTTGGAGAAAGGTCTCAACCTTTGCCTTGATCTTGGCATCCGTCGTGTGAGGGTAAGAGGTGATGCTCTTTTCGTGGTTAAGCAAGTACTTGGGGTGTGGCAAAGTAAGAATCAAAGGCTGAAAAATATGTGCTTTCAAGTGAAGAATTTGCTTAAGCATTTTGAAGCTTGGAGTTTAAGGCATGTGGACAGGTCTCAAAATGAAGAAGCACATGGTGCAGCGCAAGCTTCAATTGGGCAATTTAATGTGATAAGGGCTGATTCTCCTCTTTATTTGGGAAGGGAAGCTTTAGAGAGGGAGGAAGAGTTTCTACAAACAGGTATGCTTCCATCAGAGTTGGAGAAGCCAAAAAAGTACGACTTCCTACGTCAAGCCAAAAGGTATGTGCTACTTGGTGATGCCTCTTGTGATGAGAAAAGTGCCTTGGAAAGAGGAAATTTACAAAATTTTAGAGGAGAATCATGAGGGTTCTTGTGGTGGTCACTTTGCTTCAAAGATCACTTTGCATAAAGTCTTGCAGGAGGGTTATGTGTGTCCAACGTGATGTTCATCATTGGTGCAAGTCTTGTATAGAGTGTCAAAGATAGGGTTCTCAAATCAGAAATTAGAGGCACCATTGTGGCCTATGATGTGTTTGAGAAGTGGGGTATTGATGCAATAGGTCCTCTACCTATGACAGCTCGAGGCAAATGTTACATACTTACTGCTGTTGACTATCTATCCAGGTGGGCCGAAGCCATGGGCCGAAGCCAAAGCTGTTAAGCACATCACGAGTAAAGATGTTTCCTTATTTATATATGAAGATATTTTTTGCAAATTTGGCATGCCATTGGAGTTACTTTCTGACAAGGGTCCATGTTTCAGGGGAGAGTTGGTGGATTATCTATGTGAGAAGCTTCATGTGCATCGCAGTTTACTACTCCATATTATCCCCAATGCAATGGCATGAATGAAAGATTTAATGGAGAGTTTATAAGGAGGCTTACAAAGATGACAAGAAAAAATGTGAAGACTTGGGATTTAGGGCTACCTTGTGCTCTATGGGCTTATAGGACTGCCATCAAATCAGGTAGTACTAGTTTTTCTCCCTTCCATCTAGTTTTTGGCAAAGAGGCTTTACTTCCTAGTGAGGTGGAGATACCAGCTTTGAAGATGATGCTAAAGCTTGAAGAAGAGCCCAATTATGCATTCAAGAAAAGGATTCTATATTTGCAATGTGTATAGTTGGATAGGTTGTTGGCTTTTGAGCATTATGAGCAGGTCTTGAAGAAGAATCAAGCAAAGGCAAATGAGAAGGTAAAGGAGGACATCAAGAAGGGTGACATGGTGCTTCGTTACAATAGTAAGCTTGATAGAACTTTTCAAAAGAAATTTCAAATCAAGTGGCAAGGTCCTTTCTTGGTCTTAAACAGGTTTCCAAATGGCACATATCAGCTTGCTGACTTGAATGGTACCCCACATAAAGCACGTGTGAATGGCTACAGGTTGAAGAAGTATATTGCAAGGTTGATGACAATGATTGAGGATGAGCCTTCTTTTGAAGAATTTACTGATCGTGTGGATAATGATGAGGATGAAGTGAAGACTCTCTCATGTGTTTTACAGGATCTCTTTTGTGCTACTGATCATGAATGATCTAGCACGTTGGGGTGTGGCAAACTATGTTGGGCGCATTTTTGACACCCCATTTTTGGTAAATTTGTACATACGGACATGACACCTGATGTCAAAAGGGTGCGTGGGCTTTCTTTTTGTGGGATTTTTAGCTTGCTTTAGCAAGCACATGTACATGCACTGCAAATCACTAGTCTAGTGACAGCTGTCGCGCTACTGTACGTGCCCGTGAGTGAGTTTTTTGAAGTGAGCCTTGTATATAACTTAAACTCATGTAAAAACTTAAAAAAGTTCAGCCAAACATAAAAAATTTGCAGGTTTTAGCTCATTGTGTCTCCTTGGTGCTCTTGGATGTAGTTTTTTGCCCCGACTAGCCTTCTCTACGTGTAGTCGTGTTGGGACAGATTTCTGTTCGTGTCAATTTTTCTCATGGAGGCATATGGAATAAATTTTGGTTATCTTCAGATTTCTAGCCAGTCATTTTTCAATCTTTTTTTCAAGATTTAAAGTGCCCCAATTGGAGTTGTGCTCTTCAGGTTACGACTAGTTCTCTGCATGGTTATGGCTATGGCAGCCTAGTGGAAAATTGTGTATAGGCAGATTAGAAGGGCATGTATGTATGAATTGTGGAGTTGATGTTGAAGTTGTGGGTTTGTGATGTTCAATTATGAAAGGGGAGGGCCTTGATTCATATGCATTTGTCGGCGTGTGCTGTAAATCCGTGCTTTGCTCCTATGTGACATAGTCTCTTGGGTGGGCGACGGCTAGTAAATTCCCAAGGGGACTACTCTTGCTGGACTTGTGGTGTTTCAAAGGGATTTTTTCAAAGATTTTTGTGTCTTGTAGTTCTCTTTCAATGCTCTTGGGTGACATTGCTATAGAGGTGTTCTAGTTTGCTTGTTTTCCAACAACGTGTTGGTATGTGTGATATGTCTTGAGGTAGGTTGTACTAATTCATGTGAATCTTAGAGGTGCTTAGTCATTGTCCAAGCTTGGGGGAGAGGGTGGTGTTATTTCCTGAAACAAACTCAGTAGATCCCTAGTTTCTCTAGTGAGAGTGTGAGCCAATGCTTTCGTTATCTGTGCTGCAGCATCAGGTGAGACTTGGAAACTAACTGTGATAATTACCTCGGTGACTTGAGTTACCCGATTCTCAAAGTAGAATAGTGTTGATAATCTATTGTGCATAGCTCCTTCCATCTTGTTGTTGTGGGTTGGTTGTAGGTTGCGGACATGGTTTCCACCTTCTCCTTCTTCTTCTTGGCACTCGGCCTATGTATATCCACTCGGTTTGGCGTGTTGGTTGACTCTCCCACTGCAAATCGATTACCATTATGCCTGGCACTCAAGCTTCGATGGATATGTGGAGTTCGTCTAGTCGTGATTGGAGCTCTTCTTCTTCTGTCGTCCAGTTTAGCAAATCCTGCTAGCCATTCATCCTTCACAATAGTTTAGGGGTTTCAGTTTTGTAAACTGAAGGGTTTCATGAAAATATCCTCAGTGGGGGCACCAAATGACGCGATCAAAGCAAATCTCGAACCCCGACGGCCTCTAAAACGTCGGGGGCCGAATGGCATGCCTCGAGCCTGTCTCACGGTGTCAGGAGTTTTTTGGAGCAAGGAATTGCGCATATGTACATACACATGCATGGTGCATGGAATAAAGGATTGCCCATTTTCCAGAGCCAGGTGGTTATGTGGGGCCCACATGTGTACAGGTAGGACACCATGTACATAGTGCATCGATTTTCATCGTTACTAGTACCATTGTGTTTTTCTACAATAAGGAGGAGTTGGTAGCGCGTAAAACTTCTCGAGGAAGCTATCCGCGGGCCGACGACGTGAGGTCAGCAGGTGCGTCAGATGGCATCTAGTGGCGTCAGGAGGGCGAACGAGGTCAATATTTGCACGCGAATGAGGACGGACCCAACGTGGGTGTTTTTTTGTGAGAGTTATGCAGAAAGGTCATCATTAGGACCACTTTTTGGGTCCACTTCACGTGGTGGCGAGATGCATTATTGGAAGAAAGCTGAGTGCCAGGTGTGCGAATGCTGCAAAAAGGTGACAACTATGCACTGCGAGGTCAGTTTTTGGCCTGTTCGGGGTCCGTTTGAGGTCATCTAAAAGGACAAGGGTGCCCAAGTAATAAAGCTAAGTGTGGGAACTGAAAAATAAGAGAGAAGACCAGAAAAAACGTGGAGAAGAGAGGAGGAACAGCCGCAGCTGTGTTTTTGCTCATTTTGGAGCCTGTTTTGGCCGTAAACTGCTCATCCGAGGTCGGATTTGAGCACTTTGACATTGTAGACTGGGGTTTTGGGCCGTTCCGGACGCAATGGCGCTGTCCATTTTGCCAAATTCCTCACTCTTTTTCTGCTGTTTTTCTGTGTAATCTTCTCCGGTGAGTGAAGCTTCTTCTCCAATTTGTGATTGTATCTGGTATCTTTTACCCATATTGTGTGAGCTGTTTGCCCCATTGGTGTTGGCCCAAGCTCATTTGTATCTAGACATCAGAAGTTCTCCTCTTTTGAGCTGAGTTTTTGTGTGTGTGTGTGTGTGTGTGTGTGTGTGTCTCTGTGTGGAGTGGGCAAGTGGATAGTCTCTCTCCTCTCACTCCAGAGGTGTGTTCCCTGTCTCGGCCAGGTGTGTTGTGTAAGCCGAGTGGTGCCCCATAGTGTGTGTGTGTGTATCTTCCCAAGAGTGTGTGTCAGGTCGTTATAGAGGCGCTCTGCGTGTTTTCATCCCGCTCACAACGGTAAAGCGAACAGGGGGCACCACCTACCTTTGAGCGGCTAGGACGCAAATAACACACCACCATAACAAAGTTTTCATCCAAGGGAGATGGATGCTTCGGAGAAATGGTGAAGAGGAAGGGGAATGAGATCCAGTTAGAGAGAGAGAGAGAGAGAGAGAGAGAGAGAGAGAGAGAGAGAGAGAGAGAGAGAGAGAGAGTATAGCGGCTTAGTACTTAGGCACCACAGAAGGATGGCGAATCCGCACACCCTTCACACATACACAACATCACTCCAAACACAAGACTAGGTGGCGATCTCGCACACCTCACATGGGCAAAACATTGCAAGAAACATACTCACAAAACCTCAAGCATTATTTTGGAGAATAAGGCGATGAAATGGGGAGCATAGGGTAGGGGAAAGAGAAGGGAGAGAGTAGTAGAGCACATGGGGGGATAGGTGGGAGATGATGGCGAGGAGTCGCACGAGGGTTATGGCCATCATCCTTCATTTAGTTGCCCTTCATTTTCCATAGCCCAAGGGTGTAGTGGTCATGCTCAAGTCGAGCATGGTGAGTGCGGTGATGGTGATGGTGTAGTTTACACTCTGGTGATGTTTTAAGTGTCATTAGTGTGATGGTGACCCCTCTTTATATAGGGGATGAGGGGGGGGATTTCTAGAATTTTAGAAATGAAGAAATTATTATCTGCATTGGCCATGTGACTGTGGGCCCCACTTGTCTGGCTGTGTGTATCTACGCCAGAACACCAGTCTCATGAGAGAGAGACTAAGAGAGAGAGATGGGTTGATGAAAAAAATGAGTGAGATGGAAAATAAGTAACTACAAGAGGGAAGAGAGAGGAGTGTGTTTAGAGGTAAATCTGTGTGCTGATGTGTGTGTACACTAGAAAAATCTGGTAACCAACATGTTAAGGTGGGTCTGTGGGCACCTTTTTCAGTAGAACTGAGTGTGTGTGAGTGTGGGGTAGGCCATCTGGCTACAAGACAAGAGAGATTTTGAATTTTAGAGAGAGGGGGGGTATTTGGATCATGGGAGAGAGAAAAATGGGGGTGGGGTATGATATTTTGGAAGATAGGAGAGGTGGCATGTGACAAAGAACGTATTATTGGTGAGGACAGGGGTGGGGTAGCTTGAGGGGAGAGAGAAAGGAGAAAGGACAAGGGGAAGAGAGAGGGGGTTGACCTTTTGAGTGGAGGAGAAGAAAAGGGACACACGGTGGGGCAACAATGAAGAAAAAGGAGGCAGGGTGGGGATGGGCTGTCCCGCAGGCAGTAGGTGGCCTATTTTACCTTTCTCATTTATTTACATACTCATACTTTATTTTTTTCTTACTTTTCCAATGCCTTTTATCACTCCCTCCCTAAGAGGGGGTTTCCATGGGGTGGGGAAGAGAGAAGAGGGGTATGGGAGCCTGGCTTGTGAAAAGCCCCATCATTAGCCCTCCCCTTTTGGCTAAAGGCATTCATGCTTCTAGCTCTGACTCTGATTCTTCTTCTGCTTAGCTATAGGAGCCGATATCGAGTTGCCTTTTAAACTAGCCATTCCATTTGGCCATTGGTGAGATTTCTGGGATATTCATGAATCTGTAACAGGTCCGGGTGATAGCCTGTTCCTTGGAATAGTGTGAGTTGATTAAACGGGAAGCCCATGGCTTCCAGAACTCTGTGCCAGTGTCTTCCTGGATCCCAAGTGAAAAATAGGATCCTTGCCATGCGTGAACCGATCTTTTTTTAGGAAATTGGGTGCATCTTCCCCCCTTGCTAGTGACTCAACCCACCGTTCCCACAAATCCCAGATTTGGACTCATAGGTGGCATATTCTAAAAGACCCTCCTGCTTCAAGTCTCTCAACTTTTCCCACAACTTTTCTGAAGTGGTACCTCCCCCAAAATGCCTCTTAAAAGCGGTTTTTAAGGGCTTCCAGTCATCCTTGGTTTCTTGTGGAAGTGCATTGTACCATGATCTAGCTTCTAGATTCATGAGATGCTTAAAGATTCTAACCCGGGATTCATCCGTATCTTTGTTGCTCACTACACATGCTACTTCAAAGTCATCTAGGAAGTCTGTTACCAAATCCTCCCCCTTCTTTCCTTTAAATGTTGGAAATGCTACACTTGCCATGATTACTGAGAGAAAGCTAGAAAGACACACTGCTGAACTTGCAAAAGTTTTTTTCTTCTTTACAAGGAGGCGTGTATACCCTCTTATACTAGGACATAGATTAAAACTTCAAACGGTACATTGCCTTGTACCAAAGGTAAGACAAATCGCTGGTCTGATGCCAGAACCTCAAAAAACCTCTCCCCACCCAGCATGGTGTCGATGACGTGCTGGTAGTGAGCCTTCAAGTCCAGTATTACCTTGATTGAGCGTACACATGTTGGTATGTGTGATCTGTCTTGAGGTAGGTTGTACTGATTCATGTGAAGCTTAGAGGTGCTTAGTCATAGTCCAAGCTTGTGGGAGAGGGTGGTGTTATTTCCTGAAACAAACTCAGTAGATCCCTAGTTTCTCTAGTGAGAGTGTGAGCCAATGCTTCCGTTATGTGTGCTGTAGCATCAGGTGCGACTTGGAAACTGACTGTGATAATTACCTTGGTGACTCAAAGTAGAATAGTGTTAATTCTCTATTGTGAAGAGCTCCTTCCATCTTGTTGTTGTGGGTTGGTTGTAGGTTGTAGACATGGTTTCAACCTTCTCCTTCTTCTTCTTGGCACTCGGCCTATGTATATCCCACTGGGTTTATCGTGCTAGTTGACTCTCCCACTGTAAATCGATTACCGTTACTCCTGGCACTCGAGCTTCAATGGAGATGCGGAGTTCGTCTAGTTGTGCTTGGAGCTCTTCTTCTTCTGTCATCCAGTTAGCAAATCCTACTAGCCATTCATCCATTCACAGTAGTTTAGGGGTTTCAGTCTTGTAAACTGAAGGGTTTCATGAAAATATCCTCAGTGGCGGCACCAAATGACGGGAGCAAAGCGAGCCTTGAACCCCGACGGCCTCTAAAACGCTGGGGGCCGAATGGCGCACCTCAAGCCTGTCACGGTAAATCGAACAGGGGGCACCACCTAGCTTTGAGCGGCTAGGACGCAAACAACACACAACCATAACAAATTTTTCATCCAAGGAAGATGGATGCTTGGGAGTAATGGTGAAGAGGAAGGGGAATGAGATCAAGTTATAGAGAGAGAGAGAGAGAGAGAGAGAGAGAGAGAGAGAGAGAGAGAGAGAGAGAGAGAGAGAGAGTATAGCGGCTTAGTACTTAGGCACCACAGAAGGATGGCGAATCCGCACACCCTTCACACATACACAAGCTCACTCCAAACACAAGACTAGGTGGAAATTCCGTACACCTCACATGGGCAAAACATTGCAAGAAATATACTCACAAAACCTCAAGCTTTATTTAGAGAATAAGACGATGAAATGGGGAGCATAGGGTAGGGGAAAGAGAAGGGAGAGAGTGGTAGAGCACATGGCGGATAGGTGGGAGCTGATGGCGACAACTCGCACGAGGGTTATGGCCATCATCCTTCATTTAGCTGCCCTTCATCTTCCATAGCCCAAGGGTGTAAAGGTCATGCTCAAGTCGAGCATGGTGCGGTGATGGTAATGGTGTGTGTGTGTGTGTGTGTGTGCGCTAGGCACACACAATGCATAGTGTACTCTTTGGTGATGTTGTGTGTGGCGTTAGTGTGATGGTGACCCCTCTTTATATAGGGGATGAGGGGGAGGATTTCTAGAATTTTAGAAATCAAGAAATTATTATTTGCATCGGCCATGTGACCGTGGGGCCCACTTGTCTGGCTGTGTGTATATGCGCCAGAAGAGCAGTCTCATGAGAGAGAGACTAAGAGAGAGAGATGGGTTGATGAAAAAAATCAGTGAGATGGAAAATAAGTTATTACAAGAGGGAAGAGAGAGGAGTGTGTACAGAGGTACATCTATGTGCAGATGTGTGTGTACACTAGAAAAATCTGGTAACCATCATGTAAAGGTGGGTCTGTGGGCACCTTTTTCAGTAGAACTGAGTGTGTGTGAGTGTGGGGGAGGCCATCTGGCTACAAGACAAGAAAGATTTTGAATTTTAGAGAGAGGGGGGGTATTTGGATCATGGGAGAGTGTAGGAGAGAAAAAAAAGGGGGTGGGGTATGCTATTTTGGAAGATAGGAGAGGTGGCATGTGACAAAGAACGTATTATAGGTGAGGACAGGGGTGGGGTAGCTTGAGGGGAGAGAGAAAGGAGAAAGGACAAGGGGAAGAGAGAGGCATGGTGGGGCAACAGTGAAGAAAAAGGAGGCACGGTGGGGATGGGCCGCCCCGCAGGCGCGAGGTGGACTATTTTACCTTTCTCATTTATTTACATACTCATACTTTATATTTTTCCTAATTTTCCAATGCCTTTTATCACTCCCTACCTAAGAGGGGGTTCCATGGGGTGAGGAAGAGAGAAGAGGGGTATGGGAGCCTGGCTTGTGAAAAGCCCCCATCACTGCCTGGCTAGACTTTGCCATACTGACCTTGGCATGCAGTAAAAATGGCATGTAGCTTATTGCCATTTACTAGGAGTATGGTTTAGTTTTTTTATGGTTTAATCGTATATATATATAATCTGGTTTTAAAGAGAATTAGCTTAAAATTCTAATCTAGCCTCGATTATTACTGAATTGATCTAGTTTGAGTATAACTGGTTGTAGCTAGATTTTATACCTTTTTCTTGGTACTTGGTTTTCTTGATAACTCTTCCCTTTTTATCACTACATCTGGTTATATTTTTCTGTCCAACTATGGCTTAAATCTGGATAAAGATACTTTACGCCTGCTCACTAAAGCTTGAGTAAAAATCTATCTAAAAACTTTTTCGTGTGATACCTTATTGATGGTTCATTATGGAATTGATTAAGGGATGAATTAAAAGCACTTTTTACCATTGAGAATGAGTTGCATTTTTTACACTGGCTGATACTTCCTAGGCAGATTAATCTAGCTGCTATTTTTTTGCTATTTTGTTACCAAAAAAATCTATGAATGTACTAAAATGGGTGCTGATAGGTAAGCAGGCCCATTGCAAAAGTAAATGATTACTCGTGTAACTAAGGTTGACCTAAACCTGGGTCTTTTTTTGTACAAAGTTTAAACTTGAGAATTGGATAGGAGGGTATGGAGTGGTCGACTTCCTCCCATAGTAAAAGGCTAATTTAAAAGAAGAATTTTTTAAACATATGAAGCCATTCTGGTAGGATTACTTTGTATAGGACAGTAGCTAGTCTAATATTTTTAAGTTTGACATGGATAACAACTGATAGGTTCTTTGAAGCCTGCCATACGTAGCCAAGTCTAACATATCCGTTGTCTTGACTATATGGGTGCATGTGAGAATTCTATCTTGGCTTAAAAAGGTTTAGCTTGCTGCAGTGCGACTTTGAAAACACTTGATGATTCAACTGGGATAGTTCTGATAGTTCTGATACCTTTGTATAAACTTATTTGGAATGAAACTTCAGCTGTGCAATAATGAATCAAAGACTGAGTTGTTTCTATACTAATCTTTGCCTAGCCATCTTTAGCCAGTCGCCTTTTGAACGTCTTGTTCTTTGGTATGTATTTATTAAAATTAAAATAGCTACACACACACTCCTAAACACCAGACCCTCCCAGACAACTGGGTGGATCGGGACGCTGGCTTTGGATACTCTTGTGTGTAGGCTTGGACTAACCCACTGTCTATAATTACTTAATAGGTTGATAGGTGCTAGGCGGTCTCTCCTTGACTATAGCATGGATTCCTACTCACGACTATTGTAGTCTTTTGGCCTAGTCGATTTTAAGTAGCTGGTTAATCCAAGTCTACTCACCTATGCTTAAGCAAATTGTATTTTTGACAAGTATAGGAACATGCTACCTATGATGACTTTTCGGAACAAGAGGAAAAACTTGGCGTATATCATCTATTGACTACTCAATGACAACCATCCTTTTTCAAACTGGCTGACAAAGCCTTAAAACTCCTACATGAATATTGTCTTCCTTGCAGACGTTATCTAATATTGTATTGGTACAAACAAGTCTACCATCTTCAGGGACACTCCTACCTCGTACTTCTCTATTAAAAACTTCTGATAAACTTATCTGTTTGATGAGGAAATAGGCCCATACACAATGGGTCTTCTATCAAAACCCATTGTGTATGGCACCTGGATTAGGGCGGGTACACACACACACACACACACACACACACACTTAGTCACTTCATCTATCAATAACTACTACATCCAACTACATACCTTTTGGCAATGCATTTTACTATGGATCCTCTAAATAAATCTTGGTTTGGCACTACATCGGGCTATTGTTGCTCTAGCATCTCATTTGGAGGGTGTCCTTGACTATGATTTGAATCACTATGTCTAGATAGTAACTATGTCTTCTAAAATATTTACACTCGAGTTAAAACTTGAGTTGTTGCCTTTTGGGAGATTACTTGGTGCTTTAGTATACACCTCCCATAATGATAACTCCTAGCTTTTTTACAGTGGGCTAAATGGAGCAATCCGCCATAAATAATTTTTGATTTAAAAAACCTCCGCACCCATTTTTGGTTACCTTATAGGTAAAACCCCTTAATAAGACTCTTACAAGGAGCTTACAAGGGTTGCCTGAAAACCTATTTTTTGGCCCCATACTTGAACGAGAGAGGAGGGTTCTGATTTGATCCGATTACTTAATATTCATCTCTCTGTCACAATGGATCTTTTCCACTCATGGTGAGTCACGATCTCACTCAGATTACCTTGCTTGTTGGTGGGGACTTGGCACGGATTTCTTGCCTTCTTCTCTTGGAATGATTCCTAGCAGTACAACCTCCTGCACTCATATAGAGGAGAATCGGTGCTAGACTGTTGCGGCACCTCCAGAACTGAGTACTTTGGTGATTTCCCCAGCCTCTTCCACTATATAAGGTGAGGGTTTTTTCCTCCCTCACTTAGATTTGGTGTAGAATGTACGGGTAAGGTCAGTTCGATGCTTGACTTGGCAAGAATCTATATCCACTGCTACTGTGATGATGGATTCACTTCAAAGGTTTTATTCCCCACCATTAGTGTACACTGTGCATTTTACCATGCTGGATTTTTTTAGCTTTTCTTTTACTATTGTTGATTGATGATATACCTGATCCGATGTTGTAAGGTTTGGAGTGAAACTGAACATGCTTATTAACTGGATAGCTAACTGGATTTTTTTAATAAAAAAAAAGAGCTCTACCATACTGGCTAAACACACATGTCCTTCTCATAAGGGCTTCTGGTTTTTTTGTCATGGGTGATATACATTAGTTAGTTGGCTAAAGTTTCTAAAGTTGTCTTGTTATTTCTACTGAGGTAAGTTACTCATGGGGTTTTTTACCCAGACGTGTTATAAAGGGAAAATTGTTTTGACTATGCTGAACACTGGTGGATATTCTAGATTATTATGTGATGGTTCATATTCCTTCAGGGATATGTGGCAGTCAGGGATTTCATTAACGTAATCACGATCGGGTGATTACGTAAATAACTATAGTATTTACACAAAAAAATCACGTGATCACGTTAATTATTAACGTGACTTTGATTTTGACCTGCAAAAACCTATAGAGCTGGTTAGCCCTCCGGGGCTTTTCATTTTCCCTGCGGGGCTCGCCGGGCTTTTTCATTTTTCCGGTGGGCTCGCTGGGTAAATGTAGTAGCCCGGCGGGCCCGTCGGGAAAGTGAAAAATCCCGGCTCACAATATAGGTGATCGATATGTGGATTGACTAGCGTGCATTGAAAATCTCATATTGTGCATCATGGTTCCTTTCATATTGAAGGGTTTCTAAATTATAATATATATTGAAAATTAAAAAATGTTTTCAGAACTGAACATCTTGTTCTTTTCTCTTCAATTTTAATTTAAAAGCAATGGAGCAAAATGTGGGCACAAGTGGTACGAAGAAGCCAAAGAAAAAAAAAGCTCCTGGCAAAGAGTGGGATTATGCTCACAACATATGCGGTCTATATATGGAGTGGCAATGTAAATTTTGTCACACAACAAAATGTTAGGAAATAAGACGTAGCTAAATAGATAATTGAGTAGATTACTTAATGGAGAGAGACAGATTTATATACACGAGATTATAGAGTAGAGAGAGAGAGAGAGAGAGAGAGAGAGAGTACACACGATATACGTGGTTCACCCAATGTGGGCTACGTCCATGGGAAAGCAGCCACTCAATGGCTTTAGTACTTCAAAACAAGAAGTAGTTTACAAAGGGATTATACCCTTAATGGAGCTCCCGCCTTGCTTCACTCTCACCACCTCACACTCACCTTGTTGCATCAACTTCACACTCACCTTGTTGCATCAACTTCACACTATGAAATGTGTGTAGAAATGGCCTCCTTTTATAGGCCAAAAAGGCTGCCCTCTCTTATGAGAGACAGCCATGTGTAGCCGCCCTTGTGCGAATAAGTCCAAATCGGACCCTCCAATCCGCCCATGTGTGGCCGCCCTTGAGAAGACAAGTCCGCTTTTGAATTCGGCCACCGGCCACCAGCCATTGACTTCCGACCATCGGCCACCGGCCATTGACTTCCGACCACCGGCCATCGGCCATTGACTACCGGCCACCGGCCAACCGACCGGTTGTTTTCCGACCACTTTCCGGCCACCGTCCGGCCATAATATTCCGGCGAAAAAAAGTCTCGGGGGCCTGCGCCCCCGAGGCCTTTAAAGTTGCCCTTGATTCTTGTCTGTGAAAATTTTGGTTTCCGGTGAGTGATTTTCCTTCACGCACGATGGCTTCTCCTCATAATGGGGGCCTTACAAATGTGTGCTTTTACCACAGAAAATTACAAGCGTAAATCAGGCTCCATACTTAACAATCTCCCACTTGGAGACTGATCTCCAAACCAAACCTGTGACTGCTTTCCATTCTGGCTTCTTATCCTTGAATGCTGATTGAAGATGAGCAAAAGCTCAACTTCTCCTTGTTGACCACCTTTGTAAACATGTCTGCAGGATTTTCACTTGTATGCACCTTTCCTAGCTTTAGTTGTCCCTCTTCCAAAAGAGTGCGTATGAAGTGATATCTCACCTCAATGTGCTTTGTCCTTGAATGAAAGGCTGAGTTCTTCGCAAGATGGATAGCGCTTTGGCTATCACTATACAAGACACAATTGTCTTGTTTGAATCCAAGCTCTTCGAAGAATCTGTGAAGCCACAGAATTTCTTTGCTTGCCTCCGTCATTGCTACATACTTTGCTTCCGTGGTAGAAAGTGAAACCACTTTCTGCAGCTTTGAAGCCCAGCTTACTGCTGTGCCTCCAACCATGAACACATAGCCAGTAGTGCTCCTTCGAGTATCTTTGTCACCTGCCATATCTGCATCAGCATACCCTTCTAGAAAAATATCAATTCCTCCAAAATACAAAGCATTTGTTGTTGTCCCTTTTAGATACCTAAGTATCCACTTCACAGCTTGCCAATGCTCTTTACCTGGGTTGTCCATGAACCTACTCACAACTTCCACTGCATGTGCAGTGTCTGGCCTTGTCCAGACCATAGCATACATTAGAGAACCTACCGCTGCAGCATATGGAACTTTAGACATATAGGCTATCTCCTCTTGTGTCTTTGGACACATATCATTCGTTAGTTTAAAATGACCAACCAAACGTGTAGAAACTGGTTTTGCATTTTGCATTGCAAAACTTTCTAGTACCTTCTTGATGTAATCTTCTTGAGATAGCTTTATTGTCTTCTTCGTCCTGTCCCTTGATATTTTCATACCAAGTATCCTCTTTGCAGCACCTAAATCTTTCATTGAAAAAGATTTGGACAGCTCATCTTTTAGGTCTTTGATGTCCTGCATGTTAGCACTTGCAATCAACATGTCATCAACATACAACATTAGGATGATGAATTTCCCATCTCCCAAATTCTCCGTGTAGACGCAGTGATCCGAGTTGCATCTTGTGAATCCATGATCCAACATCCATCGATCAAACTTCAAGTACCATTGTCTTGATGCTTGCTTTAAACCATACAAGCTCTTCTTTAATCTGCAAACCATTTTCTCCTTACCTTTTACTTCATACCCCTTTGGTTGAAGCATGTAGATTTCCTCCTTCAAGTCACCGTGAGGGAATGCCGTATTTACATCCATTTGCTCGAGATTTAGATCATGAGCAGCCACAAGGCTTAAGACAAGCCTAATTGAGTTCATTTTTACAACAGGAGAAAATATTTCATTGAATTCAATACCTTTCTTTTGAGAAAAACCTTTTACCACAAGCCTAGACTTGTACCTTTTCTTCCCACCTTCTTCTTCCTTTAGCTTGTACACCCATTTGTTTTGAAGTGCCCACTTACCTTTAGGCAACTCAACCAACTCCCATGTTTGGTTGCGATGTAGTGAGTCCATATCCACTTGCATGCTCTTTGTCCATTCTTCTTTGGATTCATATTGCATAGCTTCTTCATATGATTCCGGCTCTCCAGAATCTGAGATCAAGAGATGGTTGAAGGAAGGAAAAAACCTTTCTGGAGGTCTACTTGCTCTTGTAGATCTTTGGGGAATAGGTTGAGGCTCCTCATTTGGTTGACGTTGTTGCACATTTTCACCGTTTGCAGTCCTTGAGTCTTCACCGTCCTCAAGCTCCATGTACTCATCACCTGTTTCTTTTGTTTTTTTTCTTTCCAAGTAATCTTTGTACATATTTTGTTCGTTAAAAATTACATCCCTACTCCTTAAGATTTTACCATCTTCAGGATTCCATAGGCGATACCCAAAGTCTCCTTCTCCATAGCCAATGAAGAAACACTTTTTGGACTTTGCATCTAACTTTGATCTTAGGCTTCTATCTATGTGCATGAAAGCCTCACACCCAAACACTTTGAGAAATGCATAATTCACCGGTTTACCTGTCCATGCCTCTTCTGGAACTCCCCCATCCAATGTCGTTGAGGGTGACCGATTGATTAAGTACACAGACGTACTTACAGCTTCCGCCGAAAGCTCAAGCGGTAGGCCTGCATGTAGCCGCATGCTTCGTGCTCGTTCCATGATTGTCCTGATCATCCTTTCCGAAATCCCATTTTGTTGAGGTGTCCTTGGGGTTTTCCTTTGCCTCCGAATGCCATTGCTAGCACAAAAGCTTTCAAAAGCTTGGCTGCAATATTCGCCTCCATTGTCGGATCTGAGGCATTTAACATTGGTACCTGTTTCATTCTCCACAAAGGCTTTCCACCTTTGAAATATGGAAAATACATCGGATTTACTCTTCATGACATAAACCCATGTTTTTCTAGTCGCATCGTCTATGAATGTTACATAGTACAATGAACCACCAAGTGATGGTGTACTTGCAGGACCCCAAACATCAGAATAAACCAACTCAAGTTTTTTATTTTTTCTTTCATTTCCTGATTTTTGAAATTTTACCCTCTTTTGTTTACCATAAACACAATCTTCACAGAACTCTAAGTCCACTTCTTTCAAACCTGGTAGAAGCTTCTTTGTTTGAAGGATTTGCATTCCTTTGGCACTCATATGCCCAAGTCGGTAGTGCCACACCGCACTATCAACTTCTGTAGTTGCTGCACAAGCTGAAGGTTGCGTGCTAACAGTACACAAGTAGAGTGTACCGACTTTTTCACCCTTGGCAACCACCAAAGATCCCTTTGAGATCTTCCACCATTTGTTTTCGAATGCAATGTTGTGACCTTCATCGTCCAATTGTCCTGTAGAGATCAAATTTTTGCGAAGAGAAGGAACATGCCTAACATCTTTAAGCTTCCATTCATTTCCGTTAGCAGTTTTGACAGAAACTGTACCTTTGCCGACAATCTCACAAGCTTCATCATCTCCCAAGTATACATACCCAAAATTACCTTTGGTGTAGTCTTGGAAATGTTGCTTGTGTGGTGTCGCATGGAATGAAGCCCCGGAATCTACTATCCAGGAATTAGACACATTGTCTAATGAGAGAATTAGAGCATCTTGCTCTACTTTACTTGCCACATTGGCCTCCGATGTTGGCTTGTTGTCTTGAGACTCTGTCTCCTTCTTCTTCTTGGACCAGAAATCCTTCTTGACGTGGCCCTTCTTGCCGCAGTTCCAACATTCAAGAACTGACTTTGTGCGTGACTTGCTCCGCCTTGAGCGATCACGACCCTTTTGGTTTTTGAACCTCTCCTTAAGCCTTCCTCTTGTTTCCACTGATAGTGCAACACTTGATGATTCTCCTGTGCTTCTCCTTCGCATTTCCTCGCTTAGGAGAACACCCACAACATCATCAAACTTAAGAGTATTTGTGCCAGAGATAGAATTACTTACAGCCATCACAAGGCTGTCCCAACTATCCGGTAGAGATGATAGTATAAGGAGAGCTCGCACTTCGTCATCGAAATTGATTTTCACTGATCGAAGTTGACTTATGTTTGTGTTAAACTCATTTAGGTGTTCTGCAACTGAACCATTCCCTGCCATCTTTAGATTGAACAAGCGCTTCATAAGAAATACCTTATTGGATGCTGATGGTTTCTCGTAGAAGTCGTCAAGTGACTTCATCAAGTCCTCCGTGGTCTTCATCTCCAAAACATTGAAGGCCACCGTTGACGCCAAGCTTAGCCGGATTGTTCCCAGTGCCTTTCGATCAAGGACAATCCATGCTTCATCTGCCATTGTTGCGGGCTTCTTCGCAAGACCACCTAGTGGCAAATAGAGGTCCTTCTGGTAGAGATAGTCTTCAATCTGCATCTTCCAATGTTGGTAGTTTTTGCCGTTGAACTTCTCAATCTTGAGCTTCCCTTCCTCCGCCATAACTCCCACTGAATTCAAGGAATCCTTTCCTTGAGATAATTTAGCTACAAGCAAACCTTGCTCTGATACCAGTTGTTAGGAAATAAGACGTAGCTAAATAGATAATTGATTAGATTACTTAATGGAGAGAGACAGATTTATATACACGAGATTATAGAGTAGAGAGAGAGTACACATGATATACGTGGTTCACCCAATGTGGGCTACGTCCACGAGAAAGCAGCCACTCAATGGCTTTAGTACTTCAAAACAAGAAGTAGTTTACAAAGGGATTATACCCTTAATGGAGATCCCGTCTTGCTTCACTCTCACCACCTCACACTCCCCTTGTTGCATCAACTTCACACTATGAAATGTGTGTAGAAATGGCCTCCTTTTATAGGCCAAAAGGGCTGCCCTCCCTTATGAGAGACAGCCATGTGTAGCCGCCCTTGTGCGCATAAGTCCAAATCGGACCCTCCAATCCGCCCATGTGTGGCCGCCCTTGAGAAGACAAGTCCGCTTTTGAATTCGGCCACCGGACACCGGCCATTGACTTCCGACCACCGGCCACTGGCCATTGACTTCCGACTACCGGCCATCGGCCATTGACTACCGGCCACCGGCCAACCGACCGGTTGTTTTCCGACCACTTTCCGGCCGCTGTCCGGCCATAATATTCCGGTGAAAAAGAATATTCCGGCCTTTAAAGTTGCCCTTGATTCTTGTCTGTGAAAATTTTGGTTTCCGGTGAGTGATTTTCCTTCACGCACGATGGCTTCTCCTCATAATGGGGGCCTTACAAATGTGCGCTTTTACCACAAAAAATTACAAGGGTAAATCAGGCTCCATACTTAAGACAAAATCTGGCGGTGCACCACGTATTAGGGATCATTTTCTGGGTAGCGCTAAAAACAGTTTTTGTAAAAATTATGAACATTATCAGGCACTTGCAGTTGCAAAGCGTTTGAGGGAAGAGGTTGCCAAAAAGGGTGGCAAGAGACGACAGATATATAGCTCTGTGCTTTCAAATCAAGAGTTTCCAAAGCCAAATATTAACTCCACAGATCTTGTAGTGATGCCAACTAACCTTGGAACACAACCTGCGGAAGGAGAGGAAATTCTAGTCAGTGTTCCTTTTAAACGTCACAATGAAGGTGGACTTTGTTAAATGCGTCAAAAATCATTACATCAAAGCTTTCGAGTGCAGTCTCTAGAAGAAGTACACACAACACTCTCCAAAGCAATATTCTTTACTAGAAGTGCTTTGGTCATGGTAGACAACAATCATTGGAAGGCTGCTTGGAAGAAAATCGGTGAGTTTGTTCTAGGATTTTCAGCTCCTACTTATCACACGATAAGAAACGTTTTCTTGGACAAATATTACATCGAAGTCAAAGAGCGTGTTGGCAAAAAAATACTTGGGAATATTTCGCTTTCAAGATATATGATTGTGAGTGATGGATGGTCAAATGTTCAGAGAAGACCATTGATCAATGTAATGCTGGTTTGTCCAAGGGGAGAAACGTTTATAAAGGTGATTGATAGTTTTGGTGCAATTAAAAGTGGCAAATACATTTCTGAGGTCTTGATTAATGTAATTAAAGAAATTGGTGCTGAACATGTCGTTCAAGTTGTGATGGACAACGCAAAGAATTGTAAAAATGCCAGTAACTTAATAAAGAAGTGCTTTCGACACATTTTTGCCAATGGTTGTAATACGCACAGCTTGAACTTGGTGCTGAAAGATTGGTACACTAGCAAAGAAACCACATGGTTTGTCAAAATAAATTGATACAACACGTCAGGTTGTGAAATTTATCTTGAAACGACAAAGAGTGCTCGATTTTTATAGGATACGCATGTCAGTGATGCTGAAAATTCCTGCTAAAACTCGGTTTTACACACACTTTTATACCTTGGAATCACTTTTCCATAATAAATGTGCTGTGATTGGCACATTCAATTGCGCGGCCTTTGATGAATGGCAGCTTGAGCAAAAAGAAATAGTGAAAGATAAAATTACATGTCTACGTGGCAATGTAAACAAGGTTGCTTGGTGGAGGAGTGTAATGGATGCATACCATGTAATGATGACCGTTATGTTCGTGATCCGCAATCTTGATCAAAGGGCGCCAAAATTGGGCACAGTGTGGATGACATGGTGGTCAGTCCAATAGAGTCTTGAAAATCCTGAAGAGCTGAAAGAGTCTGTAGTAGAGGAGTGGCGATTACCATTCTCTGGCAAACAACGAAAATTTTTGGCCAAGTATTTTCATGCAAGGTGGAAGAGCGCTCATAGTCCACTCCATAACGTGGCTTACATGCTTGATCCAGAGTATTGGAATTTAGATCAGATGTCCAATACAGAGGTGGTAGGCGATTTCTATCACGTGGTCAACACGTTCTACTCCAACATTCAGGACTGAATTGATTGCATCAAAGAAATGAGTGCATTTAGATTAAAAGAAGGTCCTTTTGCAAATGATTTTGTACAGGTAATGGCAAAAGAGCAACTTGCAAGGAAGTGGTGGATGATGAATGGTGCATTCAAAACTGCTTCGTTCGACTGTGCGCTTGGAGACAAATAATTATTTGCTACGCACTTAGCAGGTGTTCTCAGCATCATACCCCAATCAATGATACCGACGCGGGGTTTATTGGCGCG
This sequence comes from Adiantum capillus-veneris, assembly GCF_014529385.1. Classification (NCBI taxonomy): domain Eukaryota; kingdom Viridiplantae; phylum Streptophyta; class Polypodiopsida; order Polypodiales; family Pteridaceae; genus Adiantum; species Adiantum capillus-veneris. Next base: position 63,501,113 of record NC_140955.1, on the reverse strand, counting down.
AGTAAAGTCTAACACGGGTGCAGGTCACATCTGCTCGACCACTGCTTTGATCCACATCTACTCGACCACTGCTTTGACAAATTGCTGGCATCTGCTCGACCACTGCTTTGATCCGCACCGTGTCTATCTCGCTTACAGGGTTGTTTGCTACAGGCAATGACTTCCAGCCGTGTTGTAGCCTGTGCGTGTGTCGTTTGAACAATCCGTGAGCGAATGGTAAGCGGCACATCATGTCCCCCACGGTACCCCCATTGTAGTAGCTTCTGTAGTAAACCCAATGCACCTTACGATGGAGGGGTGAAGCGTTTGCATTCCTTGCTCTATCTGAAAGCTATCAAATTTCGGCTCACTCCCTCCTTGTAACATTTTCCCACATATGTAATGTGGTCTGGAAAAAATGAGATGCCTTTGATAGTGTACAATGTGCACACACCGAAGGATCCTGCTCCAATCCTCATACCTTCTACCAAGGCTTTGTGAGGGATGCTGACAAGATGAGTGCACTTTGCATTCAAAGCAGTGCACATGATTGTGCCGGTGCCGCTGGCATCGGATCAACCTCCCAAAGTTGCTTGTGCATCTTGGGCCATCTTCAATCTTGTGGGTAAGGCTGCTTAGTCCTGCGCTTTCACACGCTTCATCTTTATCTTCTGTTCTTTCCACAATTTATCCCAGAGCTCTAATTTTGACATGTCGCAAGCAGGTGGCATATCTTCCTTTAAGTCTCTGCAACATACTTTCATATTTCCCAACACTGTCCTGACCTTGTGGTATGAGTCAAATTCTCGTATCCCAATTGGACTCAACAAATCGTATTGGACTTCAAGTCGCAACCTGCACTCGATGTTCTCCCATATAGCGTTAGTGATGTCTTTGATATAGACATCGCTTTTACTAATCTCCTGTATGTGATCAGCTGTACATGTTGAGATTGCCAAAATACATTCTTTACGAATGGCACGCATAATACATTTCTTTTGATCTGGCATCATATTTGCACTGGACAATACAAAAACAGCATATCAAATACAAATTCATGGTTGCAAATGACACTACCACTCTCACACTATCTTAGATAAACTCTTAACCACCACTTGAAGACTTTAACAAATGTGCCAGGAAATATTGATAAAAATTGAATATAATCTTCACTTAAAATTGCAATCTGTTATACGTGTAAAAAGCAGTTTAAACAAGTGGTTTATAAGAACTTAATTCAGATCAAACAATACATGTTAACGATCTTTAACATTTCAACATATATTGAATTTTTAACTTATATTTTTCTCCGTGTGCACATACTAATTCAAACAAAGCACACACCAACTTCAAATCTTCAAAAACATTTAAAACATTGGAAGTATACAAATTGGACTACAAATTGTGTTCACATACCTTTTTTACGTAGAATTTATGTAAATGTAGCTATCAAAAAGCGATGATAATTGATGCTCTTTAAAAAGATACAAAATAATATTTAACATGCAAATTATGTGCATTTAGATTTTCTGCAGAGAATTTATGTAAATGAAGCATTAAAAATAGCGATAATGCTTGAGAGTCCTTTAAAAAGATTAAAAACGAACATTAAACATGCAATTTGTGTTCAAATATTTTTTTAACATGTAATTTATATAAATGGAACATTTAAAATAGCGATGATTGATAAATAAAGTATTCTATATAAATGAAACATTTAAAATAGCGATGATTGATGAATAAAGTATTCTATATAAATGGAACATTTAAAATAGTGATGATTGACGAATAAAGTATTCTATATAAATGGAACATTTAAAATAGCGATGATTGATGAATAAAGTATTCTTTTGAAAATGATTAGCTAGTATATAATTTCAAATGGGCAGTTAAAAACAAAAAAATAAAACAATTCATACATTTTGTATATGAAATACTCTTCACATCCACATTACCGACCAAGTATTTCATATACTTAATACTTAATAAATTAACAGCACATGCACATAGAGATTATATGACGTTTGTACGGCCGGGTTAATGACCTGAATGCCACATTTATGCAAAAACATATGGTTCTAACAAATGACACTCTATTAGCCGCGTTACCGACCGAGTGCCGCATGGATCTATGGAAAAACAATGGCCTACATACGAACATCATATAGCCGCGTTACCGATCGATGCCCATATGTTTTTTGAGAAAGGGGAAGGAAAGTTGACTTACCATAAGGATACTAGATTCACCGTGTTACTGACGTAGTACCCAGGAAGTAAGCCAATACTTAGCACAAGGACACCATCTTGCCCGCGTCACCGAGGTGATGCCCCCGTGATAAGCACTGTTCCGTAGAACAACTTACACACACACTCCCATTGTGTGGTAAGGTACCTTATTACTGCCATGCACTACGACAAAAGGCACGCTACCACCCAATGCATACACACACACACAACACATACCCGGATCGTGTTGTCAAGTACTCTACTGCTGCTGCCGCGCATTGCAACACAGAGCACGCTCCCACACGACCCCCTCTCTCCCTCTCTCCTCTCTCCTCTCTCCTCTTGACGTACCTACAAAGGTGGTCGCAAGCGCTCTCTCTCTCTCTCTCTCTCTCTCTCTCTCTCTCTCTCTCTCTCTCTCTCTCTCTCTCTCTCTCTCTCTCTCTCTCAGAAGACGAAAGCAAGACTAGCGCTAATACACCCAGCGGGCCCGATCGGGCTCGCGTATAGATATAACACTAACAGTCCACCGGGCTTTTCAGGATTCCCGGCGGGCCTGCAGGGAAAATAATGAACTTCGGTGGGCCCGCCAGGAAAACTGAAAATCGTGGCGGGAATTTTGTGGGTTTGCAAGTCACCACTAACCAGGTTCTATGTGATCATGTAAATGTGTCAATAAGACCTTGATATCACACAAAATTTGACGTAATTACGTAAATATTAAATACTTGGTGGTAGTTCTTAATCCAACAGTGGACTACATTGGGATTTTGTTGAGAAAGGATTTCGGCTTACTACATTTTACAAAACCATAAGAATTGATTTATTGATGGAATCTTTGCTTGAAGGTTCTAAACTAGGTTTGATAAATACACTTTGCAGATTAAACCATGATTATATTTTGTTGACTGGCTTAATCTCTCTACTAAGGAGGAGATGTTGGTTTGCTTTGACATACTTACATCGTGCTAATTATTGCTTAGCATTTTTGGTCGAGGACTTCTCGCTTAGACCTGAAAATTGGTTTTTTCAACTACAGCTAGCTGTTGAGGGGCACTGCCATCAATTATATGTAAACTTATGCATACATGCATAGTCTAGGTTTGCTGCTTGGCTTAAAATCTATGGATATTGATCTAGCTTTTGGTGCTTTACTGCCAAAATTTGTCCTAAGCTCCAGGTTAGTTCTTACTATCATAAAACTGGCTTTATTTATGGTTGGAAATGCTGGGATCTGGCTCTAGGTCTGCCTAGTACATCTTTGGCTCTGGCTAATACCGCTTTGGGCCGTTTTCTAGAAAAATACTTTCTTCTTTACTGACCCTGCTGGACTTTGTCATGCTGACCTTGACTTGCATAAAATCTTACATACAACATGCGGGTTATTACAAGGATTAAGGGTTGGCTTTTTTCTTTGACTTTATACATAAACTGGTTCATCTGTTTATCTGGTTTATTTTGTTATGATATGGAAAGTCTGTTTATCTTCAGAATAACTAACCTTTAGCCTATTGTTGAATACTATTACTTGATGAGGTTATGATGGTATAAAGGGAGAGCCTGTTGACCTTAAAAACCTCAGGTCAAATCTGAACTACTATCTATTGCTTAGATGGCTGGCTTAGATTGGGTTTAACCATAGACATTCCACTACAACTAGTTTGGAAGGTAGCTGTTATTTATCTGGTTATAATACATACAGTTTGCAAAACATTTGGCAGAGAAAAAAATATCTGAAACTTGATGATACTTCTAAAGATAACCTTGACTATATATAAGGATAATGTGATGTATCTCATGAGGTTTCCATGGCATAGTCCTTTGACACTTTACAAGTTTAATCTCTTTAGATTAACAAAGTATTGGTCATATAAACCTAAAGCCTACTTACTGGTTACTAGCTGGATTTCTTGGATTTCTGGCTTAGTTCTGATCTTTCTCTCGTTAGTTCTTAATCTCATGAACTAGATATATCTGGGTATGGATTGGAGCTAGCTGGTTTTGGCTCTTGTTCTGACTAGTACATCATTGGCTCTGGCTTATACTGCCCTGGGCTGTTTTTTAGATGTTTTTTTTCTCCTTGTTGACCTCGCTGGACTTTGTCATACTGACCTTGGCATACAGTAAAACTGACATGTAGGTTATTGCCATTTACTAGGAGTATAGTTTGGCTTTTTTTTGGTTTAACTCTATATATGGTCCAGTTTTAAAGAGAGTTGGCTTAAAATTCTAAACTAGCCTCATTACTGAACTGGTTTGGTTTGAGTATATTTGGTTGTAGCCAAATTTTGTACCTTCTGCTTGGTACTTAGTTTGCTGGATAAATCTTCCCTTTTTCCACTACATCTTGTTATATTTTTCTGGCCAACTATGGCTTAAATCAGGATAAAGATACTTCAGGCCTTCTCACTAATGCTTGAGTAAAAATCTATCTAAAAACTTTTTGGTGTTATACCTTATTGATGGTTCGTTAGGGCATTGATTACGGGATGACATAAAAACACTTTTTACCATTGAGAATGAGCTCCATTTTTTACACTGGTTGGTACTTCCTGGGCATATTAATCTAGCTGCTATTTTGTTACCAAAAAAATCTCTTATTGGTGCTGAAATGGGCGCTAATAGGTAAGCAGGCCTATTGCAAAAGTAAATGATTACTTGTGTAACTAAGGTTGACCTAAACCTGGGTCTTTTTTCATACAAAGTTTAAACTTAAGAACCGGATAGGATGGTATGGAATAGTCGACTTCCTCTCACAGTAAAAGGCTAATTTTAAAAGAAGAACTTTTTTAACATATGAAGCAATTCTGGTAGGATTACTTTGTATAGGATAGTAGCTAGTCTAATAATTTTTAAGTTTGACATGGATAACAACTGATAGGTTCTTTGAAGCCTGCCATACATAGCCAAGTCTAACATATTTGTTGTCTTGACTATATGGATGCAGGTGAGAATTCTATCTTGGCTTAATTAAAAAGGTTTAGCTTGCTGCAATCCGACTTTGAAAACACTTGATGGTTCAACTGGGATATTTCTGATACCTTTGTATAAACTCATTTGGAATGATACTTCATTCTTATTATGCTGTACAATTATGAATCAAAGACTGAGTTGTTTCTGTACTAATCTTTGCCTAGACATCTTTACCCAGTCATCTTTTGAACGTCTTGTTCTTTGGTGTATATTTTAATAAAATTAAAACAGCTACACACACATAAAACACACGCATACACACACAGGTGCACACACACACACACATGCGCATACACAGGCGCGCATGCACACACACCTTTGATAAAGTCCGAATCCCCCCCCCCCCCCCTCTCCCCCCTCCTCTCCCTTTTGATCTCTCTCTCTGGATTTCTATCCCTCCTTTCTCTCTATTGGAGCTCGCCGACCATTCCCCTTGATTTTGTTGCCCCCCCACCCTCAACTACCTTTTTTTTTGTTTTTTTCATAGTATTTCCATTTCAATTTTAGTTAGCATTTCATTTCACCTTTAATTTGCATCTCATTTAAAGTTTCATTCAATTCGATTTTCACTTTCTTTTAATTTTCAATTCATTTTAACCGCATTTTATATTTTATAAGAGCAAAAAAAACCCAAAAAAGAGAAATAAAACAAAATAGAAAAAATGACAAAAAAGGAGCAAAACAAAAACAATAAAATATCACAAGAGAAAATAAAACTCACTAAAAAATCTTAAAATAGTAAATCTATATAGAAAGCAAAAAAAATTTGTTTAAAAATTAATTAAAAATCTCAAAAAATAAATAATAAAATAAAATAAAAACAAAAATTAGAAAGTTTAAATAAAAATTTGAAAACTTTAAAAAAATTTAAAAAGTTTAAAAATTTTCAAAAATTAATAAATAATAGAAAAAGTAAAAAGACAAATAACATAAAAATTAAGAAAAAATCATAAAAATAAGAAGAAAATCATAAAAATAGAAAAAATATCATAAACAAAAAATTCATTAAAAATATATACTTTTGACTATCTTTTACTTTTTTCAAATTTTATACTTATTTGTTTAGTTTTCTTTGTGTTTTTTTGTTTTTCCAAAGAAGAATGAAAAAATAAAAAACATAAAATTTGTATCTCTCTCTTTTGTTTCTCTCCCTGTCCTATCGCCTACTACCCACACGCATCACACGCCTTGTATACACTCCATTTACCTGTATGTACCCAACCACTAACACAATTAGAAAAAATATCATAAACAAAAAATTCATTAAAAATATACACTTTTGACTATCTTTTACTTTTTTCAAATTTTATACTTATTTGTTTAGTTTTCTTTGTGTTTTTTTGTTTTTCCAAAGAAGAATGAAAAAATAAAAAACATAAAATTTGTATCTCTCTCTTTTGTTTCTCTCCCTGTCCTATCGCCTACTACCCACACGCATCACACGCCTTGTATACACTCCATTTACCTGTATGTACCCAACCACTAACACAATTAGATTAGATATGCCTAGAGAGTCCAATTTTACCTGGGTACGCCCGACTTCACCAGATTTGAGCCTGACCACACGCAAAGACACTGCTCTTACACGAATTTTGATTTTGGCGTACATTTCGTCTATTGTACAACTTTAGATCACATTAAAATGCATTATTTCATTTTGGCTTGATTTGATAGCAAATTGCACGCTTGGCCACATTTGACCCTGATCGGCTATAGATTTGTTTGTGGCTTAGATATTTTGCAGATTAGTCTATTTAGAGTACATTCACACTCCGGATTTGACCTAGCTTCACTTTTTCTATTCATTACATGCTTATTCACAATCAATCCCATTTGGTACATTGATTGATACTTGACCATGAATTGAGTGTAGAGATGATTTTTAGAGCTTGTTTATAAGTAGTGACCCTATATTAGTGATTGGCTTACCCTTCAATTGCCAAATTATGCACCCCAGATAGTGCACTTTCATATAGACATCCTTGACACCATATTTGACATAAACTGACAAACTTTGGCGATCATGGATCTTAAAGCCCTATTTGATAGACTATTGTGGGTTCATGGTGAGATAGATGGATTGCTTGTATACATGCACATAAACACCCAATAGAGGTATGTCTAACTTCAATCCACAGACCGCCTGGCAATTAGTTTTGAGATTCTTAGAGCCCAAATACACCCAAAATTGTCAGATCACCTTCTTGATGGTTTTGGTACATCATATAGACAAGTGACAAAGGATAGTCGAAAGATTTTTACTTTACCTCTTCTACAGGATCGTATAGACACTCATACTGAGCTGTGAGAGATTGTATCTTTGTACTTGTTTGACACGGGACCATTGTATACTGATGAGCACCAAAGAATATACATGAGAGAGAAAGCCAGACACGGAGAGTACCCTCCCTATGAAACAACTAGTGCTATGCCACCAGGTTTATGAGGTATTTATTATATGAGCATTTATGATGAGGCTACCTATACATTTGTTGCATGGACTATGTTATTCCCCTTCTAGGAGCAATGCTGTTGAGCCTATATTAGACCCAATGACCATACCACTTACACAGCCAACACGACCTAGATCACCTCCAAGGTTTTCATCATCCCGACCATCTAGGACACAGACATTCACTCACATCATTCCAGAGGCAAGGGCTGATATAGAGCATATGAACTAGAGCCTACCATTGCACTTACTAGAGTTACCATGCACAGAGATAGCCACATGACATGCTTTGATCATTATTGTACTCATGCTAGGGAGGTTGTAGAGACCACAAAGCAAACCACGAGCACACTAGACCTGGAGCTTACTAGATCACATGCATCATATACAGTAACAAGTCATAGATCACCACCCAGAGACACCATAAATGTACTACATGAGGATAGAGTTTCTAGGACAAGTAGAGAGCACCATACTGAGTTTGTGCTACACTTATTAGGCTATAGAGGAGTCATGCCTTTGTTTTTTGACCTTGATGGACATTCTTACACTAGAGGCATCTTATCAAATGACAGAGTTCATACAGGTCGCATTGGGCTGATGGAGTTCTATACTATTGAGCTCCAGGGAGCATACATATCCTTCTCAATTAGCCCATACCATGTTGTAGATAGAGCACATTATGATGATTGTGTAGACACCACGTACGTGCTAGGATAGTGCAATCATGTAGAGTGGAGCACACATTGACTTATGTTGATGATTGTGGATGTAGATACCGACAAGAGAAACCCACAAGACGTTCCGAGCTTGCCATGAGTCTTATGGTATATCTCATTAGGGACCCTTGTGAAAGGGTTAAAACAAATAAATATGGTATTATATATTCTTTAATGATTGGATTTTTGTATTCTTCATAGCATGGCTAGAAGCATCTAGTCATGACCACACGGAGTTCACAGACACCTGCTAGAAAAATTTCCTCTACAAGGTTACCTCCCAATTCTCATTCACATAGACAGATTTTGCCCGAGAGCATAGTTGATCGATTGAGATCTAGAGTGATTGAGATGAAAGAGACAAATGCCCAATTAATTGATGACAGGATGAGTATACATGTGAGCTTTAACATAGAGCCACCTAGAGTGACCATTCCATAGGATGCTACTTATTTTATAGAGGATGTACAACCTAGCAAGATTTCTTCTATACTAGAGACAAGTATTGAGCAAGTATAGTTAGATAGCGTGAAAAATTCTACACTTATTAAAGATTCTTGTGCACTTATCATTGTTAGGGATTATGCCATTCTGAGAGTGGGAAAGGTTGAGCACAGGGCTTGTTGCAAGAGGAGAGAGACAAGATTCACACTGTTGGAGCTATATATGGTTCACTCTACTCAACTTGGTCTCACCTATATATTTGTATCTTGTCCTCAATATGAATCAGTCTTTGGAAGCGTACATGGTGTGTCTCTTGTCTCGTCTTTCTCTCTCTCTTTCTCTCTACATCTCAACATGGTATCAGAGCGGTAACGATTACGCACCGATTCAATTCATGGTGACAAAACAGTATGTGTATGCGATTCACATGTAAGATTCAAAATTGATACAAATTTTATTTTTGAGCATTGATTCTTGTTAACTGTGGTTGTTTTGTGTTAAGAAGAATATGATTAGTGTTTTGTGTGGCGTTTATTGCTAATCAATCTAATCGTTGATTACGTTTTCTTGTTGATGACACCCTGAACTTCATCTCAATTTTTCGGGGTGTTCTGCTCAAAATTTGGAGAAACGGAAAAAGCACAATGGAGCATAGCGCAATGGCACATTTCATCCAAAACTTTTTTGTCTCCTCGAGCTCTTCGATTTGAGCTCTAGGTTTGCGTCAATCGGAGTTCACAGCAGAAAGTTATGTTGTTTTTACTACAATTGAGCTTGACACAGCTTTCTTCGTCCTACTTCTTCGTGAAGCGTCTGCGATCGTTTTTCTTATTTTGGTGTTAACTTTTTCGAGAAGATTTAGCTTTTTGCTATTCGTATTGTGTCCGTCAATCTTGCGTCTCACGCCACTCTATTTTGAGGACTCTTTTATTATTAACGTCTCCTTTACCCTGCCTTTTTGGGTGACGTCTCTCACATCTTTGGACGTTCCTTGAGCATCCTTCTTACGTTTATCGTTGATAGAACGCAGTACTCATATCTCTCTCTGCGGCCTTCACCGTATATGGTGTGCAGATTCTGCGATCTTATCTTATACGTCTTCTCGCAACAAGATATGTCTATGAATATTCTCGTCAACGGCTTTCCTTCTAGCCAGCGTTCTTACTAAAGCATTGCTTATTCCAAGGTCAAGGATTTCCAGGCTGGAAAGCAAAGATGTTGTTAATTCTTGAAGTCGATGAACTCTCCGATGTTGTTCTTGGAAATCGTGTTTGTCCGCCTCATCCTGTTGATGAGGATAATGATAACGTGCTTATCACTGAAGGACCTATATTTGAAGCTTGGAATGTTGCCTATACGGATTGGCAACGACGTGATAAAGCAGCTCGTCGGTATATTCTTTCTGCTCTTACTGATTCCCTTTTGCTTGATATGTATGAACTGCCTACTTCCCACGATGTATGGAAGTACCTTATTGCAAACTTTCAGAAGAACTCTGTTACAGAAATACTTTATTTGAGAGGTTTGCTTAACAAGTTACAATACAAAGTTGGTACTGCCATGACGGGACATATTGAATCTTTCAAATCTATTATTAATCAACTTGCTGCTGCCGGTGATCCTGTTCCACAAAAGCAACTGATTACACTTCTCCTTGATACGATGAAGGACTCTTCTTATGATAACATTGTTACTATTCTCTCTAATAAAGATGGTCTTGATTTCGACCAAGCATGCATGTCTTTAATTGAATACTCTCAACGTCAAGAACGTCGTAATGCTGGTCACGATACAGCTATGATTTCACAAGAGGAGACTGAGTCACAATAGATGGAACGTGCTTTTTATGTTCGAAGGCGTCCATTTCAACGAGGAAACTTCAGAGGTGGCCATCGCGGTAATATTTTCTCTCATCTCAAATTTCCTAATAAGCAATGTTCTTACTGCAACAAAAATGGCCATACTGAAGATGATTGTTGGGCACGTCAATATGATGAAGAACACAATATTACCACAAAGCAACCACGTTTATCTAGAGACTCTTCTTCTTCTTGTTGTGAATATTGTGGACGATATGATCACCCCACTCATATGTGCTATAAGCGTCGATTCGACACAGATCGTAATAGAGAATATGCTACTGAAAATCGAAACAACATTGTACCAGAAACAAGCTGCGTCCTATGTTCAGTTGCTCCATACATAATACTTCATGTACGTGATGGATCACTTTTTACTATCGATTCTGGTGCTACAGGAAATATGACATATCAGTCTAAGTGGCTTCATAACTATCATCCACTACCAGTTCAACGTGTTGTTTATCTTGCTGATGATACTACTTGTCAAGTAAAGGGTATTGGAGACTTATATCTTGGCACCTTATCTTCTTCCACTCGAATTCTGCGAGGAGTATTACATGTACCAGATCTTCAACGTAATCTTCTTTCAGTTGCTAGACTTGTTGATCTTGGTCTGTTTGTTGGATTTGATCATACCAAATGCCGAATTGAGAAAGATGGACAGACTATAGCCACTGCTCCTTGAAATGGTAACTTGTTTGAACTCTCTTTCAACGATACTGTAGCAAATGTTGTCACTGCTCCAGGTGATCATGATTGCAAAGTATGGCATCACCGTTTTGTTCATGCTGATTTCTCAAAACTCCTTGATCTTCAACGTCGTGATCTTGTTCATGGCATGGATCTTAAAGCCCATCCCCATATGGGAATTTGTGAATTTTGTGCTCTTGGGAAACACAATCGTAAACCTTTTCCTCTTTCAAATAAAACTCATTCTCATGACATATTGGATCTTGTTCATACTGATATATGTGGACCTCTACCTTCTTCGAGATCACAATATCGCTACTTCATTACTTTCATTGATGATTTCTCAAGGTATACGACTGTATTTCTACTTAGACAAAAATGTGAAGCCTTATCTGTTTTCAAACAATTCCACAAGGTTGCGGAACTTCAAACTGGTCGTCGCCTTAAGAAGCTTCGTAGTGACAATGGAGGCGAATATGTTTCTCGAGAGTTTGTGAGTTACTGTGCTGACAGTGGAATTCATCATGAACACACTATTCCATATTCGCCTCAATAGAATGGTGTTGCTGAACGAAAGAATCGCACTATTCTCAATGTTATAAGATGTATGCTGATTCATTCTGGCTTATCTCATGTTTTCTGGGCTGAAGCTACTTTGACAGCAGTATTTATTCAGAATCATCTTCCTACTACTGCACCCTCTGGTAAGATACCCATCACAGCATGGACAGGTGACATTCCTTCTGTATCTCATTTTCGAACCTTTGGATGTATTGCTTATATTCATGTTCTCAAAGAAACACGAACCAAGCTTGATGCTCATGGTCTTAAAGTTATTTTTATTGGATATTCTGACACTTCCAAAGGCTACAAATTCTATGACCCTTCCGCCAAGAAAGTAATTGTGAATCGTGATGCTACTTTTAACGAACAGCTTATGGGAGGCTCATGGTCCATGGATGATTCTGATGATACTAAATCATTGCTTTCGGCTTTTCCATTTCTTTCAGAAGATGAAACTCTTCCTATAGAGCAACTTTCCTCTTCACAACCATCCATTCCGAATGTTGCCAATGATGATATTGATATTTTTGTTGATCTGCCTATTGATTTTGAACATGGCTCATGTCATGTTTATGATGACGATATTGCTGATAATGCTTTTTCTACTTTTGAAGATCCCGTTACTTATGATGAAGCTATCTCTTCACCACAAAAGGATCAATGGCAAGAGGCTATGGAAGCAGAGTACGATTCTCTTATCTCTAAAGGTACATGGATACTAACTGAATTACCTCCTAGTTGTACAACTATTAAATGTAAGTGGGTGTATAAGACAAAAGTAAAAGCAGATGGATCTTTTGACAAGTTCAAGGCACGTTTAGTTGCAAAAGGTTACTCCCAAGTAGCTGTTGTTGATTATCAAGAGACTTTTTCACCAGTTGTTCGCATTACAAGTGTTCGAATTTTATTGGCATTTGCTGTTCAATTTGATTTAGAAGCTCATCAAATGGATGTGAGAACTGATTTTCTTAATGGTGACTTGGAAGAGGAAATTTATATGGAACAACCAAAAGGGTTTGTTATTCCAGGTAAAGAAGACCTTGTTGCTCAACTCCATAAGGCACTATATGGTCTCAAACAAGCTTCGCGAGCTTGGTACACAAAATTTGATCTTTTTCTCACCTCTAAAGGATTCATCTCTTGCTCGTCATACCCTAACTTATACATAAAATGCCAAGGTGGCAGTTTTTTGATTCTTGCTCTTTATGTGGATGATACCATCCTTGTTTCCAATGATTTGAGATTTCTTCAGCAAGTGAAAAAGTTATTGTCTTTTGCATTTGATATGGTGGATCTTGGAGAGATTCACTCGTGTCTTGGCATTCAAGTCCAACGGAACCGTACAAAAGGTATTTTATTCCTTCGACAGTCCAAGTTTATTGCAGATACTATTCAAAAATTTGGTATGGAATCTGCACATTCAGCGAACACACCTTGTCTTGCGAGCTCTACGAAGAACACTTCTGACAATGGCGGTCAACTTGTCACAAATCAACCTTATGCTAACTTGATTGGATGTCTTCAGTTTGTTGGCATGAACACTCGTCCTGATATTCTGTTTGCTGCTAATTATCTTGGACAAAATCTTGCATGTCCTTTTCTTAAGCATTGGTCTGCTGCAAAGCGTGTACTGAAATACTTGAAAGGCACTACAGATTTTGGTTTAGTCTATCGACGACAACTCACATCGGATTCTATGAAATCTCTTTCTCTTTTGGGTTACACAGATGCATACTGGGCAAGCTCACATTTATCTATGCGATCTACTAGTGGAAATTGCTTCTTTAAAAATGGTTCTCTTGTTTCTTGGACCAGTAAGAAACAACGTTGTGTTGCAGTTTCTACGACTGAGTCAGAATATGTTGCGGCATCACTTGCAGCTCGTGAGTTGATTTGGCTTCGACAAATGTTGGTTGATATTGGTCACTCTCCTCTTTCTAGCACACCCTTGCGGTGTGACAACCAAAGTGCTATTAGTCTTGCAAAAGACTATGTTCAACATAATAAGTCAAAGCACATTGCTGTCCATTATCATTATGTCAGGTATGAAGTACGCAAAGGAACCATTATGGTTGAACACTGTCCAAGTGACTAGATGATTGCAGACATTTTGACCAAAGGCCTCAACGAGACACGTTTCATCCTCTTGCGCTCGGAGCTTGGAGTTGCTTCGGCCTCACTCTTTCTAGATTAGCTTCTTTGCTATTGTAATAGCTTTGCACATATGACATTGTAATCTTTTTAGGTACCATGCACTATGCACAGTCCACATTTTCACATTGTGATCTCTAAGTCACTTGAACATTTGTACATAGATACACAATTCACTTTCAAATCATCATCGCTGGTTCATATTTTCACATTGTATAGGGGCTTGGGTTTTTCCCTTGAAATCCCCAAGGGTTTTTTCATCCAAAGCTAGAGACCTTTGTTTGAGTGGGGGTGTTGGAGCTATATATGGCTCACTCTACTCAACTTGGTCTCACCTATATATTTGTATCTTGTCCTCAATATGAATCAGTCTTTGGGAGCGTACATGGTGTGTCTCTTGTCTCGTCTCTCTCTCTTTCTCTCTACATCTCAACACACACTCAATAGAGACGCTTGGGGAACACAATTCAAAAACTTTGTAGCTTGTTTAATCTCCAAAATGTGATTACATAGAGATTATTTTTACTAATTAGTGCGTAGGAAACACACTCTAGTTAACCTCAATAGCTTCGCAACACTGTGTAGCTCATGACGTGTGGCTTACACTCGTGTGGAAGTATCCCAATCTAGTATAAGAGGATAATTCAAGCTTCAGGTGAAAATACTGTGGAAAGGGAGGTCCGTTCAACACTATTCATGGAGTACCCACATGAATCGAACACAAGATCTGAGAGTTAGGTAGCAGCTCGCTGTTTCCCATGCATTCCTGACTTCTACTGGCCGCTTCCTCTGGAGTATCTACTTGCCCTCCTTCGCAGGTCACCAACTCTCGGATTCTCAGCACCTTGCAGCCCTCGATGCTCCCAATTATTGCGCACTCTAGTTGCTCACCTGATCAAGCTTGTGACCAAGCTGCAGCACTCGGCTTGTCCCTTTGTTCATAGGGCACTGGCGGCCCTTCATTCCCCTCTATCTGCTCACGGATCTCCGCCACTACAAACTAGTTTGCCTTGATTGATGCACTGTGGAAATGGTGTGAATTAAAGAAAATGAGCACTATTGTACCTTTCACCTACTATTGTACCTTTCACCTTATATTGTCTCTTATTTTGGAGTTTTCGTAGCATCTCCTCAAAGCCTTTACCAAAAGCTCCACGACCTCGCAAGACAAATGAAACTTGACATTAACAGATGTGTGGAGGAGAAAACTTGCAAATAGTAAATTTTAAAGATGAAAGAAAATTCATTTCGTGCATTGAGATGCTTGTGTCCACCCCATCAAAAAAAAGAAAACCATACATATGTATGGTGTGGAGTTGGCACCGTTCTCCACATTTATAAGAATACCGTAGGGAATGTTCCCTTCCCCGGCCACTTTTATCCCCTCTAGTGTTGAATGGGGACTTATGCTTCCTGCAAGTGTTTGAGGGACTCTCTTATGATAAAAATACCGGATTTGCACCAAGGAGAACTCATTACCGAGAACATGTATTATCCTAGGTTGCCATGCCGTGGTGTAATCCCCATGTGTCTCTTTGTCAGACATCGCATAAGTTCTTCAGTCCTTGTCACCTTAATCTATAGTGTTTTCAATAAAATTGATGTAAATTCATCGCTTTAATGTGCACATGATGCTTTTGAGATAACTTAAACAAAATCAAAATACGGAATATAAATGTACCTTTGGTATTGGTCATTTGCATCAAAGCGGAACGGATCCTAAACCTTCCTTACACTGTTACACCAGTAGTATGTGTTTTGCGTCATTGTTTCTGTGATATCTATGGCATCCATGGCCAAACCTGCAATCAGCAGACCGAGTGAGTTTCCTAGGCAAGATTACCGCCACCAAATACACCATGACTCAAACAGTAGCACTTCAACTAGGAAAACATACCAAAACCAATGTTAAAGTAGGAACTCGTTGTTTAGTATCTTGATTCTTTAGCATTACAGAGAACTAATCAAGAAGTGCATGGCGTACTCAACCTAATTGACTTAGCGGGAAGCGAGAGGCTTTCCCGTAGTGGATCAAGTGGGGACTGTCTTAAAGAGACACAGGTATTTGACTACCATCTGCAACTTCATGCTGGCACTATGTGAGTCCTCGACTTTGAACATGCAAGTTGTTTGTTTCATCAGGCCATTAGCAAAAGTCTTGCAAGTTTGGGGGATATCATTTTGGCCATAGCAAACAGAGAGCAACACACTTCCTACCGCAATTCAAAATTGACGTACCTGCTGCAAGTACGTGAATTATTTAGTTAATGGTTCTCTCACAAATTGCCCACCAAGCGTTGTCGGGCCTTCCCTTGACTCACGTTTTTTTTTCCTCATTGTTTTGGCAGCCCTATCTAGGAGGGCATTCAAAGACCCTGATGTTTGGCAACATATCTCCAGAGGCCAAATCTGTGAGTGAGTCCCTTTGCTCACTCAGATTTGCAGCCAAGGTGAACGCCTGCGAAATTGGAGTTCCACGGCGAAATACCCAGAGCAGATTGGCTTACTGTTGAGGACTTCAAAATGAACTTGTGTTCATCAAATACATGATTTGTTGTAGAATGATGTCACATATATAACCATTGCAAGCCAACCCTTCCTCTTACTCATAGTAATGGGTTTAGCATGCTTTACATATACCAGACTTTACTAGAGGTAGTGTTAGCAAAGGCTGGATACCGAGCGGCAACTGGAGCTCAAGGCTTACCAGAGATTTTGACGTGTAAATACCTTGTGAGGTGTCATGTCAAATTGAAATGCGAACAAATTCTTTAGGTTTCAACCGGTGTAGAATTTGAGATGTGTGTATATTGTGAGGCATCTTGAACTTTGCTCTATACAATTGAGAGGAATTAATAGCATACCAGAATGAAGATTGTATATTGTTCTCAACTCATTATTACCAAGAATTATGAACCAAAAGATCCAGCCATGTGTGTGTGTATAGCCAACTAATCTTTCTCAGCATGACAAACATGTCTTGTAAAAGTCCATGTTAAGTTATGGACCAAGCCACTGAATCATTTGAGGATGGTAAGCCTTGTGGATTGCCTATGGAAGAGGGTATGATTTTGATCATTTTCAAAAAAATGCAACTAGTTTGCCTCCATGCTCCTCGCTCGCGACCCCCTCCTCCATATATTAGCCACCCTACTCTCCAAACAACTCCCCATCTCGACATGGCAAAATCAGTGCCCTCTTGGCGACTCCTGTCACTCATCTCGTTTCTCCCAGTCAAAGGATGGCGGTTCTTTCCATGCCGTTTCAGGTGCTTTCCATCTCTTCAGATGCATGCATGCCTGCAAGATGCGAGCGTAGGTGATTATGTCTGGGGAGAGGCTCTTGCTTCGCATTTGCTGAAAACAGCGCAACGCTTGTTGGCCAAGTAGCACTCTCTCTCTCTCTCTCTCTCTCTCTCTCTCTCTCTCTCTCTCTCTCTCTCTCTCTCTCTCTCTCTCTCTCTCTCTCTCTCTCTCTCTCCCCCTCCCCCCTCTCTCTCTCTCTCTCTCTCCCCGGCAGTAGCATGCCTCTCTCTCTCTCTCTCTCTCTCTCCCCGGCAGTAGCATGCCCGACATTAGATGCGTCTTTAGCCCATCTCCGCCCTGCTCGGCTGAGCAATCGTAGCCCATGCATCACTCTCTCTCTCTCTCTCTCTCTCTCTCTCTCTCTCTTTATCTCTCTCTCTCTCTCTCTCTCTCTCTCTCTCTCTCTCTCTCTCTCTCTTTATCTCTCTCTCTCTCTCCCGCAGTAGCATGCCTCCGCAGAACACGCAACACTCTTTCTCTCTCTCTCTCTCTCTCTCTCTCTCTCTCTCTCTCTCTCTCTCTCTCTCTCTCTCTCTCTCTCTCTCTCTCTCTCTCTCTCTCTCTCTCTCTCTCTCTCTCTCTCTCTCTCTCTCTCCCCCCCCGGTAGTATCATGGGAAAAAAAAAAGAATGAATTACCTCTTCTCGTCTCCACTCTGCGTCTTCAGCTTCTGCATCAACCTCTACCTCTTCTGCTCTGCGTCGTTGATTTATCTTTCTCTCTCTCTCTCTCTCTCTCTCTCTCTCTCTCTCTCTCTCTCTCTCTCTCTCTCTCTCTCTCTCTCTCTCTCTCTCTCTCTCTCTCTCTCTCTCTCTCTCTGCGTGCTGCTTGTTGCTTTTCTACACGCTAAGAATGGGCTGCTTGCTTTTCAACATATTTTTAGCTTAGCTTTTAGCTTTACGAGATCAATGCACGCATGCCAAGTGGCATACCTCCCCTTCCTGTATGGGAGAAATTGTTCTTACATAATCAAGGTAATTATAGCGCTACATCAGCCCCTTTCATACAACATCAAGACCACCTTATGGAACTGCTTTTAAGCCTCCCTTCACACTCACTTCTGCAGGTCACGACATGCCCCCTTTATCTGCATAGCCACCCGATGCTTGTTATTTATCCCAAATGCCCCGACTTGTCTTTTATTGCCTCCCCCCCTAGTGCAACTTTCTTCTTCTCTCCTTTTGACTCCCTTACCATGCAAACTGCACACCTGCAGTGGCGGCTCCCCTCTCATGCAAGTTGCAACGCGCGGCAGTAGCCTGGTCACCAAAGAGAACGATCATTGTTTTTTTCTGCATGTTTAACGTCTCCACCATTATTTATAAAAAAAAAACTCTTGCTTGGGCTCGCATCACACCCGCTCTCCCTTGTGCAAGACTTCGAACCACCGATGCACGTGATTCCTTGCTTATCTTTGGCCACCAACCTAGCATCAAACTTTATTAATCAAGCCATGATTGAAAGAGACTCACATGGCCGTACATTCCCTTGCTCCATCGTAAAGCACTTTATAATAAAAAGTTCTAGTGCGGATGGCTTCATGGATTCCCGTGAATCTAGTCAACCTCATACAGATGCTTCTTGGAAGATGAAATATTCTTGCCGAGAGAGACCACGATCACTATGATCGCCTTGATTGCCAACAACCTTTAAAGTGCACTAGTAAAATAGCGCTGCCTTCAGCGGCGGCATGGCCCCTCTTACCCTCAAGCTCTTCACTCTTGACAAATTTCACAAAAGAAGATCAAGAAAATTACTCTCTCTTCTTCTTTCTTTCTTATCTCCCCAGTGTCCCCCCCCCCCCCCCCCCCCCCCCCCCTCTCTCTCTCTCTCTCTCTCTCTCTCTCTCGTCCTCTCTCTTTCTAAAGCTCTCTATCTCGCTCTCCCTCTTCCTCTCTCTTTCTGTATCTCCCAAGTGTCCCTCTCTCTCTCTCTCTCTCTCTCTCTCTCTCTCTCTCTCTCTCTCTCTCTCTCTCTCTCTCTCTCTAGTTCTCTTTCTTGCCCTTCCTCCTCCTCCTCCTCCTCCTCTTTCTCTCTCTCTCTCTCTCTCTCTAAAGCTCTCTGTCTCGCTCTCCCTCTTCCTCTCTCATTCTCTATCTCCCCAGTGTCCTCTCTCTCTCTCTCTCTCTCTCTCTCTCTCTCTCTCTCTCTCTCTCTCTCTCTCTCTCTCTATAGCTGTCTTTCTCGCTCTCCCTCCTCCTCTCTCTTTCTCTATCTCCCCAGTGTCCCCCCCCCCCCCTCTCTCTCTCTCTCTCTCTCTCTAGCTGTCTTTCTTGCTCTCCCTCCTCCTCTCTCTATCTTTATCTCCCCAATGTCAATCAACTTCAAAATCTCCGCTGTGAGAAATTTTGGAAAAATGTGTCTCAAGTTAATATCGTGCCGTTTTCTATCTGCGGCTCTCTCTCTCTCTCTAGCTCTCTTTCTCACTCTGCCTCCTTCTCCTCTCTCTCTCTCTCTCTCTCTCTCTCTCTCTCCATCTCTCTCTGTCTCGCTCTCCCTCTTCCTCTCTCTTTCTCTATCTCCCCAGTCTCTCTCTCTCTCTCTCTCTCTCTCTCTCTCTCTCTCTCTCTCTCTCTCTGTATATATATATATATATATATATATAGTTGTCTCTCTCGCTCTCCCTCCTCTCTCTTTCTCTATCTCCCCAATGTCCCCCTCTCTCTCTCTCTCTCTCTCTCTCTCTCTCTCTCTCTCTCTCTCTCTCTCTCTCTCTCTCTCTCTCTCTCTCTCAGCTTCGCATGCCTCATGATTGGAGTGAAAATTGGATCAAACCTTTTCACAAAGGAGGAGATGTAAACAATGTGAACAACTACCGCACTATAATGGTTGGTTGTTTGATGGCAAAGTTATTTAGATGTATCATGGAGATGAAGATAAGTGAATGGGCTAAAAAGAACAGCAAACGTACGCTAGGCCAAGCAGGTTTTGGAAAGCATCATAGCACTATTGATCACCTTGTCACTCTTCGAGTTCTTATGGAAGCGTCTCGATTGAAAGGAAAAAAGTTGTATTATTGCTTTGTGGATTTCAAAAAAGCTTTTGACATGGTACCGCGAGGAAATCTTTGGAGATGTATGCAAAGCCTTCAAGTGCCAAGAGAATTTATGCATGCAGTCTTTCGTATCTACCAAAAAGTGATATGTCGACTACGTATGGGAGATGGAATTTCAGAATTTTTTTTGCAAGCACCATTGGTGTCAAACACGCATGCCCACTTTCCCCAACCCTCTTTGGGCTACTCATTAATGAATTGGAACGCATGGTTCTTGATTTTATGCAACAAGAAGGCATAGAAGAGGTTAAGATCGGAAATGCGGTGATCATGCTTTTGCTTTATGCCGATGATGTAGTGCTCTTGGCACATACCTTAGAAGATGCACAAAATCTTATGAGTGTCTTGGAATGCTTTTGCCTACATAGCAGGCTGATCATGAATGGATCCAAAACCAAGGTTATGCTTGTAAAGACCCTCAATGATGAAAATCCATGCATTGTATACAACAATGAGCAACTTGAAGTGGTAGATAGCTTCAAGTACCTTGGCCTTGAGATTCCATCCAATCATAGATGGAAGGATTGCGCAATGCATCGCTTGGAAGCCGGAAAGAGGGCTTATTATGCATTTGAGAACATGTGCAATGCTGGAGAGATCAAGTGTTGGGCTCTCAAAAAGTACCTCTTTGACACATTGCTGACATCGGTGCTTCTTTATGGAGTGGAGGTGTCGGGTGGTAGCGTTAGGAAGTCTACTTGGAAAGAGTTTGAGAATGTCCAAAAGCGTTTTCTCACCAAATTTTTCCAAGTCAAGACACAAACACCCTACATGCTCTTACTTCTTGAGTCCGGATTGCTTCCCATTGAGGTCTTGGGCATGCAAAGGGTTGTGAAGTACATGCTTAAGACACAACGTAGCCCTTTGTATCGACTTCCGAGAATCGCATATGAAGCAAGTCAAAAGGTCCAAAAGACATGCAAGAGAAAAATATTATGTCTGGGGTGGATGCTTGACATCAAGAAATGTTTTGGAAGATGGGATGCATGTCACTTGGTCAAGGATGCATCGATCGACTCCCAAGTTAATGAGGCCTTCTTACAACGTCAATGTATCACGCCTTGGGAGAAATTCGGAGGTTCTCACTTCAGCCATTACACCATACACATTGTCCCAAACTACAAATCTCTTTTCTTCTCCGAGCGCGGTAACCAAAATCATCCCTACATCCTTGAGCCCATCCCATTGAGTGTGCACCTCACCATTGCCTCCATTCGTCTTAGCTCGCAGTCTCTACGCTGCGAGACAGGACGTTGGGGCACTGGCGAGGAGTCTCATCAACTTTGCACCTTATGCCCTTGTCAAGTGCGAGAGAGTGAGTACCACACACTACTTGAGTGCTCAGCTTTTGACCACATTAGGTCCTCTTTTCCCCATATATTCAGCCATGAGCTCTCCCTACATACCATCCTCTCCCAACCACGATGTGGACTCTCTATTGCAACGCTCATTTCAACCATTTTTGAGCATTGAGAGTCACTTATGACCTCCACTCACACCACGTGACATGTTCATTTGGTCCCATAGGTCATATTTGACCTCCGAGGACAATAATAAAACTATCTATCTATCTCTCTCTCTCTCTCTAGATGTCTTTTTTGCTCTTCCTCCTTCTCTCTCTATCTCTATCTCCCCAATGTCATTCAACTTTGGGAAAAATGTGTCTCAACGTAATATCGTGACATTTTCTATTTGTTTCTCTCTCTTCTTCTCTCTCTCTCTCCATTGTCAAAGAAGATAAGTATAAACGCTACTTATGGCTGAAAATCAGTCCACCAAATGGTCAAGTCATGTTTGTGGCTGGTTGCTACATTCCTCAGTATGACTCCAACTTTTATGCTCGCTTGAATATGGATAGAGATTAGCACTTTGTTGAACTAGAGGAAGATATTGCTCATTACAAGGATGAAGGGGAAGTCATTGTTTTTGGATACATGAATGCTCGCACAAATATGTTACAACACGACACACAACAAGTCGACATGTCGCATGTCTGAAGAAGAATGGATGACTGATACATGTATAATCAAAGTTCTAATGTTGCAAAAGAACTGGATCACTATGGAAAGTCACTTCTACATATGTGCAATAGTATCGGAATGCTCATTGCAAATGGTGTATCTCTATGGCAAGGCACCAATGACTTTACATGTAGAAAGCACAATGGTGATAGCGTGATTGACTATATGTTGTTCTCGGAAGCCACTCTAGAATGCATACAAAGCTTTACACTCGGTGAATGGAATCCGGAATCGGATCATAGGATGTTATGTATTGACCTCAAGTGTGGTAAACGGCCCGAGCATGTAGCCTCCAATCATGATGTGAATCCTTTGTACCTACGTCTAGACTTCAAACGAGCACTTATATATGCTGATATGGTGGACCAAATGTTAAGCATGATAGAGCATCAAGAGAGCCCAACATTAGAATGCAAGTGGAAAGTTCACAAACATACAAAACACTTGTTCAAAAGAATAGGAGAAGGTGGGAAGTCAAAAAACAACTTTTTTTAGCACAAGAGAAAGCACATGCATATGGCAAGTTTTGGCAAAATCTAAAAGGAAAGCACGTTGAGAGCTTTGGTGACTTGACTCTTGAGGATATGTATATGCATTGCAAGAACCTCTATGAGCAACCCAATGTTGATAAGATGGACTGTTGTAGCTCCCTTCCGTTTATGTCTCCCTTCTTTACCATTGAAGATGTATGCCACGCGCTTAAGAAACTTGCTACTCGCAAGGCAGGTGACCTTCAAGGTGTCAAGGCTGAAATGATTAAATGGACAAGCAAGAAAACACGATATTGGATATGCGATATGTTTAACCTTGCACTTCAGTATGGCATGCCTCATGATTGGAGTGCAAATTGGATCAAACCTTTGCACAAAGGAGGAGATGTGAACAACTATCGCACTATAATGGTTGTTTCTTTGATGGCAAAGTTATTTGGATGTATCATGGAGATGAAGAGAAGTGAATGGGCTGAAAAGAATGGAAAATGTGCGCAGGTTTTCGAAAGCATCATAGCACTATTGATCACCTTCTCACTCTTCGAGTTGTTATGGAAGCGTCTCGATTGAAAAGAAAAAAGTTGTATTGCTGCTTTGTGGATTTCAAGAAAGCTTTTGACATGGTACCGCGAGGAAATCTTTGGAGCCGTATACAAAGCCTTCAAGTGTAGAGAGAATTTATGCATGTAGTCTTTCGCATCTACCAAAAAGTGATATGTTGATTACGTATGGGAGATGGAATTTCACAATTTTTTGCAAACACCATTGGTGTCAAACAAGGATGCCCACTTTCCCCAACCCTCTTTGGGCTACTCATTGATGAATTGGAATGCATGGTTCTTGATTTTATGCAACAAGAAGGCATAGAAGAGGTTAAGATTGGAAATGCGGTGATCATGCTTTTGCTTTATGCCGATGATGTAGTGCTCTTGGCACATACCTTAGAAGATGCACAAAAGCTTATGAGTGTCTTGGAATGCTTTTGCCTACATAGCGGGCTGATCGTGAATGGATCCAAAACCAAGGTTATGCTTGTAAAGACCCTCAATGACGAAAGTCCAGGCATTGTAAACAACAATGAGCAACTTGAAGTGGTAGATCACTTCAAGTACCTTGGCCTTGAGGTTCCATCCAATCATAAATGGAAGGATTGTGCAATGCGCTGCTTGGAAGCCGGAAAGAGGGCTTATTATGCATTTGAAAACATGTGCAATGCTGGAGAGATCAAGTGTTGGGCTCTTAAAAAGTACCTCTTTGACACATTGGTGACACCAGTGCTTCTTTATCGAGTGGAGGTGTGGGGTGGAAGCATCGGGAAGTCTACTTGGAAAGAGTTTGAGAATTTCCAAAAGCGTTTTCTCACCAACATTCTCCAAGTCAAGTGCGAGAGAGTGAGTACCACACACTACTTGAGTGCTCAACTTTTGACCACATTAGGTCCTCTTTTCCCCATATATTCAGCCCACGAGCTCTCCCTACATACCTTCCTCTCCCATCCACGATGTGGACTCTCTATTGGGACGCTCATTTCAGCCATTTTTGAGCATCGAGAGTCACTTATGACCTCCACTCACACCACGTGACATGTTTATTTGGTCCCATAGGTCATATTTGACCTCCGAGGACGATAATAGAACTATCTATCTATCTATCTAGCTCTCTCTCTCTAGATCTCTTTCTCGCTCCCCCTCCTCCTCCTCTCTCTTCTCTCTCTTATCTCTCTCTGTCTCTCTCTCTCTCTCTCTCTCTCTCTCTCTCTCTCTCTCTCTCTCTCTCTCTCTCTCTCTCTCTCTCTCTCTCTCTCAGGATTGAAAATAGTGTGGCATCCACGCTACGTGAACAAAAGCGGCAAGAAGATATAGCCCTCAATGTTCACATTGGCGGGCTCCCAAGCGATTGGAAAGGAGAGGGGGATCCCAAGTTCAGTGAGTCGCTTTCTCAAATTTAAACAGTAATCTCAGTGAGCGTACAATGGGATCAAGCAACAATCACCATCTTCGCATACGAACACCACATCAACCATGCGATCCTCACTTTCAAGACCAAGCTAGAATAACTCAAATTCCTTGAGCAATCAAGGCTTGTCAAAGACACCAAATTTTGGTTTGCAGAAGATCTTACACTTGCTCAACTCAAACAGAAGAAGGTAGAACTCCAAAAGGTGCCGGAAGCGCGTGTAGTAGGAAAATGGGCAGTTTACTGAGGAGGTAAAGCCATTGTGCAGGAGTTTTGAACTCCCAAAGTGGCTACCCCTTCACATGTCCCTCCTTAGGTTTTGTTCTCTTTTTTTAGCCCTTCTTTGGACCCTTAGTCCTTAACTGAGATGTATCTGACTCGGAATAAACCCTCGATAATGTTTTGATTTTTGGTCCCATAGGTCATATTGACCTTATTGGATGATAACTCAATCTATCTATCTATCTATCTATCTCTCTCCCTCTCTCTCTCTCTCTCTCTCTCTCTCTCTCTCTCTCTCTCTCTCTCTCTCTCTCTGTCTCTGGCTGTCTTTCTTGCTCTCCCCCCTCCTCTCTCTATCTCTATCTCCCCAATGTCAATCAACTTCAAAATCTGCGGTGTGAGCAGTTTTGAGAAAAATGTGTCTCAACTTAATATCGTGTTGTTTTCTATCCCGGGGGGTTCACCTTACATAGTATGTAACCTATCACGTGAGTTCAACACAAGGGTATTTAAATCCCTTAAAACTTACATAAATAAATTTACATAAGGATATGTTTTTACAAATCTCAAAAAAATTTATAGAATTTAAAAGAAAAGGGTTCATTGTATTTCCTTCAAAATTCACATAATAGGGATTTTAGAAAAAGAGCCTGAATGCACGTGATATAATGGTCTTAAATATAGTGAACCCCCCAGGTTTTCTATCTACGGCTCTCTCTCTCTATCTCTATCTCTCTCTCTCTCTCTCTCTCATTGAGGTCTTGGGAATGCAAAGGGTTGTGGTGTACATGCTTAAGACACAATGTCGCCCTTTGTATCGACTTCCTAGAATCGCATATGAAGCAAGTCAAAAGGTCCAAAAGACATGCAAGAGCAAAATACTAAGTTCGGGGTGGATGCTTGACATCAAGAAATAGTTTGGGAGATGGGATGCAGCTCCCTAAATACCT